>NC_135776.1:21045926-21053421 GCF_028453695.1 Augochlora pura | reverse complement strand
TATTATATCTAAAAGATTTTCTGCGCCGCAGCGAAACAATTGAAATGTTTCTTGAAAAAGCATCGGAACGACACCTCACGGTAAAGTAACTGGAAGTAAAGGCACCAAGAAATTAATTATGCTGTCGGAAGGATGAATTTCAACGAAGGAAGGTCTTCCCTTCGCGGAATCCGTTGCTTTCCTCGAGCGCGAGTGCGCGCGCGCGCGTCGCGTCGCGGCGTGTTCAAGCGTATCACAATTAATTCATTTATACGGTCCCCGCTTAATAATTAGCACGGCTTTAACTTCCATCCATAAATGCAGAAGAGAACACGGACGCCCGGCGCGGGAAGTTTTGTAATCACTTTAAGTGCAGTCGCATACGACTTGACGAGAATTCGAGCGAGCGAAACGAACACTAAAATCCACGGCAGTTGGGAGTACTCCCCCCGGGGTTCTCGGATGTCGCGTCGTTTAGAAAATTGCCGGCAGTCTGTTTCTTCGATTCGCGGGTCTGATTGAAAATTGACCGAACCCACGAAACTGCTACGCCGAATCGAACCACCCAATTATTATCTTAACGGGTTCGGTTAACCCTGCCACCAAACGTCAGACGATCACGATTTTATTTGCGTCTACGCAAACAAGGTTCACATATAGGTTCTAGCTCCTACATTGTAAATGCGCCTAACATAGAAACTATATTAAATAATTTTATTGCATGATTAATTTTCATGATTTTTATTGCTTTATTAATTTTCGAATAAAAACACATTTCCTAATACCGAATACGCGTTTGAAAACTAAAATACGTGTTCTGTTACAATCTTCTGTAACATACAGGACAATACTTCCGCATTTTCGTAACAAAGGAGAAGCTAAAAGTATTTAAATTAGATTTTAAAAGTGAATTTTTTAATATGCGACCCAGTTTGGCATTTTTAGGAAATTCGTTTCCTCTTTTGCTTTTTTTTCGCACGTTGAACGACGCGTTGAACGGCAGGGACGCAAGAAGCAATTTGGATTTCGGATTTAACGCAAGAAATTTTGAAGCTGTTCCGTACAATACAAACATATTTAATATTGCTCGAAATATCTTTAGAAAATGTATTAATTGCTTATCCGGTCTTCCGAAACGATTTTCAATGCGAGTACGAAATAAAATATGCAATTAAACCGTCAGTTTCCGTTTCGGCAATGAAAAGAAGCGGTTTAATGGGGAGTTAAGAGAGTTCTTCGCTAAAACAAGAAGAACGAGAAATTAATTGGAAAAGTTGATGCGATTTACGCCTGGTGGTTGAAAACGAAGCGCCCGGTCTACTATTTCATGGAGAAATTATTATGTTGTGGTGGCTACCTCCGGCGCACGCCAGCAGATGGACAACTTTCCCGCAACTATCCGATCCGTCAACAATTTGTATATGTATACACATGTATACCATCCTTTGCCACCCTTTCGATATCCCCGCGTCTAGAAAATTAGGGCAGAGAGCACCAGATAGCCTTACTGACGAGTCTGTGCCAATTACCACCGCTACTCGCCAGCAGATGGATTCCTTTCCCGAAAGCTACCCGACACCCTGTCCCTGTTATTATACACATGTACCGAACGCGGCGGTACCTTTCATTGCCATCACTCCTCCATTATTTACAGAGCCGCCAAAATATAAGAAGAGAGAAATAGAAAATTGACGCGCCGCGGTGGTGTGCCACTTGTCAACGCCCGTCACTGTCATCATCGTCGCTATCGCCTTCATTATGTCACCGTGCCACCGTAATTACACGTAGCTTCTTCTCGAGCGTCTAATATCGCGTAAGCAAGTTTCATTACATCGTCGAGCGTTTGATTAATGTTTTAATAAAACGACGTTCGACAACATTTTCACCCGCCGGCACTTTCCCGAATCCATTTTCTCCAGTAATCGTTGTTCCCAGCCGACGCCACGGCGGTGACGGCGATGCCGGCGATGGCGGCGGCACCGAGGCCGGCCACTTGCCCGAGCGTTGACAGTTTCATTGAATTTCACGAATCGCGACAATTAATTTCGGCGTTGGTTTTCCCATGCGCAAACGATTAATTGTCAGCCGGACGCGATCCTCGCTCGAGAACTTCGAATTTTTCTCGAAGCGCACTCGCCGCTGCAAATCACATTACTTGCTCGGCTGTCGCGCCATTCCACGCGCGCGGGCACGCCGGACACAACAAGAGCGTCAAGAAAAATCGTTGAAATAGCAAACACGTTTGCTGTTTATTTCGAGCAGTTTCTCGAATTCTTTGGCTTCGTCGCGAATTCTGTTGCAGTTTGAATTGTGGTCTTGCTTGAAAACAAGCTAACGAGTCGACGCTATTGCTGCGCGCGTTGCTCTCGATCGATTTGTAAAACCGCAAGTTTAATGCTAAAAATGTAAAAGTCAAAGGATAACAGTGGTACACGTAAGTCACGTTGTTTAACACGACGGTAAGAGCAGCGTGCCGCAACAAAGAGGCGTCTGTTTGGATTAGCTCCGGGCGGAGTCGGGGTTAACAACAAAGCAACGTTGCGGGAATAAGAAAGTTGTCTTTAATGAAGTCAAGGCGAACTTTAATCGAGGCGGGAGACAAAGAGCAGCCGAATGGAGACCCTGGAAGAACGTGGAATACGCTGAACCACATACAAATTAAATTTCAGAAGGAGATAAAACGAGGGAGTACAAGTGCGGCGATGAGAAAAAAACAAGTTAGAAGAAAAATTGAAAAGATAAAACAAGGCAGTGAGAATAGAGAAAGCAATGTTGTGAGCGGGAAACACGAAGGAAAATGGTAGAACAGCAGGAAGCTTTAAAAAGGCGGAGCTAGAGAACTAAAAAATAGGCAATTTGGCGAAAGCGCGCACAAAAGTGTATCAAAAACAAAAGGAGAAGTCGGATACGAGAAGGAAGAGAGAGAGAGAGAGAGAGAGAGAGAGAGGGAGGAAGGAATCAGAGTATGATAGTTTCTGAAGTAGAACAAGGAGGATCCTCGTCCCATCTTTTTCCCTCGGAGGGTTGTTGAAAGGGGACGCTCGTCGTGGTGTATGTTTCTTTAGTCGGAGCACGGGCGACGTAATTGTGAGGGTGGCGAAGGGTGTGCAGGGCCGGGGCTTGGTAGCACAGGTGCTGTGAAACGGAGAACGAGGGTGGCGCCGGGGAAGAAGAAGAGCTGGGAATTCGTGGTAGTTTGGCGGAGGGCAAGGGAAACGGTCCTAGACAACGCCACGGCGCGGCTTGGAGCGGCTTGGAGCGGCCTGGAGCGGCCTGGAACGGCGGGGCGAGGGGAGGGCTGGCTCATTAAACCACTATGGTACTCGCACGGCATACGGGATTGGCAGTAAAATCATCTCTCGATCATCAAGGTGATAAAAGAGCTGCTCGTGGTCAACGGGAACGGAATTAAGGCGAGATTTCTGGTCGACTTCTCCGGCGGCATTTTTCTGAATTTTCCGATATATTGCTACGGAACAATTATCGTTGTTTCTCCGAGTTTAATCGCCTGACGATTCAAAGATCGCGTCGGTCACGTACGAACGAGGAGCGGTGAAACCCGGTGAACGTACGAAGACGATCGAGGATAGCCGAAAAATCGAGTCGTGTTCTCGAACGGAGAGGATCGTGTCCCTTAATTGAGCCGGTGGAACAGAACGCGCTAACTCGAGTCGAGGTTGATTAGCCATTGAGAGAAGCGTGGTTTTAAACTTGCCGGAAATTCCGGCGAAGCTGCAGCCCTCGTTACGTCCGAAGAAGTGCTAAACGAAAGCGACGAACGGGAACGAAAGTCTCGGCTCGCGCGCCGGGGAAAAAGATGGGAGGGCGGTAGCTTGAGGAACGTTGGGGAAGGTTGCGGAAATCTTGGGGAAGGCTGCGGAAGGTTCGGCCGAGAAAGTTCGTAGCCGGCGATATTGAAGAAAATCACAATCTCGATGGCCGGGACGCGTCACATAACAAAAAACGTAAAATTCGGAATCGGTCCAAACTTCTTACCGCGATAGCCCCACCCGCTGCCGACCCCCCCCCCCCCCCCCGCCCTCCCTTCGCCGGATTCCTCACCTACCCGCAGATCCCGAAGAATGGAGCAAACTTCCGTGCAGAAGTTTTCCTTAATTCTAGCCGCGAGTCACTGGACGTACGTGACGAGATATTCCCTCTGGCGTGTTCTTAGGACAGCGCGGGAGGCCGCCTTCTCCGCGAGAGGAGAATGAAGCCGTGGCAGCTTGTAGTCGGCGCAACTCAGATTCCCGTTGTCCATGCGCATCCTAGCTGCTGACTTCTCCACGCAGGGTTTCTTAACCAGGGTTAATCAGGATACCTCGAAAGATATTGGTACTTTATTTCGGGGATAGGTAACTAAAAAGTTGGACGATGCTAAGCAGGTAGTCCAAGTTACAGGTTACTCTAATCCGTCGAAATATCCGCTCCATTCATTCAGTAATTTACGACACTCGGTCTTGATCACTCTGCCTTTTTAATTCCCAGAAAAACCCAAGGAGAGACACCGCGGAGTAGATTTAAATAGGCATGGGAAGCTCGTCGCGGCTAGTCGGTAGGACAATGGCAGTAACCGTGGCTGGCCGGGCGGTGCTGAACGGAGTCTCGAGCAAAGAAACTTCCCTAACTCGAACAGACAATTCTCCGCGCAACAAAGTATCGTCGCCGCGCCCGCGCCTGGAAGAACAATCGCAATTAAGTTCCGTACGATAAACCGACCGGGCAAGAGTTTTCTCTGGCGGTAGTCCCGGGTAGCCGGCGCGCCGCGCTGGCTAACTTGCGACAATATTCCAAGACCTCGGCCGCGAGTTTCCCGTCAAATTTTGAATTCACCTGCGAGCCCCGGCCTCGCGCAAAACTAGTTCAACGGCAGCGTCGACGCCGCCGCCGCCGAAGACGACGGAGTCATTCCCGGCAACGGACCGGAATAAGAGCCGACAAAATGAAGTCGTATGTACGTGGAATAATCCGTTCTCACCCGACGTGTATGATACTTTTTCGTTCCCTGGTAACGTCCCAGACCAAGGCGACGACGTCTCTTCGGTGGTGTAGCTTCCGTCTGTCCCTCCCTCTCTCTCTCTCTGTCTCCCTTCCTTTTGGCTGGACTGCGATCCTTTTTTCACCAAGCGATGCAGTCGGTCGCTTTCTTTCTGGTGTTTTGGTCCAAGCCGTGGCAGAGGAGAGAACAAACGGGACAGACAGGTTACAACGGGGCAGCCGTACAGCAATGCAAGAAGCAAACTGTGCGAGACGTTGAGGTATTTATATTGGCTTCTCGGGGCCTGACACTGATCTACTGGGAATTCGACGCCTCTGTCCTCCTCCGTCCCGCCGTCTTTCCCGCTTTCCCGCTTTCCCATGAACATCGATGCCTCCGACCGCCGCTCCGTGTTCTCTCCTACTTTCTTCGTTTCTCTCTCTCTTTTTCCACCCTTATCCCTATCTTTCTCTCTGTTCGCCGCCCCTGCCACCAACAGCAGCCGCCGACGTCGCCAACCCCCGACGCGACGTTGCTCGTGAGAGAGCACAGCAGGGCTGAAGTGCTACCGGCGTCGAACTAATAAAAGCTTCGTTGATCCTGGGTGGTTGATAGCTGGCGGAGGGCAGGCGCGTCCAAAGAGACGAAAACAAAGGGGTGACGAGTTGAGTAGGACGAAAGTGAAGACAGGCTATTAAGCAGGGGGGCATGTAAATTGATCGAAGGAGGGACAGTTGATTGTAAGCTTCTTTCGCTTCCGCTTTTATATGCAGCCGGTGAGCGACGCGATTCGAGAGGATCTACCGAATGATATATTACCCCGGGGACTTTTCGGTGTCACGATTTTCGAATTAGGCGGCGCTCTTTCCTGATTTCCGTCCGCGATCTTTCCTGCATCCGACCCTGCGAACTTAGTTTGTTTTATAAACTAATATAAAGCAGCTGTTTTTAGTAGTCTGTAAATCGAGCGTTAATTAACCGTCGCGTGTTCCACGCGGCGAAAATTAAGCCATTCTTTTCTTTTCTTTTCCTTTTCCTTTTCTTTTCAGTTCCCAGATGCTGCGGACTTCTGATTTCACAGTAAAGTGGTTAGCGTGTAAAGTTAGAAAAGTATTATTCGGACGGTGAATATTACAGCGTGCAAGAGTATTATTTAAATCGAAAAGCGTCCGGCCGATATTAGCCGGTCGGAAAAATTTGTACTTTTGCCTCGCAATTTTCGAAAGGACAGGACAATAGGAGGCACGCGTGCACCGTTCTCAAAGTGAATTGTACAATTTTTACAGCTATCGATTCTTTTTTCCTTTGCGGCGAACTCGCCGCTGTCGGTATAGATGCACGGTTGACAAATAAAAGGAAACGAATTTTGGTGGCAGCAGGACAGCTCGGTGGAGATCCGTGTTCCAATCAACCGTAGCCTTTCGTTTCGCGGGGCGTCGATACTTTTAGCGAGCGGGGCAAGTGATTAATGAAGATTGGTAGAACTCGCGGCTAATTGTGATCGATGGTGGCACGCAGACGATCAGATTCAAATTGTGTGCCCACCGTCGGAACAGCAATTTGTGTTTGCTCCGATCTAAATTTAAAATAAGACCAAATAAAGTTCCGGCTGTAATTAATGGGTCTCGGGACTCGAATCGGCAATCGAATCGGGTTCGTTCAATTACAGGGACCCCTTACAAGCGTTTCCTGTCTTCGATCGGTGAAATCGTTCAACGAACGATACAAAGAAATTATTACGTTTCACAGAGCTAACAACTATCGCACCAGCGATAGATTCTAATACATCGGTCAATGTATTCGTACGGTTTTAATTTTGGGCCACGTTCAACTTCATAGAATCGATAAAAATCAATAGAGAATATCAAATTCCGTCCAAGAAGCACAGAAATAAATAATTCGATTTAGGCATGCGAATAAACGAGACAAGTCTCGCTAATACCAACCCGCAGGAAATGAGCGGGGCTAGGCGCGGTTAGACGCGGCTAGGGTCGGCTTGGGGTGGTCAAGGGCGGTTAGGGGCGGTTAGGGGCGGTTAGGGGCGCCGTGCGACCGGATATATACGCGCGCCAGTAATTTTTTAATTGCGTTTCCATCGGACATTTTTATGGTCGACTATTCTCACGATGTCGTATCCACATCCGGTCCCGGCCAGCCTCGAAAACCATTCCACGCAGCAACCGTGGACCGCGCGAACACGTTTCTACGTTCGTGCACTCGTACGTTTGTTTTAGGGGACCGATCCCGAAAATTAAACGAATCTCTGTTGCTTCATGACCGGGCGCAAACACGTGCCGACTGCAATTGCCACGCATCGTTCATCTATCGTGCATGTAGTTGCGAAAATTATTATTATTATTATTATTATGATTACTGCTGTGTTATTTCTATGCAAACAATGTCGTATCCACAGATAGCAATATATAAGCAATAGATACATCATTAGACTAGCACGAACATAAAATAAAGTGGAACTAGACTGAAGTAAAATTGCTAATAATGAATATATAATCGCGAGAACGGATAATAAAGATAGTG
>NC_135776.1:20972090-21045826 GCF_028453695.1 Augochlora pura | reverse complement strand
TATACATATTTTGATTGCTACGATGTGATGCCTCTTTTACTTTTTCTCTTCTTTTCTCTTTTATTTGGTACATCATAATAATATATATTGGCAAATATTACAGAAAAAAAATTGTAAACAGTTGATAACATTGACAGTAGATTTGGAAATTGTTTAGCAAGGTGACAAGTGCGAGCAACTTGTTGCGACAGAAAAAATCTGTCATTGGTTCATGGCGCGAATATGGTAGCGTTGTGTAGCTGAAGAGTTAAGGGCGTTTTCGGGTTTCGGTGAAGCGGCGGCGGGACGAGATTGTTTACAGAATTAATCGGCAGTTACCGGGCTCGTGAAGTTTGATTGTCATTTGAATACTGATGAGCGACACTTGATCCGATCGACAGCGGCTCTGCTGGGTTCGGCGCGGCGCGGCGCGGCGCGGCGTGGCGCGGCCCGGCGTCAGGAGCATATTCCTCGTGGCGATATCGAGCCGGAAGTGAGCGCAAAACATACAGAGCGCTCGCGATCCGGCCGGATTTGTACACTTGATTAGAATGCTGTTTCGCGGACGCGTTGAACGCAGTCAAACGGCTATTCGGAATCACTGTCATGACCGCTTATTCGAGCACAGCAGCCGCATCGCATCGCATCGCATCGCATCGCATCGCATCGCAACGCGTCGCGTCGCGTCGCGTCGCGTCGCATCGCGCCTCTGCAAAACGCAAGCAACGTAAGTACACTGTTTAATATTAAAGCCGGCTACGCGCGCATTATGTCGCAGATTTACGTCGTATCATGCCGGGGAGCACCGGTGTGTTTTCAACGGCGGCGCGCTTCGGTATTTATAACGCTGAGATTACCCTGGGAAGAAATGCAAATATTGCGGGGGTGGATCCGTAGAACTAATTTTGAATACGGTTATCAAGATACGAGCGCGGTCCCCTCCATGAATAATTAATGAACGGATCATTTCGTCTAATCATTTGGTTATCATAAACTCGTTCCGCGTAAACAACAGCCTCGCGAAACAGCGTTCTTGCACACTTCGAGGCCACGGATATAAACGGATTCTCGTTTTCCATTTCGCCTCGACTCTTTCGTTGATTTCACACGTTTTCCCTGGCCCGCGTGACCCAACACCGTGCTCCACGCGTTCTTTTATTTCGCACGCCCCAAGCTCGATTGTGCACGTTTCGTTGGTATTTTAGCACGAAGAATTAAACATTATTTTCAGAAATATTTGACCGAATTTGAAAATGAATTTTTGCCTCGACACAATACGGTCCAAACTATTCGGGCGAACATTTTTGCTCGTCACCCGCCTTTATTAAAATCAATTTATTAATCTCTTTAACAATTGTGAGGCGGTACCGGGTCACATTTGACCAATGCTGAATTACTATACTTCAGACATCGTTAGTCGGTGAAGAAATTAATTCTCCGATCGTAAAATAGCCGACCGAGAATTTTGAGTAGCAGCGATGCGCAGTTATTCGAAAACGACTCAGATTTGGAAAAACGTAGCCGGGAAATTCCGCGCAGTTCGTTCAACTTTTCATTCCGTTTCGTCGAGTTCCTGAAGAGTTTTCCCTCGCCGCTCGAAGCGAAACACGCGACACCCTCGGCGGTTGTCCGGCTTAGAAAAAATTTGTCAGCTGAAAAACTGCGTGGTAACCGGATAGGGACTTTCAGCCGGAAAATCTTCGGGACGATGCGAAGCTGATGCGAAAATTTTCCTGCCGAAATAGCGGAGCTCTTTATGCTAATTTTATCTCTCGCGTCGTATTTCATCCGTCCGGAAGTACGGTTCAAGTTGAAATTTATCTTGTAGTTCGGGCCCGAACTTCCCCTGTAAAGACTGGCCTCGCCTAGGCACCGACGCGCGCCGGATACTGGTGTTTAACGCTGCCGTATCCAGTAAAAGATGTTAATAGAAATTCACAAGATAGTGCGTGGTTTCGCGAAATTTACGAGTGCTTGTAAAATTATGTAGCACTACGCCCGGTGGATTTACGGGCCGACCTCTAATCCTTTTGCTGCACTTTTTCGCGATACCCCGCGCGTTCCCTAATAACTTCATACTTCATAATTTCCGACTCGCTCGGTCAGTTTATTGTACGAACCGTTCGTAGGTCGAGTGTCGGTTAACTTCATTTCCCGAATTTTCGAACGTTTTGTTCTTCGAAACATTTCAACTTTTTCTTTTTATTAGGAATTTCTAGTAAATTTCCCCGAATATTCGGCCCTCTTCGCTCGAATTATCGTAACATTCTCTATCGTCCATAAAATGAATGGAAGCGGTGAATTAATAAAATAATTGTTGAATAAGCGGAAAGCATATCAATGGAATTGCATTCTAGTGTTACGTAAGAGGCAAAAGGCACGCGCTCTAAAACGAACGACAGTGTTAGACTCGACGACACAATGTAACGAGAATTTTCGTCGTTGATCGCTATTCGTTTTGCGTAAATTGAAATTGGAATAACGAGATTGCGGACTTGATGCATTTGCGAGAAAAACGAGCGGATCGCATGCAAAGCAGCAAAAACATTTAAAGAATCGAATAATACTGTCTTATTATGTTCCTGCCGTTGTGTCGGTAAAATCAGTGCAACTGATTGGACAGTAGGGCGTTACCGCGAGCTGACCATTTGCTATGCCTTTCGTGTCAGCTGTCCTACGTTTAATTATTTGTAGATCGATTCGATTAGCTATTCCAGCCGGAAAAGAAATCCTCGTCGCTCAAAAACTCACGCTTGCCGACACGTAATCGAATAGTACAACGTGCAACGTCGATTTAAATGTTGCTAGGGAAACGCCGCGTCGTTCTCGGTCGGTTAATCGAAAGCAGGAAAGAAGCAGGGACGAGAGATTTTACGGCGAAGCTAATATTTTTCGGAACAGCTGTCGAGATTCCCCCGGCTGTTTTATAAACCGGCCAGCGCGGCGATCGTTCGCGGTTGCTCTATTTTCACGGGCACGGTGGATTGAAAATACGAGTACGGTAATGCGGAGACGCAGATGGAAAATGGCGTTCATAATTTCGTAGCTGGACCAGGTTTCCGGCGGCGCGGTGAAATATAATATTCTCGATTTACGACGGAATAGGCTGGCGGAGCCAGTTATCGCCTGTAACCAATTACTGTGCCTTTAGTTTACCTCCGACAACTAACCTTCTATTTATTGCTTAACATTGTAATAATATACTTTTTATCTTTACATTATGTCTTTTTGTTCTTTCGTTTTGTTTAGTTTAGTAGCATGCACACGTTTACTTCAGCGGTTAAACGTTAATGATATTAGACTGTGGATTTTTGTGGGAAATAAAAATGATTCTCTCAATCAATTACAATATGTTGCATAACTAAAGCCGTTTTTCGTAGCGAAAACTTCCGAATACGGCAAACAGAATAGAATAATTGGGTCTTCCACCCTATCCGATACTCGTAGAAAACGGTTCGTGACCGGTACTGGGTCGGATTTACGGCTGCCGGCTATAAAGTTAGCGGGACCGATTTGCCATCAGCCGACGACCGGCAAACACCGAGAAAAGTGTGATCTTTCAGCGGACAAATGGCGACCGCTATTTCCGTTCCCGTACTTCTCGATGCAGTTTCACTTCTCCACTTACCTTATTCGATTTCACTACCAAATGCGGGAAAATATACGTTTGGGCCGATAGTCGTCGGGCACATATCACCATCCGCCCCCGCCATCCGCGGACTGGGATCGCGTATTTTTCCTGGAGACCGCAGGGAAGTGGGCTCGAGGAGAAAAAAGAAGAGGAAGAGGGAGAGAAAGCGAGGAACGGAGTGAGAGAGAGAGAGAGAGCGCGATGGAGGGAAAGAGGTAGGAAAAAGGCCGCGAGCTTTTGAGCTTCGATGGCACACCATAATGTATCATTCCGATGATCCGATCGTGAGTTACCGAGTTCCGAAGTACAAGAGTGGATTTACGGCGGTGCGTGGAAGTTAGCCGCTGATCCGGCTCCAAGTGGCGGAATTCACTCTTGCACTTTCGAACCCCATAATTCACGGACGAGGATGTCCGGGATTTCGCAACGTTATGGAATAATCTACGGATTCCCAGCGAACTCGCTCTCTGTTTCTGGCATCCGAACGGCCCCCGGTAAATTGATACAAACACTTTCCCCCGAGATTACTCTTCCTTCTTTCCCTCTTCCGCGCCGAACGCGTTACTTCGTTTGATTAACGTCGGGGCTCGCCCTCGTTGTCCCTCTCGCTGTACCAATCATCCGACCGTACCGTTTCGCTTACGGTGCTGTCACGGAGCGCAGTTCAAGCTATACGGCGACGCGGATTCTATTGCTTTTTCTTCAAAATTCCAACTTTCCTTTGCCTTCTAGCCTTTTACTTATGTTTACGCGTCCAGCACAATTATATTTAAATGTTCCTCGTATAATTTCATTCCTAATTTTTATAACCGTGCACAACCGTCGCTCCGACGAAATAAAATTCGCATCGACGCATCGACGAATCGATGGAATCGATGGAATCGGTGAAGGACACTGGTCGATCGCGAACGGGAACTCGCGGCATTAAATTTCGGACACGCTCCAGCGTCGGTCGTGTTCGGAACCTTCTCCTCGGCGGTCGCAAAATTCGAGGCAGTTGCAAATCATTCGTCGACGTGCAAACACGTCGGTCGCGGAGGGACGCGCGCGTAGTTTCGATGGCGGTGTGTGTTGTCGTCTTTTTTCCGGGCCGCAGCGCAACCGAGGAGCTTAATGCGTGGGCGTTGGAGCGCCTCGCGCGGCTCGCCGCTTCCAGTCGGATCCAGGATGATCGTATTTCGGTGTCGAAACGTCGGGAAGGGATTCATGGCCGCGGATGGCTCGCCAGTACGTCCTGAATTAGAGCGCCCCGCCCGTAAATGGACGAGGAGAGGAACCGTTGTCGATCTATTTTCTCGAAAGGATAAAACTGGAGAGCGAGAAAGAGATAGAGAGAGAGAGAGAGAGAGAGAGGGAGAGAGGAAGAGAGAAAGGGAACACGTTCCCCGACACCGGGGCACTTAGCGAATGCTTTTTAAATTGAATCATGTTTTTCGCGTTCTTACGCCACCCTCTCTGCTCACCCAGCCGCGCGGAGGGTTCCAACCAGGTAGAAGAACGTGTTGACGAGTGCCGGTGCAACTTGAACAACACTTCCGGCGGTTTTCTTTCGCCGACAAGAAACAGGTACCGGTTTTTACGGACACCAGCCTGGCTGGCAATTACTCTTGATTGTTTGGACATGGCCTGTTTCCCTCTCTCCCTCTCTCCCTCTCTCCCTCACTCTTTCTTCCTAGCTTGTTGCGTGTACATGTTCGATCTTCATCTTCTGTTTTGCCGAGCTTCGGATGGACTGGGTGTTTCGTATAAACAGAAGCCGATTATTCGAATTGATTGATCGAACGAGCTGGCATCGGTACGCGCAGCAATTTTGATTTTGCATAGACATCCGCAGTCCAGCAATAAATAAGGCTCCTGTAATAAATATTGTAACCGCGACGACGGTTTAATCGGAGAGTAATTGTTGCGCGGTTAAATTAACTAAATAAGCCCATCGTGTGTTGAGTAAATTTATTACTGAAATTTCAACGATTATAGTAAATCAAATGAATCGCTGTCACATTAGAAAGAAGAAAAGGCTAACGAGTCTGTGAAAAGTCTGTTTCGATTCGGAAAATGATTGTTATTCAGCGATTATTCGTGGCATCTTGCAAAAAATACTGGCAACTTTTGTTTCCGAGGAGTTTCCGAAAGATTAATGATTCCACAACGAAGACGTTCGTCCGGATTCCCTGCGTTTCAGCGATCATTCATGGATCCGTTTCTCGCCGGCTCGTTTCTCTTGCCGCGCGCCCGTTATCAGTCGGAAGCGAAGTCGACTTTCCGACGCGGTGGATCCTCGAGAAATTTGATACCGGAAACTTTCGCGAGAGTTCGTCTGTCCGACCGTAATTTAGATTAAAACGAATAATTACAATGGCGGTTTTACACGAAGCTTGACGTGCTCGTAAATCTGTCGGGTCGCGCGCGGCAATGTTGAGTTTTCGGCAGAAATTCCTCGGTGCATCGATAACGGAACCGAATTAAGACACAGCAAAATTAACGTTTCTGTGACGCGGATGATGTAATTAGCCGAATGAAAGATCCTTCTCATCGGTAATAGCTCCGTTCGTCGTTTCATAGATAGAATCTCGGTGTCGCTTCTATTATTCCTTCGATTAAGTCCGGACAAAAATGGTTCGAATATTTTATGTAGTCGACCGGAAGCCGGTCGTGCAAATAATTTACGCAAACGGTTGCGCGAGATCGCCAGGCACCGGATCTTTATGTAAAATACAAATTATCCAAGTTAATTGTAGGAATCATAGATTAAATGCAAATGTCTTTCCTCTATTGATAATTTTCTTCGCGTAAGAAATGTGCAGATTTTGCTAGATTATTTATTACTTCTTGATATCTAATTTGGAATAGAGTAAGAAAATTATCCAATAATTACTGTAGTACAAAAATAGTGTAGCATTAAATGTTTTCTGATAATTGGATTACCAAATCCATATATTAGCGGTAACGGACGAATGCTAATTCAAGGAAGATGCGAAGGCGAAAACCTGTTTAATTTTACCAAGCAATTAACTGATTGAATTAAATTTCAAAAATTGTCGTACTTGTTATCTCGTAGCTTCATCACCCTAAACAGCGAATTCGATGGCGAATGTTAAGGTTCTTGGAGAGGGTAGTAGTCGGTGGAGCATCCGGCAGATTAGAGTAACGAAAGTCTGGTCGATCGGTAATATATCGGTAAACATTGACTCGGGTTAAGGCGACCGGTTCGTTCAGTGAAAAATCTGGCTCGAGAGGAATCAATGTTGATAGCAGGCGGCGTACTATTTCGGTAAACATTTGCCGAGGGCAAGTTTAAGTGGCTGTAAACGTTCGTCGGTAAGTCGTCGGGGCAATCTTATTGCCGTCACAGTCGTTCCGGTTGCAAGAACGTCGATTTAGTGTCTTCGACGGGAAGTTTCCAGATGCTTTTAGCGCCCTTGGCTGGCGCGCATACTTCCGGCTTGCAGCTTGGCTTACAGGGGTCCCTTCCTATGCCAATTAATTGGATGTCTTGAAGGTCTGAGGACACGACAGCTTGCGGGCTAAGTGGTTCTAATACCTTTAACTAGAATGTGTCCTAACTTCTGGTGCGGCGATGAAATCGGCGGTGCCCCAGTAGCGCCTCCCGCTCTCTCTCTCTCTACTCTTCCTCTTTGCTCCCCGCTCTCTCTCCCTCTCTCTCTCTCGCCATCCCTGTGTGTATTCCAGTATCTAGACAAAGAATGGCGAATCCCAGTGAGCTGCTTTGACTGAACTTCGCGAACTGTATCGCGCACCAAAATAATCGATACCAAAGATTATTCAGCGATGGTTATCCGGGTTTCAATGAGAAATGAATGAACCTCTTCTCGAGCAACGCGAATTTCCTTCTGGAGTACAAATAGAGTATCCGTGTTTAATATGAAAATAGAAATGACTTTCACAAACATGGAGCTTTTCTGTTACACCAAATAGCAGTTTTTGTTGGAAAGCGTGACAAGAGTTTCTCGAGCGGGATTTCGGGTTGCTAACAGTGTTAACGGAATCCCGTAGTTGTCGGTTCCGTGACAAAGCGATTCGCACGCGGCATTTAATGGGACTGTTTACGACCGCGAAACGCGTTGCGTATTAAAATGAATATGTAAAGTGGATTAGCGAGGTCGGGAACGGTTCAGCCCGTTAGGTAAAAGGTTCAGGGATGTTAAGTGATTGTAACAAGTACTTAGCCGGAGTGTAATCCTACTTACCGCACGGCCCAGAAAACTCGACTGGAGTCGAGTCGCAGACGCAGACGTTTCTCGCGGCGGCGGCGGCGGCGGCGAAGGCACCGTGAAATTTTCTGACGGACCCTGTTGAATTTACAGGGAGAGAAGTTGGTATTACAACTTGTTGGTCTCCTCCTCCTTCCACTCCTCTACTCTCCCGGCTGGCATCATGTTCCCGTGGAGCAATTTTGATCCCAGATAACTCAAATTGAAGCTGAAAGTGTCTACTTTAAGACCCTGGAAGGTACATTGCGCTACAATGGCCTGGGATTTTTTTATGAATTTTTTAAGCAACTTTTCGACGGTTTGAGGCGGCCTGGAACCCATTTTTCAAGTATAGGTGAATTTTTTATCAAGTTTCCGTGGGGCAATTTTGATCCCAGGTAGCTTAAATTGAAGCTGAAAGTGTCTTCTTTACGACCCTGGAAGGTACATTGCGCTGGAATGCTTTCGGTCTGCTTCGGCGACTTCCGAACTGTCCGCGACGCGCGTCGCCAGCGACAACTAAAATAGAGCGTAATTTGTCGATCGTTATTTGCTTCACGCCTTGTTGATTTAATTACTCGCCGGTACGCTGTATGTTCACGCGCACGCGCGCCTACTTTTTTTATTTCGTTTATCTTTGAAAAGCGAGGACCTGGGCGCACGAACACAGTCGACGTTTGAAGAAAGAATGCGTCCGTAACGGAGAGCAAGTCTGAACGATCTTTCGGTTCGTTTGATTCTGTTTACAATACTGGAAGCACATTTTTAATCTGACGACGCGACGCGCGACGGTGTTGCTGTCTACGCGATAAATCAAGTATGTCCTGGTGGCGAGATCGCATAAATTCTTCCGCCCAAATATGGCGCAATCGATCAGTCGGCTCCGGTTGAACAAGAAACGGAATAAACAAGAGAGAAGAACGGATTTTCCGAGTCGTTTGGCCGTCTGGGACGGTACATCGACCGAGAGAGACATGTAATTGAAACATAAATCTCAAAAATGAACAGCAACGACCACGGTAAATTTGAGTTATGCTGTTAATACTCACGCCACATCACCTCCGCGGAAACCGACGGACCTAATCCAATTCTCTTAACTGCTTCGCCGATTTATTTCGCCTCCCATTTCCCCCAATATTTGTCCCTTTCACGGAATTATTTAAAAGCAACCGAGATTCCTTCCGAGTCTACAATTTTATTTACAAATAAAATTCATATTTTATTAAATAAATTATAATAGATATATAGCGGCATTTTCATCTCACATTGTAAAAACAAATCAATAGTAATTTCACGAATCAATGAATATTCGATTAATTATTTGAATTATTCTGCTACCACGCACTTGTTCTATTATAATTATCTATTATATACGTAATTATAATTTTACCGTATTGTCGTTTCATATAATTATTACAATTATCGTTATATTAACATTTTTGTATCTCCTGGTGAGCTATATTAAATGTTCCACCCTGTAAATATCAATGAATAAATAAATTATCCATGCTCACACAACTATTTGAAATAAACGAAGCTACACTGTACAGTTACCCCGAGAATTTTCCCCACGCGTGCAATTCTTCCTAAGGCAGTCTTTGAAGCTAAGATTTCGAATTCTCGAGGAGGGAGTCTGAACAATTCATTGGCACGAGCTAGACTGGTGTCTAGCACGGAAAGTCGAGCAATTTTGTTCGAAGATCGTGGGGGCGGGCAGGACAATGAAATGGACCATGGGGCTCGTAAGGATTCTGGGCTGATAGAAGGGAGAACGGCGGCCCGGAGGGCTCACAGGCTAAGTGCTCATAATGCGTTTAAGCTCGGGACGTGCTGCCTAACTTTCCACACACGCGGCGAGGAGTCCTCGCAAGCTGTCCGATGCGGGACGTGAGAAGGGCCGCGAGAGAAAGAGAGAGAGAGAGAGAGAGAGAGAGGGAGGGAGGGAGGGCTCTCTTGGTTGGTAGCTCGTCTTCAGGACACCGGACGTCACTTGCTTCTAGCGCGCTTGCATGTGTTTGCTCGTCGGGAAGAAGCCTGGGCTAAGACGAACGGGTTTGATCCTGACATGCTCTCGGCTATAGCTCTCTCGCGGCAAGCAGAAGCCGAGTAGAAAGAGGAACGAGGAGGAAGGATGGAAGAGGAGGAGTGCGCCGACGACGGCGACAACGACGACGGCGAGCAAGATGAAGAAGAAGAAGGAGGAGAAGGAGAAACATCGGGAACACAGGCGAACAGAGCCAGACTGGACGGCGCTGGGCTCGTCGCCCCCGTAGTAAACAAAGCTGTAACTCTGCTCTCGTGGCGAGGAATCAATGCCTCGTAGCTGGCTCTCCGGGGGGCAAACTCTTGCAGGAAACCCTCTCGGAAGCATCCATCTTAGTTTCGTTGCATGCTGATGCACCCGGGGCCGATGCTTTTACAAAACGCTTCGGTGTAACTATTTTTTCCCAGCGGCGGACACCTTGCTACTTCCGCAACTTGGCCTCACCTCGACTTCCCAGTTTCCCATCGAACGTCGCAGCGTAGCTGCGGCAAACTTCAGGGAAGAGTTCTTCGTCATTTCAAGAAGAGAATGTATATAAGATAATATTCGAGGAATATGGGAAAGCGGATCGTTCGTTTGGTGGTGCGCGAGGCGAGCCGAGGCGAGGTTTAATGGCCCGTTTCGAAACAAAGCAAGATTCGGTTTAACAAGTCGGCATCGGTCCCTTCGGCATTTCGTGGGCGTTTGAGCGATGACGTCGAGGTGGAAACCGCCGAGGGAGAACCTGTGGAACACTTGGCAGCGTACACTGAGGTCAATCGCTCGTGACGAAGGTTTTACAAGGGTGGGAAAACGAGGGGCTGGGAGGCGAGACTATTCTCGGCGACCACTGTTAAGCCCTCAAAGGTGGTTAAGTCAAGCCTAAGGTTCCCGTTTTAGTGGTTTTTATATGATACGTTACCGCCGCGGCAATTCCTGTCCGATTATGGCTGTCCTCCTCCACTTCTTACGACCGAATGGATACACTTGCACTTTTACTGCCGCGACATCTAGCACATTTCACTTATTCTCTCGTACAGACTAGTTTTATCGCGTCGTTGTGTGAAATAAATGGTAATCGACCGAACAGTTTTATTTTTAACGAACTTTGTCTGTTTCCTTAGAAATAACATAAAATGGAATAACATATATTAAATTGCACTGACATAAGTTGAATACAGTAATTTATGTATTACCTTGAGGCTTAAGACTAAACCGAAACTAAACCTATCACCTCCGTTAGCGGATATAATAAAAATATGTTATATACACGACGAATAAAGAAAAAGGCACCGCTCGGCATAGTCTCGCATCGAATAAAACTAGCGAGCGAGCGAGCGAGCGATCGATCCGAGTTCGCCGGTCGGATAAATCGTCGGAGGCATTGTTCCTTTGCCAAGCTTTTCGTTCGTTGGCGTTTTTCTCGTCGCCGACTTTCGTCGCTCGCGTCGGCTAAATCGCGTCGGATGCCGTTGATCGGAACCAGAATATTCTGATACGTTGACAAGAGAAACGCGGGACGCAGATCGAGTGAAAGTGTCGAGGAAATATCCCGATCGACGCCGGTCGTACACGCGAGGGTGGTGTTGGGGTGGTTTAGGGTTGGTTCGGAGAACGAGGACATAACCAGCCGAGAAACGCGGGCCCTGGATAAATCGAGGTGAAAATTCGATCGCGGCACACGAACAACCGCAAAGGAAGCTGGGCACAGACGTTGCCCGTGGTTATGGTCGCCGTCGACTTATGGCAGCGGAGTCGCGCATAGCATCCCATCGTTGCGGGTCGCAGCTCGCTGATCGCGACGGGGGGTGGTGCGGGTGACGTGCTTCGGCCGTTTCCATCCCCGAAACCTCGTAAAAATCCGGGAGGAATGCCGGGAAACCGATACACCGACCGGTCGTTGCTATTTTTGAAGGATCCGGCCTCGGAGACGCTCCGTGAAATGCGCGCCGCGCGCCCCAACTTTCAGATCGGGCTTCCTCCTTCCTCCTTCCTCCCTCCTCCTTCCTCCCTCGCGCTGCTGAAATAATCATCCGCGACGCGATACGCATTGTCTCGACGTTCGATAACCGGCGGAAACTGGGTTGCGACCCTTTTCGGAATGATTCTAAAGGAGCCTTTGTAAGCGGCGAGTTTTAGAACTGAATGGCTGCTACTCTTTTATAATTTCTTTCGTGTAATGGCGCGGCCACATTGTGCGCCGGCATTTCGCCCTTAAAAATTTCATGAATGCCTTCAAAGTATCGTAAATCGCATAATGGTTGTGGATCTTTGAGCTTCCGCCAACGGCCGGTTGCCGGATCATTACGGGCTAGCAGGCGACTTGACTTCGCTGCCACCGGAAAACAGAAAATTAGTGGTCCGCCCCAGCCGGCTCTATTCCCCCCATTCTATGCTAACTTCTCGCTATTTAACGCGCTCCGTGTCGAGCCATTTCTCCTCGAGTTTTCGCCTGTGCCACTCGATGCTTCCTATTAAAGAATGAAATTCGCCAATCTCCTAATTGATGGAGGAAGTTCGCTGAAAGCAGAGGAAATTATTTCATTTTTTTTAAACCAAGCATTCTAGATAGGTATTTGCTATTTTCGTTTCAAATCAATCTTGCCCAGGTTTCCTTGTTATCGCTGCAAAGCGATGTATGCAAAAGTGCTCTTATTGGTCTAATTTAATTTACCGTTTGGTGTGAACAATGAAAATAATTGTAACCCTTTGTCCTTTGATCAGCGACGCGTGCTGCTTGGCAGTAAGAATAGGATTGAATTCCATACCGATTCCGTGCGATTTTTCTGATAACGTGGACGTTAATTAGCCTTCGTTGAATACTTTGTTCAAAGAGCGTGGATTGTAACATTGCGAAACGGATAAGAAAGCTAGTATTGTTCCTGTATAATAGGCAATCGTGAAGCAATGCGAGGACTAGAGGTGTCCAATCGGATACCACCGCGCCAATGTTGATGAACCAGAGAGAGAGAGGGAGAGAGCGCGCCTTGCTTTCCAGAGAGCCAACGTGTACGAAGAATGGCGTATTAAAGGCAACGGTGTATTATTGTTGCACGCGGCTTTATTGGCGCCCTGTACAACCCGATTCACATTTCCGGCCGCGGAGCTTAGGGGGATCTCGGCGGTAGAAAGTTAGAGAGAATGGTATTGTGTCCCTGTTTGTGTGCAAACGTGACAGCTTTTCGACGAGAGTAGCTCTCTCCAGAATCAGAACCGAGAACCGAGAGCCATCGGAGCTTCGCTTGGCAACTGAAAATTCGAGGCAATAGAAATTCAGTGTATTTTGAGGCGCGTTACACTCGACGAATTCCCGCGTCCCGAACATTTTACAAGAGCTGTGTGTGCCGCCGTACCCGTGACCTCGATAGTTTAATCAATTTCTTCGCAAATTAAAGCGTATTCTCAACGAATAAGGAATTTGCACACTTCGGTATTACATTCACCGTTTCACCAGCTATATCTTTGCTTACATTTTTACTGCGAGAAATCCTTTCTGCAGAAGGCATCTCAGGAGGTACGTTTCTTGCTTTAATTTTGTTTTTAATTAAACTGCGACGTTCGGATCAAGATTATGAAGAAGAATCGCTTTAATGAAATATATCCCTGTATGTATTTATATCGAAAATTTATTGATTCGAATAATGGGCAACTCTGGAAAAAAATCGTAGAAATTTTTAGCCGAGATAAGCGTTTCCCACGGTCTTGCGAAAGATTTCTTGTCCAATTATGGGCGCGAAGCGAGGGAATGGTAATAATAATAATAATAAAATTAGTTTCCCCGGAGCGGCGACGATCAAGGTTCGCGCGCGCGCGCGAGGCTGCCAAGATTAATGCAAAAGCCGTAGAGCGCGTTCGGCAGAGAGATTACAGCGAGTTAAAAGTGACGGGAACAGCTGTCAACGCCCGCCCTGCCTCGCCCTGCCTCGCCCTGCCTCGGCCGCCACCGACGACGGCTTTCTTTTATTCCCGGCGTGTTTTACGCTGTTCGTAAACATCCACCGGTTAGCTGAGCCGAGACTTATCGCGAAGGTGTTGTATCTTCGCGGCGCATCGGCACATTTTCTCGCCGTAAAAAGCTGCGACTACATTGAAGCCAGGGTGCTGGAAGTTAACAACACCGTGTACACTCGCGAAACGGCCCTTCTTTATTTCTCCAGGGACGTTTGTCGGACGGCGAAAGATTTTTCTTCACGCTCCGTACGTACGGCTCTCCGCTTTCTCTATCCGCTTTGTTCCGCTTCCGCTTCCTCTTCCTCTTCCTCTTCTCCTTCCTTTCCCCCTTCTTCTTAATCTGCCGCTTCCCGCTAGTATCGCGAGCCCGCGAGTCCCCTTTCGTTCGCCGTCGGCTTTTCTACGCTTTTCTACGCCTTCCTTCTTCCCTGCCCTTTCGGCACCTGTATCGATTCCCGCGCGAATTGCTCTTCGTGATCGGAATTCAATCAGTATCCTACACTTCATTCGCGCAATAAATGAATCCCATTGAATCCCGGTGAAATTTTTAGAACGTAATTCCACCGCGCCCGGCTTCCACCATTCGTTGCACCGCCGCAGTGCGTCGAGTATATATACATATATAGTTGTTCGGGACCAAAATCGTAATTTCGAAACGGCTCCATTTTCGACCTAACGCCACTGATAGTCTTTTACAAACATACGTACGTTTGATAATTAAGAGAGATCAAGATTTAATTCGACCAATAAATTTCTTCGCCTCGTTTCTCTATTTAGTTCAAAATTCAGCTCGGAAAAGTGAGCCGCTGAACAGCTGGCGAATTAGCGAACATAAATTTCTCTGCAGCGCGTATCCACTAGAAATGATTAGCTACAATTCGCCCTCGTTCGCGATTTTCCCGCCGGCGTGCGCCTTGCTTTTCTCGATTGCCGGCAATTTTTCTTTCGAGGGTACCTTAAGCAACTCGAACGTTTACTCCAGCATCAACGCATATTCTTATCGGTAGTTAAATTTTCAATCTTCGCCGGCATGCCCGCGGAAAGCCGGATTTACGGTTCCATAAAAAGGCACGGACGGCTTCGAAATCTTAGAAGAATTGCCATCGTTGATGCGAACAATCCTGGTTGCGTAGCCATAAGAAGCGAAGCGTCCGCCCTTTCTACAACAACGGTAACATCGTGCGGCTCGTATTAATTCAGAACTACGGATAGAAATCAATTACTATCGTTGGAGTTCAAGTGAACTTTACCTTGTTTCGAGGAGAACGTCCACATCCAAATTTGTACACCTTGTAGTAAAGGTGAATTAGTTCCTCCAATATTTGCAATATATACTAGTTTGAGAAAGTTATACCTTTTTAAAAGGTGTGCGGACGTTTTCGCTCCTCCTCTACTTACGGTAGAGTAAGGAACAAAGTAGGATCGCGAGCTATTTCTCCGTGAAATATTCCGCTGTCAGTTGTTTTCTTTCGGCCGGGGGAGAATCGTTGCGTCAACACTCGGGAAGAATCGTTCGCCGAGAAGCCCGGCCCGGCGCGACGACGGCGACGACGACGACGACGACGACGACGACGACACCGTGTTTCGCTATACACGCCTGATTGTCGCGTATCAACAGCCAATCAAATTTATCGTCAGGACAATACGAACCGTAATGGAAGTCCGGGTGTTTGCAGATCGAGAGCGCTGTTTGCCCTACCCTACAGCGAGCGGTAGAAAACATTCCCCGTAAATAGCGTGTCCGTGTACATAGACGTCGTCGCGTTCCCCGGCTATCCCTGGAATTCACCCGTAAGGAGTTCGCCCGCAATCCGACCGGCGATTCATTTTACCAATGAATATCCATAACCCCGACGAGTCCGTAGATCATTTGGCCGCTCGAAAGCGCCGTAGATCATTCCCGGGACTCGGCCGGATCCCATGTTTGGTTTCCCTTCGAGACGACCATTTGTCCGATTCTGCGCGATTAGATTCCTCTTTTAACCACATCTCTCTCTCTCTCTCTCTCTCTCTCTCCCGACGTTCTCCTCGTTCCAATCTCTCTATGAATTTCTTCCAGTCCCTACAACCACGTCCTCCCTTTCTCTCTTTTCGAGCACGTCTCTCCACTCGTCCTCCTCCTGCCTTCCCTCGATCACGCAAACGCTTCTCCTCTATTCTTTGGATCTGCATCTAAATGAAAGAAATCGTGTACTTGGCGTAGGTATCTTAAGTATTTGATAGCGAAAATATAAGAATATTATTTGTAATTTAAAGAAAATAGCAAGCGAAGGAATGAGTATGCATGCCACAGGTTCTGTGTCTTGCAATCAATTAGCAAAATTCGTCGTAAAAGTGTAATTTGACGAAAGCGTCGAGTCTCGCTTTATTTAAATGCTCAGCGACTGTCATATATCAGAAGCTCGATTAAGGTCTATTCTGTCTCTCTCCGGGACAGCAGTTTTATAATTTCAATCGTGAAGTCGTTCGTGGCAGATTTTTCGTCAATGCTACTATACGGACCGATAATTGATCGCGACGGCAGCTTCTGCTCCGTCAATTATAATTTTACTAGAATCAGTCCACGTGCAATGCCCGAATAACCTCGACGGAAAAACTCGAGTCAATTGCTCTTAAACGTGGACAGGTATGGTGTGAACGTAACTCGACAGGAAAAATGTGCAAACCGCAATGGATCTAATTGAAGCCGACGTTTGAGGCGTCTATGAAATAAAAGTCGGCTGGAATTTTCTGTGAAATGAAGATGGGTCCCCCCCTCTCTCTCCGTTTCAGGTGGCTTGGATGCTTTACGAAAATGGGGGCGCTATCCTGACGGTGCAGCATCACGTTATCACCAGGAACAACAGGATATCGGTGTCGCACGATAAGCACAGGACCTGGTACCTACATATCAAAGATGTACAGCAGGGCGACGAGGGGAAGTACATGTGTCAGATCAACACGGTCACCGCGAAAACACAGTACGGCTACCTGCACGTCGTAGGTGAGTCTCTTTGGTTCTGCTTTCATCCGGGTTCGCGTGCCGGTTCGGCTCGTACCACTGCTTCGACACGCGAACGACGAGTTCGAATTACGTCGATGGATCGAATTAGTAATCGCTTCCGAACGCCTTTCATTCGTTCTTCGACACCTGTAACGACGATAATCTTGCCTCGAAGTCACTTCGGTGTAACAATTTTAAAAGCAACAGTCGAATAATGAAGATGGACGGTGACTGAACTAACGGATGGCCGTTAAAACGCATTTAGACTGTCCCGAAATCGGAAATATTAGAAGAGAGATCTCTCGCTCTGATAAAGCGTTATAAAACTTCGGGAAGGACGCAGTTAACCGACTTTTCGATCGGTCTCGTTAATTACGACACCGTAAAATCTAAGATGGCTTTGCTTCATTCAGTTCGGAGCAGCTTGCAAAAACGAAGCTTGTCGCGCAACCGGTTGTCTCATTTCCAAGCTTCCACGACGTAATTTTCATTCAAAGCGTTATAATTATTCTGTTTTCATTCAGCTACCGCGTCACGGTGTAATTAATGCTCGTACGCTCGCGTTGCACGCTTCTTTAATTATGTAATTGTAGAACGCCTGACGGGTTCGCGTGACGAGACGCATGAGCCATAAAACATTAACAGGAATACTGTGTTTCCACTCGAAAACACTTTCCTTGGGACAAACGTTCCGACAAACAGCGTCTCTTATCAGCACTGGAAACGAGATCATTATTATACAAGATTCAAATTCGGTAATCGAAGTTCGCCAAATCGACGAGCGAAATTATTTGCTTTTGTCTGTTTAAGATAAGAACAATGATTCAAGTATCTAGGACTTTCAGAATTTGTCTAAACTTGTTCGCGCATCAGGATCGTTACGAGCGAAGCGAGCCACAATTGTTCAACCCTTATTCGAACAGGAAAAGATATTTGTTCAGCAAAAATGTCCGAGCGAGACGCCTAAAACTTTGAGGAAGCGATCCCTCGCGATTCGAGGAGGATGGAGGTGTAATAATTGAATCGGGAAGAGGTATGCTCGAGTCTAGAAGGCTGCGAAGAGGATAGGATCGTCGAGGGTGGTGGTGGTGGTGGTGGTGGTGGTGGTGTTGGATCGGGGGCGAGAGATGGTCTTCGTTCTGCCATCCGGTAGAACATATTAATATCTCGAGTTTTGACGTCTGAAGTCGTCGGTGGAGCGAGACTCGGCACGGGAGCAGTGGTGGTGGTGGTGGTGGTGGTGGTGGGGCTTGTTTCAGTAGTCGGAGGAGTAATCAGAGGGCTAGATTAATTGTTTCCACGGGACTCTTGGCCTAGCGTTGCACAAATACACGGAAGACTTCCGCGGCGGGCCTCCGTGATAATGCAGGCGGAACAGACACAATGCCAGTGGCTGCCATAACTCAGCACCCTTCGGCTCGTGGGCCGGAGCGGAGCGGAGCGGCGCCGAGCCGAGCGGTGCCGAGCCGAGCGGAGCTGAGCAGAGCGGAGCGGAGCGGAGCGAAAAGGAAAGGAAAGGAAAGGGTTGCCGTGGCCTAGGCGAGGAGCCCGTAACGTGCGCAAATATTCCATACGGGCTGAGTCACTTAAAGTTACCACCTGAGGCGTTTACCTTGCTCCTGAGCTAATAAACGCTTTCTGGAGGGAATTTGACGATTTCGGGCCGGGCTGGATTTCCATGGAAATTATCTGGGAATCGTAGCCCGTGTCGCGTCTCGATTGTTGCCGCGATGTTTGCCCGCTCGCGGAGAATGCGTTTCTTGCGCGGCCAGACACGCTATGCTACTTCTCCCAGCTGCGGAATAAAAGCGGAGTCAATTCGGTAGATTAAATTTCGCCGCGGCTCCAGCGTCTTAGAATGACGGAGCATTCCAGCGAAAGCGTAACGCTGGTTCCCCTCGGCATCAAAATTTTATTGCGACTGTTATTCCTTCGATCCGATCGAAACATTTCGCGGCTTGCCATCTTGCTAATAGACCACCCCTGCGGGAAGGAAGCTGTTCGAGCGGCACAATATCACTACATTCTATGTAGGCTAAAAATGCTTTATTAAAAAACTATTCGACAAAAAAAGGAATAACGACAGACTGATTCTTGTTCGATGTATGTAGTAACTGATTTTTTTCACCTAACGTTTTCTTTGTAAAACGGTCGAGAGAGGCCTCGAGTGTTGGGTCCGAAAAGACCCGGGCATGGTACGGCGAGGTTTAAAGTACACAGGAAACATTGGTGCAAATCGACCCAGTTTGCCGCGACACCGTAACACCCCATGGCGGCAGCGTTCCCCCTCGTAATTCAAGAATTTCGCTACCAGTTGGGATCGCGTTCTCGTCGAAAACGCGCAGTCGATATCGACTTTCCAATAAAAAGGGTTTCGAGAGTTGCTGGTGGAGAGCGAGAGAGCGAGAGCGAGAGAGAGAGGGAGAGAGAGAGGTAGAGAGAAGGGCGCGAGGGCGGGGACGGCGTGGAAACAGATATGAAATTGCATACAGGCTCGCGAGCATCATAACACGCTCCTTTCGCTCGTTACGGAAGAACGCCAATTGAACCGACAACAACTTGTCCAATCGTCCTCGGCCGGGAACTCGATAACCGGTGGAAACGCAACGGAATCCGTGTACCAGCTCTGGATAGCGACGGGGTTTACACGGCGACAGAGAGGAGACAGGAGAAGGAGAGCGGCGAGAGGAGCGGAGAGAGGAGGGAAGAGAACGGAACGGAGGAGCGTCGAAAAATGTACGGCAAGGGTCGAAAGCTCAGCGTCACGTTCCGCAGTCTGCGCTTCTCGGCTCCACTCGAGCCAGCTTCTTTACTGGTTAAGCTCGCCGACTCGCCTCTAAATCGAATAAAAGTCAGATAGTCCCCGGCTTCCGCCTTATTTACGAGAGGACAGAAGGAAAAAGGCAACGAACGCGACGAAGAGACCGAGAGACCGAGCAGAAGTGAGAGACAGAGAGAGAGAGAGAGAGAGAGGGAGAGAGGGAGAGAGAGAGAGAAAGGGAGAGGGGAGATGACGACCAACCCCTTGCTAGAGGCAAGATGAAATAGTCGGCCGGGGTGGAACGAGCGTGTGCGCGATATTGGATAAAGTGGGCGCGATCATCGGGTTATCGTTACCTTCGATTCATGGATTATCGCTGCGATCAATCGCAGGCTTCGCAGCCAACGTGTATCTCGTTGCAATCGAGGATCTCGGGAAACGATTACCCTCAATCGAGAATTAATTGGCCGAGTGCGAGGTCCGAGACTTTGTTTCGTTGGCTTGTGGCTTCGAAACTCATTGACGACGTCGTTTCGTTATCCTCTGGATCCTGAACTCATCGATGACGTTCTCTAGCTTTCTATATGTCTGCTCTGCGGTGATCACAGATGTTTGGTGTATTTACAGTGGCGGCTATATGCTTCATGCTAAACCTACCGATCCTTAAAATATTCGAGCATACATTATAATAAAAATGACGAGAGGTTTAAATAGAAACAGTCTGTCCCTCGTTATAAATTAACTAATATTGCTTTATAACGAAGAACGGACTGTTCTTGTCCAAACCTCTTTGATATAAAATGCGTCGACGCGCACGTACAATAGATGAAGAAACTTCAAATCTCTATGGAAAATGATTTGCACTAGCTGCAAGCGTCGAATAAAAACGTTTTCTTTCGTTTATTTCTGCCATCGGTCTAGTTGGATAGATTGGCCAGCCAGTTCCGCGTTTCTCGCACTCATATCTGTCGCAGATGCGTAAAATTCACAATCTATCGACAAATATAACCCTTCCCGTTGCAGGCGTGTTGCGAGAGATTTGTGTGTTTATTGACTACGCGATGGCAACAGTGGTCGCCCCCGGTGAAAACAATGGCAACGATTCCGGGCAGGGGTCGAAGTTGGGACACGTCGAAGAATTTTCAGTCTGCCAGCCGAGTATTTATGATCGGGAATACGTATCCGAAAATGTATTCGAACGGTGAATACATTAGAATTGGCGCGATGTCAAATGCCAGATGTACCGGCGCTTTTGTATTCGGCAACTAGAAAGTAGGCCAGGTGATTGATCAATCATGAGCGATAACGGTGAAATTTTTAGTAATCTGTTTGAACCCGTGCAGCCCCGGCTGAAATAATCGCGAGCATTTATTATTATCGGAAAGTTTTCCCGAAAAAAGATTCTGTTCGCTCTTTCGACGCGGGCTGGGGGGGATCTTGCAGCCATTCGTTTGGACGGAAATTCGATTAATCGAGCCAAGAATTGCCCACAGTTATACAGAATGGTCCGTAAATGTCGGTACAATTGGACGTTTCCACGTACAAAAATAAGACGGAAATGTGGAATCATTTAGAGACTGAGTTTTCCAGAAAAGTTAAGTTTTAAAATAATTGAATTAATTGTCCTATTGAATATCAATATACTATCCGTATCGATTATCCTTATATGTCTGACCACCAACGATCAACGCAGACAGCAGAAAAGGTAGAACTTTCCGTTTCTTTCTCTATTCTCTTTGCCTTCGTTGATCCGGCGAGGTCAGAGTAGCGTCTGGTACCATCTTCGACTCGCATGCTCCCAACCCTCTAGACAAACACCTTCGATCCATATTAAACAAACCGTTATCGTTTTATCATCGGTTGAGCTGTGTCTCTCGCGAGAGGCAAGGAGGATTCATGAAAGCTTGGCGCTTGTTGAAGGGCCAGCCAGAATTTTCGTTGCGCTCCGGCCTGGAAGCGAAGGCCGTCGGGTGTTGGTCGACGAAATAATTCGCATACCGTTTGGCGCCGTTCAAAACGTAAAAGCATCGAAAATATGTCACCTGGTTCGGCCAGGTGGCCTATCAAGGGCCCACTGGCAACGCTGGCAACACTGGCAACGCTGCGAAAAGGCACAAAAGGCCAGAATGCTAAAGCGAGGGAGCGAGAGAGAGGGAGAGAGAGAGGGAGAGAGAGAGGGAGGGAGAGAGAGCGGTCAAGTCCGCTTTTGACCAGTCATCGAATTTCACGAATCGAATTCAAGAATACTCGAAGCCGGGGCATAATGTGGCACAAAGGGAATTGGCCCGCGTGTCGCTCATTGTACCGTGGAGCGCGCGTGTCGTCGCGGCCGTACATCATACGTTACACGAGCCCGGCACAGCATTCCCTAAGGGACCGGTGTAATTAGTAATTTGTAGTTCCAGTGGCTTCATTCACCGGGCTGCATAACAGTCATTTCGACACGAGTTTCTCCGGCGGGCCTTTGTGTGCTAATCGCGGCACGTTAAGTCGCGGTGCTTGTTACATCTCCACCGCGTTCCGACCACTTAATTTCAGACTTCTCGCCCAGGTAAGAGACGAGCGTCAAACAGGTCGGAAACTTTTCATTTTGCCCGATAACGTGGATCCGTGTCGCGTTCAGTGTCGTATCTTCTCGGGAAATTTCTCTTTAACGGAATCCGAGCATTTTACAGCATTGCGAAGCTGTGCGGATTTCGCTCGCAGCTTCGCGAGAAAGCCGGATGTATGTATTCTGTTCCTTACAGAAAAACTATTATGTGTAGGAGTATCTTAAAAAGTACGTTTGCTTAAACCCTATAAAGAATTAAATGATTAATGTCTCGTATCGAAGTACCATGGCTCGCAAGATACTCGCGTCGATTTTATTAGCAAGCAATCAAACCTCTGACACTTCTGATATCCGTAAACAATGTATGTTCCGATTGTGCAACTTGTCGTACTTCCGGTCTTGACGAGAACGCTGGCAGCGCTGCCCCTTCCTCCAATTTTCCTCTTTCCGGATCAATTCCCATTTCTTCGGACATTCTCAAACTTGTATTTCAGACCTGCCCCTTCAATCTCGCGACCTTCTTCGCTCACTTGCCATTTGCACGCGAGTAGAAAACCAAAAGATCAGCAAAACTCGTCGGAATCTGTCGCAAATCGAACAAGTCAACGCGCGCAATGAGAATCGATGCACTTTTGAACCAATTCTGGCCAGTTTTAGAACAGACACGTCCATGATCAGAATAAAAAAAAAAGCAAATAAATCTTAATGCACCTAAGTCCAAGAAACTTCCAGGACCTCTCATCGTGCCTTTCTCAAGCATTTTTTAGAACTTCAGAAGCCTTCCAGTAATTCGCTGTGTAGTAAATTACGAGGTGATCCCAGCAAAGGGAATCGATCGCTTTTCACGAAGTCGAGGAGGCAGCGAGCAATAAATAATTAAATCACGTTGGCTCCGGAGAATCGATACCTTGCTTCCTTAAAAAAAGCCGCATTCAGCAGCCACGCGGCAACTATCAAACCTTTCCTTTCGACGAGCATAATTCTTTCAATTGATAGGCCGGTTTCATAACAAGTCGCCGAGAAAATCTCTCTCTCTCTCTCTTCTTCTCTAGCCTAGCCAAGATATTCGGCTTCCATTCATCCGACATTCGTTACCGCAGACAATTTCCTCGGGCCTGTATTCGCGGATTCCTTAATTGGAGATTTTCCGTGGTTGCCACGTTGTAACGCAGTCGTCGGTTCTCAAAGCGTGGCCCGAACACAATAACTGCTCCCGCGGATCATTAAAGTTGGCATGTTCGAGTAAAAATTCTGGTGAAAGGTAGCTAGGATCCAGCAGTAAGACGTGTACGTTAGGGGGAGGATCTCCGTTACTTATTTAAGTGCCTACATATTTACCCGATACCCGGCAGGAAGCTTGCTTCAAGAACCTCGTCCCGTTCTTTCCCTCCCTCTCTCTCCCCCCTCTCTCTCTCTCTCTCTCTCTGCTTCTCGAGTGGCCAATTACGGACAACGGAGATTTCAGAGGCTCCGGTCGAGGGTGAAGATAGACGAAGGTTCCTCGGTCCGGGTATCGATCAGCAATGAAAGAGCAGGATCTGACGCTCGTTTCCGCCGCGGTAGAATAATTCCCGATGTCCCCGTGTCTCCGCGAGCACGGGCCAAAAGATATCTCTGGCCAGTCCTCGCGTTAGCATATCCTAAAGGACTAGGCTGAGTCGGCCGACCCTTTGCCGCCCCTCCAACAGGCTCGTCGTCCCTCAAGCATTCTGCAGTCTACGGAACCTAGACGATGGCCGAGCGAGGTCCGCGGTTAGGTCTGACTGCTGCCGGCGGAGTTTAGGCCAAGTTAACGCGCAACATCGCCGAGGCAACGTACACGTGACGGCGTTTGCGCTTGAATAATGCATCAACACTCTGTACCGACCTGCTGCCGGACGGCCGGCACCGCCGCGCTGCTCAATCTGCGCTTGTTGAACAATTCGGTAACATTCCGCATTAGCATTAATGCTGCAGATCGCCGGACACCTGCGGTAATTCATAGCATCGAGCGGACCCGACCCGACCCACCCGAACACATACCCGTACCGATCGCGTGCCAGGCCGTCCTCTCTATCTCCATCTCCATCTCTCTCTCTCACTCTCTCTCACTCTCTCTTCCTCTCTCCTTTCTCTCCCGGGACATCCTACTATTTCCATATGGACTTCTGTCTTCTTTCCTAAGGGATTTCGATCGATTCGACCGAACTTGTTCATTTGTTCGATAGATCTTGTTTATTTGTTCGACTTTAAATAACATTTGTACCAGAGAATAGAACCAACCTATCGAAAAATTTAAATATAAATGTAGACATCGCATCCTTGGTGTCGCTCTTAAATAACGACCAACTGCTAAGTAACGAATGCACCTTGGGTCTCTTGTCACATATGTATGAGGTTTTGGTAAACGCGAAGTTCGAGGTTTTCGAACTAAATGCGAACGTTCTCTTCATAGATTGGATGAGCATGTAACATTTCGCGGGGCATTAGTTTCGCGCTATTGTCCAGTTAGAGAAAGGGACGGCTCGGTCCGTGGATCATGTTTATGGATGCAGGAGAACCCCGTTCATTTTACAGAACCGGGCATCGCTAAACGAAGCCGACTACGAAGGGTCCACTGCTATTTCATCCGTAAGCTGTGCATCTTATCGGGTTGGCTCTTCGAATAAATTTCGGACTGTTCGTGTAATTGCCCGGTAGCCCCGGGATCGCGTTCCCTTATTATTTATGGCCGTGGTTATTTGCTATTTCGATAACGAGACACAATGATGTACCGTTGAATATACATATAGACAACCTTATCGACAGTAATTTACGCCCTTGTCCCAGCGGCAACGTTGCCACTGAGTTTTAATTTCTCCTCCGCGTTGCCATCCTGTCGCGACGTCGCGCGACTCTATTATTTATTAGCACTATTCTTCCCGATAAAATGATGTTTCAATATTACATTGACGAAGCACTACAAGCCGCTGTTTTATATGAGACATATTTTATACAAGACATATCATTTTGAGCTAGTGCCGTCGCAACGTAATACTAGGATATTTAAAGACAATGAAATAAATGACTGATAACAAAACGAATGTTTTTTTATGGCTCGACCTAATATTTTGTCCACGGGTCAGCCGGTTTTGCACCCTGCGCACCATTTCCTAGAGGAGGACGGGAAACGGTAATGCGACCTGTAAACTAGTCATAACGCGATACGTACGAATATGACGTCAATTAAATGTTGATTGGGCCATTTTGATTGTTGTCTTTAATTAACAGTAAAACGGGATCTACTTTAACGAATGGATCGAGCAATGCATTAGTCGAGCGCTTGTGCGCGAATACGGTATTACGCTGCGCCGATTTTACAACTTACTGTGCCGACAAACATCGTTAAACCATTAAAACACGCCGTACGTTCGAGTAATCGACGCGCTCGCAATTGCGGCTACCGTTTATTATTGCCGAGAGAGTAAAAATTATAATAATCGGCGCGGAGTTGTTCCAGCATCGTCGTTGACGCGATTCGCGAACAATACGAGCCCCGGAACAGACCCAGCCACTCGAATCCGAAGCTTTGAATCGAATTTAACACTGGTACTACCGCACAATCAAAATGATTGGCTTGAAAATTTCATTCGAAAATTTTTACTTGATATGAACCTTACCTTCGTAGAAATGGCTTCGTCCTAACTGTTCGTAGTTCTGGTGTTAATCGAAAAATTTCTAGTTCGCCGGGAAAAGAAAAGCTCCGAAGTTGCTGAGCTTTGCCGGCGCAAGGACTCGCGAATTAACAGCGGTCGGTTCGGTTCGAAAAAGCATTAGCCGCGAACTTGAAAGCGCAGTCGAGACGTCGCCTGGGAATCGCAATAACCGTCACCGCGAGGTGTGATACGAGATGCAAATTACTCGTATCGGCGCGTCGCGTCGCGTCGCGTCGCGCTGCGGCGACGATGGGAACGCGTCCCCAGCGGCCGCGGCTCGATCCGCGATTATACCAGAAAAATTATTAATCGCCGATAAACGGTATCGACGAGCCCGTCGGTATTATGTATTTTTAGAATCTCTCCTTCCATCCGCGGTTCTCCCTTTATCCTCGTCCTTTTTTCTTTTTTCTTCTTTTATCCATTAGCATGATGCAAATGCGTCGACAGCGTCGGAGGAAACGAAGCGCGCATGCGTCCGAACGCTTCGCCGGACGCGCTAATGAGACGAAAATGGTGCTCGCATTCTCTCGAAAATTATAACTCGCAGATTCTTCGTGCGGTCATTATCCAATGAAAGTGGCCCGAAACAAGTCGAGGGACGTCTGTCAATTACGTTTTCGAAGTCTGGTTTGAAAGTCCACCGGATTGTTAATTAATTTCGCTGTTCTCGCGGGCGAGAAAGGGAAATACAGATTGAGAAGCACGCCGGCGAGAGGGGAAATATTTTCGCCGGCATTAGAGGTCGTTATCGAAACGCTCGAATCTCCGGAAGGGGATTCTTGCCGGGAACGGGGTGGAAGGGTATCGGAGGGTGTCGGATGGTGGTGGAAAGTGGGACGCGCGGGATTCCTATCAGCCGCGCGATTTCCAGCCGATGAATAGCGGAGACACTTTCGATATTTGGACTCGGTGATACACGAACACCGAGCGCTCTCGCTCGAGCATCCCGGTTAACGATTACCGTATATTTTTCGTCGTCCCGGTGCCGCCGCCGCCGACGCCGCCGCCATTCCTCTGTCTCACGTTAACGTTGCGCATCCCGCGGGAACAATTTTTTCTGCGCTCCCGACGCCGACCAACCCCTCCCTGTCCCTTCACCTACCCTCGTCACCGATCCAAGAATCATTACGACTGTTCGGTCAATGGAGCATCGATTTACTGCACGCGAGTATATGCATATTCACACACGTGCACTAATACGTATACCAATTCCTGCACATCCTTGCCTGCGCGTGTGCGCGTGTGCGCGTGTGCGCGTGTGCGCGTGTTCGACGAAACCATAGACGGTCGCGTTCGAAACGAGATTTTACGATGCGTTCATGATTTTATGCATTAACGCTCGTGTCCGTGCGGGTCGGCTGTGTGACGCGCGATCGGTTTTGAACGAGACGCTCGATTTCCTTGACACCTGTCGCGTTGCAAGCGTCGTCCATCGGAATTGAACTGCTGACCTTGGTGCATTCGCTGCCGGTTGCAACACACGCATAACGTACGTTGGATTCTGTACTGTTTCGTATGTCTCAACCTCACCGTTGTATTTATCGTCGATCCTTGTATGGCCTAGCGTTTCCCTTTACATTCCAGCGAGGGAACTTGTCGATGCGAATCACCATCTTCGAAAATAATGCTCGTTTCCATCGAGATTACGTACAAAATAATTGAGTAGATTCTGTTTCGAAGCACGCGTAAATGAAATCAGCATAAATGACTTGTTTTTACAGAGTAACAAGTACCGACTTGAATTGTTCAGCACGTTCGGCGGTGTCGACATCGAGATAATTATATCGATACAAATCGTTGCAGGGAACTCTTCTGAACGAGGATACGCCGGCCTCGAGATTACGCGAATCCGATGGAACTGTTTATTGGATACGCTCGAAACACGCTTAATAGAAATCCGGCCGATCAATTAGATAACGCAGGAATGATTGTCGACGAGAGGCGGATTAAAGCGCGAGGAGCAGATTTTCATACATAGAAATTACGTCCTTTTAAACGGCACAGACGCTATGAATTATTAATAACACGGACCGCTTTCGCAATTCAATAAATATCAGTGCGCGGACCATTAATATTTATCCGACATAGGTTTTACACGCGCGATCCGTGCTGACGAATAAACACAGGCCAATTAACAATTATCCAGTTGATTTACTAGGGTTCCGGAGTTTTCGCTCGGAACAAACTCGGCGAGCCGCTTCGCCTCGTCTCTCCTCTCCTCTCCTCTCCTCTCCTCTCCTCTCCTCTCTTGTCCGCGCCGCGCCGCGCCACGCCACGCTGCTCCGCACCGGCCTACCCGAGGAGAAAGATAATTGGATTTTGTATGGTCAGGCGTATTATGCTATCAACGCAACGAGAACAACTGTGATTCCGCTCGCATTTCTCGATACATTAGCGACGAACCGAACAATGTTCCGAATCGATAAGACGAATCTGAACTGAAGCGACGATATCGATGGAGATGGGACGAACAAAAGATTCTAAAGAGTGTAAAGTCATTTATTATATTTATTTAGTTCTAAAAGTATTAAAACGAATAGGCTATCATCATCGAATCTACGAAACCACAAGAAATGACTGTACAATATTTGAACTAATGGCAGTGGAACTGGTAGAATTATTCGAGATGCCAAAAACGACACGCAAGGACTAACACAAAAATTCCTGTTGCAAATTAAAGCCCCTCGAAGCCGTGAATTTCAACAGATTATTTAAAAATGCACAAATATTAAATAGGTGATGCGAATGTTTGAAAATGTTTAAAATACCGAACGAAACATACGGAAGCTTTTGGAAATCCTAAAATCTTCATAATGGTATCGCTAACGATCGGAGCTGTCGATGCGATGTTGCGACGAGAGAACGAAAGCGGATCGGAAATAGGACGAGATCAACGTTAGAGCTGTTAAGCACTCAAATAAGGACGGTGGACAGAGGACGAGAGGGGGCACTTTCGTGTTTTTAGAATCGCATTAACGTGAATTCATGTTCCATGAAAGGCTCGCAACTCGTTAGTTCTGTAAGTCTGTAGCAGGAAGCGCAGCCTTCGTTCGGAAAGATATGGCCTTAAAAATTACTGCGCCGTCGAACCGAGAGAGGAAATATGAAATAACTGGAAAAAGGGAACCTCGCATTTTCATGTGCGTATTACGAGAGGAAAAGGGTAGCTTAAATACTGCTCTTTGATTTTCGAAATTAGGAGGGAAAATCTTCGCTTCGCAACTTCAAGTTTTATTTTAGAAACTACGAAAGACCGGTGCAAGGATTTCGGAGGATTTCTAAAGCTTTTTTGGTAGCGTAAGGATTAAAAAAAGTGGAAAGAATTCGGAAGGCTGAAATACGGAAGAGTTCGGGACAGTAACCTGAAACCGTGATCCTGAATCAACAATTCTTGAAAGTTCAGTGAGTTAAAAAGATCACCCTACCGAGGTGCCGACAGAATAACGGTCCATTGTCCTTCCGCGTATCTCTCTATCTTTATGGTTGAGCGGTACTTGGCAGCCTAGTCTTCTAATTACGGATGAAAGTAAAAACGGCGTTAAAAATGCCGTCGAATCGTTAAGGATTTAATCCGTCGTCCTCCAAAGCGTTTCCTGAGCAATAACGGCCACGGATAAAGATACTGTTCTCTCGAGAATCTATCCGCGCGTGTATCGGTGTCAATTCTCGACGGTTCATTATTCCGACGTTCGATAAGAGCACGACTACCGAGCGAACATAAATAACAGGGCACGGTTAACTGGATTATATCATTGTCACATTATCGAACAATATATCGCGTCAGATACGGGAACGAAAATGTCTGCACTGTTATATCTGACCTCGCGGAACCAACATCGTTGGCTCGGCTCTTTCTTATTCCCGCATAATTCCGCGGACGAATTGATTCGTCTCCGTTGAATGCCATATTGTCTTTGGCTCGGGCATGTGCTCGATGGATTCAAGTAAATTTAGAGCGATAGCAGAACTGTCTGCGACATTTGCTGCAATTCGTTCTAATGCTTACCGTTTCTGAGATGTAATGTATTGTTGGTAACATTTTTTTGCGTTGCTGAAAATCACTAAGTATTTAAGTGAACAAGATTCGTCGGACAGACTGTACGTAATGTATAAAGTGTAGTAGATATTTGTTTTTTTCTAGACAACCGTCATGAATGCGTGGCCCCTTTTGCATTTTACAGATAGCAGGTAGAAAGATTTCGAAGACCGTCGAATGGAAAATTCTCCAACGGCATTAAAAATATAATTTTCGACCACGTAAATTGGATAAACGCGTAAATACTGTGATTCCGCGTGACCGGTCAAAGCGATAATTAAAAAGGGAAGGGAAGGGAAAGTGGAAAATTTAAAACACGCGAGACCGCGTGACGTGCATGGGCCAGCAGATATCGGAACGTTCTGTTGGAAATTAATGACGAATATTCATACCGTTCCGCTGACGCGCTTTTAAACAGCTACAACATTTTCGCTTCGGTAATAACGATAATCGAAGTAAAATATTCATGCGGCGGGGCGATTGTCGCGTCTTCGGGGACGGGCATTGACGACTCGTTCAGCAATTGGACCGCTATGGTTGGTTTTCGAACGTCCCTTAATCAACGGAATTGATAATAATCGTCGGCGAAATTTTCCACGATCACTTAATCGTCCATGATTCCCGCAATACTCGCCATTCGACATAACTGCTCCATTATTTCGCTCGTAGTCGATCCTGTAACTCGATCTTGTTTAACGTGCCACGTAACCGTACCTAAGCGAAGAACGTCGCCTAAAACTCCGCTGCAAATTTTCCGGTTTTCTAATGAAATTAAAAAAAAACAAAATGCAATCAAATATGATCATATTTTCAGTAGCAGAAGAATATTATTTCTGGATTTCGAGGACATTTCTTCGGCTCGGCGACGCTGGTGGAGGCTTCTTATCGACAGTGATTACGAGATTTTAACGGGGATTTCCTCGTTCCCCCTTCTTATCTGCACGCAGTTCTCGTTTCCTCTGACCTTCTGTTCGCTGCCTCCTTCTGTTCCCTTGTAACTGGATTCCCTCCGTTTCTGGAACTGTCGTCGTCAACCCCTTTGCAACTCCGTCGAACCCGAGCTCCACCTCCCCCACTCTCTTCGATCGTCTCTTCTTTTTTCGCTGCTTTAAGTTTGAATTCGATTTGCATGTGAAAGAATGTCATTCAAGCCCGGCGGTCTTCTTTCAGCATTTCGGTGGGCCGGGAGAGAGAGAAAGAGAGAGAGAGAGAGAGAGGGAGAGAGAGAGAGGGAGAGAGAGAGAGGGAGGAAAAGAGAGTCCGTTCGTTCTTCCTTGGAGCGGTTCTCTCGGCCCTGGTCCACTCGAGAGGCCGCCGGGGCCGGTCTGTGTCATGCAAATTTTATTATTGTGACCGCTGCCGGATCCGACTGACGCTTTCGTTCTTTCAATGTCGCCCTTTTGCACGATTACGGCGCCGTTGACGCAGCACTCGAGTCGTCGTTGATGGTCCTCCGGCAGACTCGATGGATCGTTGATAAACACTTTTCTCGGTCCGACCCGAAAGAATCTCCTCTATTCTCGCTCTTTTAGGCTCTCGGCCACTATTAGAGGAATACGGTGTCTCCGACGACCGTTCGCATGCTAATTTTCCCACAATAGTAACTGTCGAAATTAGAGAACAATGTTGAAATTAATTTGAAACATGAATATGACAAGTTTTATTTGATTTATGACATTATGAGCGATCGTTTGTTATCGTTTTATCGAGTTTCGAATGAAAGGTGTGCTATCTGTTTCGATATGACGAAAGCCGCGTCACGAGCTCTTTCCGTGTTGTCAAATAATTAACAATATTGTGTATATTGAATCTCCGAGATTCAGGACGTTTCGGTAACTATGCTTATATTTGCAGTACCTCCAAACATAATAGACTACCAGACCTCGTCGGACGTCGTCGTGCAGGAAGGTGCCAACGTCACCTTGACATGCAAGGCGAATGGAAGTCCTAAACCGAAAATCAGCTGGAAAAAGGACGATGCTTCGATGATCACTATTAACAAAACCTTATCTGGTAAGTCACTGGTTTATCCTCGCATTAAGCTATGTAGGTTAGTGTGAGCCGGGAAGGGAACAACAGTTGTACTTGCTAATGATTCGCGAAGATAATCGATATCTCAGATTTCCGGTCAGCGGACAGCGAGTTCGGTCCACCTTGCCGGCGATAAATTGTCCGTAAAACGAGAACCACGTGTCGCAGAGCCAACGAATTGCATGTCGTTATTAAAATTCAATGTTATCATTGGCGCTTTCCCGGCGATGCGTTCGCGAAGGAATTCTTGGCCGGCGAGCGGCCAGCGGATCGATGTCCAACGGGTTTCAATTACACGGCGGGGTGTAATACGGCGTCCGCGAATTAAATGACAGCTAGTGCCGTTTCCTGGACAGGAGGAGTTCGAGCCGAGTCGACCGTGGACATCCTTAAAATACGAATGACGTCGATCCGTGACCGGATTCCGATAGATTCGGGATGCGCACAACATGCGCGGCAATTAAAAATAATGACACTCGTCTGGAGGCCGTCCTAACATCAAACGCGCGGCCTACGAAAACTGTGTTACCGCTGTCGAAAGAAAGTACCGCTGAGAAGAGAAACAGAAAATCCAAGATCGCGACCGACGACCGACGACCGACGCGACCGACAAGCAGTGACCGATGCAACGCAACGGCGCGTTTAGCAAAGGAGATAAAAAGGAGCAGGAAGTGAAATGTATCGGTGCATAGTGCGGCCACGCGGGAGAAAGCAAAAAAGAACGATTTTATCATGTTTTTGGGCATACTCTGAACATTTTTCCTTAAATTCTCGGTTCAATTTTATTAATTGTTGTCGGTGGCGGTCGCCAGTAATCGTTTTACCAGGTTTTAACAGTTTTACTTCATTCTTTAACTTCAATATTTACTTACAAGTCTTTACTTCAATATTTAAATATTGGCAATAGAAGAGTAGAATTTTGTTTGGCTTTAACACGCGCTTTAATGACATCCACATTTAGGTGTAGCATGCTCGAAATTTTCGTAACGAATCTGGCAGGATATTGTCGGTTAAGGGGTTAAGAATATTTCCGTTGAAATTCCTATAAATCCTTAACGTGGCCACATCCGGTACGCCTCCCCTAGCAAAGGATGCCTGTCCTCATTAACGCGATACGCACCCAGAGGCCGGGAACGCATAGATTCGCCAGTCGTTAATAGCGGCCGGATGTGTCTCGTAATTACACGTGTCGCCGTTAAAATTCCAAGCGCAAAGTTTTTTGCGGCCTGTTACGGAATATTTACGGTTTTGCGGAGTCAACGCGACGGAAACCGAGGCCGCCGCGAACAATCAAAGATCTCTGCCCGTGGTTTGCGCGCGACGGATTTTTCAAATTGCATCGGGAACCGTAAAATGTTTTTGCGAGCCGGTGCCGCGAATATGCGAAACAATTTCGAAACCAGGGCAGGCAATACGCAATTAAGAAACTCGTCGAATTATAAACGAGATTGTGCCGAGTGACCAAAATAACGAGGTCGAGTGCTCGAGGTCCTGCATAACCTTCTCTTTTTAAGAAATTACTCGACGAATTACTTCGACGGGTTTCCGAGGTTGTCGCTTGGCTGCCCAGCCCGGAAAACGATTGCTGCGAGATTCTTTCTTCTCGCGAAACAGAACGGACGGCCGAAGCTGCTTTTTTCGCTCCTCGAATCTCGCATTATTTTGATTAATTGCAACAAACACGAGCCAACAGAATTATAATAGTATATAATCCATGTATCAATCGAAATCCTCTTTTCATTATTTTGGTAAACGTCGATAGATCGATAGAAGATCACGTTGTAACGAGAAACGTATAGGATACGTATCCGCAATTGTCAGCGAATATGCATGGATAGCGACGAAAAGTTTCAACCGTGTTCCACGTTACACAAAAAAACTGCCGAATATCATTTTTATTTTCGCGGTTTACTCGAGTCTCCTGCTTTAATCAATTCAACGCTGGTGCAGCACTGCGAGGTTTTCCATAGCCTGAAAGAAGCAGTAGTAAATGCAGCTGTACAGGACGAACACTGGTTCACGGAAGCTGCAGAAATGATACGCACGTCATTTATGGAATTTAGAACGTAATTGAAAACGCTGTTTTTCTTTTCAGTGCTGGAATGGAAAGGCGAGTCGCTGGAAATTACACGCATCTCCAGACTCGATATGGGTGTTTATTTGTGCATCGCATCCAACGGTGTGCCCCCATCTGTGAGCAAGCAGATCAAAGTCTCCGTCGACTGTGAGTACCTTTTTAACTGATATCAAAGCGCCGCTGGAACCCTTTTCACAAGACAGCCAACGGGTCGAGTAACCCAGAAGCCTATAAAAATGATTCTGCCGCCGTGCAACACCTGGCAGTCTTGAACCTTTAACGAATTCTCGCGATTTCATTGTTACAATACTGAAAAATACCATTTTTCCGGGACGGAAAAATATCGTCGAAAACGAAGGAAAATATTTTCATTTATAGGGAATTATATAAAGAGAAACCGATAGATTATTGTTATAATTTCTTTAATTGCAGTGTCAGAAATTTAATGTCAATTATGTCATTACGCGTTTGTACGCGAATCGAACAGGTTTCGAATACTTCTTCGTCAACGATCGCGATTCTAGAAAATCGTTTCGGTCCGACTCGGTTTGGCACGGTTTGGCACGGTTTGGCTCGACGCAACCAGATTCCTTGGAAACGGGTGCTGACGCCGTGGCAAGGGGTTGAAGAACATACAATTTAATAATGGAGAATGGTGTCCGGTAACAAAGCGAGCCTTTGCTTCTTGCACTCTGCCTTGTCCCAATGAAAGAAGGGTGGCGGTGGCGGGAGTAGATAAGCGTGGTGCTGCACGTCGAAGAGAGAGAGAGAGAGAGAGAGAGAGAGAGAGAGAGAGAGAGGGGGAGAGCGCGCGCAAGGGGGAAGACGGGGATGGAGAAATGGCGCATGAGCCGAGCCAAAGAGTGAAAGCGGACGGTGTAGAAGGTGAAGAGCAGTCCTGCCGGGACATAAAAGTAAGCTGGGCGAACCACGACACACCATTACCGTTTCCAGCCCGTGTACTCGCCTATTGTTACGTTACTGCTTCTCTTAAATACTGCGCGCGTGCCTTTCCTCCGCGAGCCCGCCCTCCCTCTCTTTCTCTCTTTCTCTCTTTCTCTCTTTCTCTTTCTTTTTCTGTCTTTTTTACTCTCTTCTCCCTCTTCGCCTTCCTTTTTCTCCTCAACACGCGCCAAGCCGTGGCAACGTTCAACCTATTTCGAATTAAACGCCAAACCTTTCTTCTTACGTTCGTCGAACGAAATTAGCTCCGGTGATCGAGATTTATAAGACTGGATCGCGTACGATCCAAAATTTATTCGGAAGGGTTAGGTTAATCGCGAAGATTGATCAACCGTAGCAGTTCCCTTTTTTTTCGATTATCCTCGCTGAGAAAATTCCGTTTGGAAACTTCCAACTGGCTGACAAGTGTTATTTGATAATGGAAAGATTATAAATTTTTCAAATTATAAACTTCTTTAAAAACTATTTCGCGATTATTTGCCGATGCGGTGATAAAGTAAAATGTTCAACCTTGCAGACGCTCGAATCAGCAACAACGATTTGCGTGAACGTAAAGCTGTAATCTTCTTATCGCTGTATCGCGTGCATTGTATTTCTTATCGTTTCGAAAACTTATTCTAGAACACGCCGCGATTATAAAAAAAGTGTAGATTGTAAAAATGCAACTTTACATTCACGCGAACGATCACCGCTTCGAAACATCCTTGGTACACCGAGAAACTTCACTTTATTATCACATTTGAAGTTGCACAGATATTATATAATCGCTAAAACTGTCATTGACGTAGGCGATCGAGAGCCTATAAATCCCTTTGAAAACAATGGCAAAAGCGAAAGCGTGGAATTAGGAAGCGGGAAAAATACGAGACACGTTTTGTCTGGTCATAAGAATTGCAGTTAAAGGCGTGAAAGTGTACGAAACCGAAGAGGATATCCGTTTAGCTGAAGTGAGAGCTAATTAATTTAGCAGCGGTGGCGGCGGCGGCGTAAAGGAGCGACGAATTACGATTCTGGTGGGGGAGATCGAGGGTGTTTAGGGTTGAGGAGGATCGGCGGGGGCCGGGGCGACGCACGAGGCTGGAATGGACCGGGGTACGGGGTCCTTCCGCGGATGCGCGGCGGATTATCCTTTTAGGTGTCCTTTAATTCCATTTGCAGCCGGTGCTCCGGCCAAAGGCTTTTGTCAACGAGTATTACCCAGAGCCCTTTGTAGTCAAATTGCGATCGAGTAATGTAATAGTTCTGTCCGCGATATGCATTACCCGGCGTTGGCCCGGGAATTCAATAAGATGTTCATGGAAAGAAAATGTAATTTTCTGCGTGGACCGTCCGCGGCCCGGCCAGCGGGACGATAACGAGAGAGAAAGAGAGAGAGAGAGAGAGAGAGAGAGAGAGAGAGAGAGAGAGAGATTATTTTCACGCTCGTTGACTCGGCTTCCGTTCGCCTAGATAGAAGGAACACGCGGTAATGCAGATGTTACGGGCTTTACGAATTATCAGACGCACTTGCCGTCGATTGTCGATCAACCCAGCGGATTGCAATCGGTTAAGGTGACTGCGTCAATTACCGTGTCCGTTACCGTTTCCCCGCCGTAATTTTACTTACTGAATTTTAATTTTATTAAATTACAGATTTTAGAAATTTACGTCTTGTTTCCATTTTACCGAGCACTGCAACCGGACTAAATTTCCATCCAAAAGTTATTTAAATTGTTGAAGACCTTCAACATCGCTTAAATGGGAACAATAATTAATACGCGCCTAATAATTCTTAAATCAGGGATCCGGTAAGCTTTTACAAAGCATTTTTCTCGTTAACGAACACATTTATTTTTGCTAATTAAAACGTGCGGAATCATTTGTTTCATCCGATCCCGGGAGAACGTGCACTCGTACGAGTGGCTATGTAGGTTGCTTCTCGCATTTAGCTCCAATTTCAAGCAATCCTGTTCTAAAAAGATAATTATGATTTTTTTCGTGTAACAGAGGATGCGATGGAGGAAAAACGGTTCGTTCGAAGCGTACCAGTTTATCGTATTAACATTGGAGTCTCTGATAAACGAAGAAAAATTCAGCGTTCGTAATTACGAACTTACTTAAATGTTTCTTTCGTGAATGTAAAACGGTGATATTATGTAAAGAACTTTGCAACGCTTGCACTATCGTCAATTACCCGATGGAAAAATGTAGAATTTGTAAATCTTATTCAGCTGAATAGAAATAAACGAACGAAGAACGATAATTGTTCTTATTAACAATTATTATTAATCGACGTTCGACGCAAATACCTGGACGTACAAAGAAGAATCTGTTTTTGTTACGTAGTATAGAAATTGATGAGCCGCGATTGCCACGGGTCGCGGATTTCGCTAAAAGGTTTTCTTCTTAATTAATGCGTAATCCTCGGCGACAGCGTGATTAAAGCACAATCGACACGTATTATGGAGGGACGAACGCTAAAGCCAGAAATTATCAAATTAATTCGAGCGATAATTCGAGCTCGTTCCGCGGGTTTTTATGTTCCCGGAGGGGAAAATTAATTAAACGACTGGACAGATTACATCATACCTGCGAGATGGTATTACAAGTTTACGAGCTGGGAAACTTTACGTGTTCGATGGCCCGTGTTTCATTGCCCGATCTTTGAATCTGTCCTCGAAGGACACTGTAGAATAATCATCGAACTTTGATAACTCTTCGTCTCTGGAATTTTGCTCTGAACCCGTTGGAAAACACAGTTATCGAGCGATTCTACGCGAAACAACGCATCAAAAATAGTTGGTCGATTTATTATTTCCATATCGCTTTTGCGAATAATTCGAGTATGAAAATTATTTGAATAAAGAATATCTCGTTTTGTTTGAGTAAAGAATCGTTCGACGGAATAAAGAGAATAAAGAATGAACGTTGTTTGGCATCCGGTTTCAATAACGTCGTCGTCGGTGATCGCTCGAAAACGAGCATAAACGGTAACGGACTAGCAGGGGCTCCGAGGCAGATTTCGCATCTGACACAGGCCCTTATTTGCCCGCTGCCTCACTTTAATCAACCCTTTATAGCCATTCCGTGAAACGCGGCCCATTTATTCCTTGGTAGTGGTGTTCATTCATTTTTAAAAATGCGCGCATACGTCCGGCAAGCCGTGTGCATACTGTATCAAAGACCGGCATTCTGTGGAGCACGCGTTATCGATCGCGCGTAATCTACGGAGTGCAGCGAGCCGAGGACCCGGCAGAGCCATAAGTCGCCCTTTTTTAATTTGGACACCGGCCGGGGCATAGTTAATGGCCGTTACACTTGGATACGCCCGGACGAACCTGCCGGAGGGACGGTGATTTTTTCGCGGGACGGAGCACTCGGAGACGAGTCGGAAAATCTGCTGGGAAAATTATTCGACTCCCTCGTGGCCGCTCCTTGGACAGACCGAGACCGAGACCGAGACCGAGACCGCCCGTTATGATTTATAATTGTCGGAGACGGGGATCCGTTCGAGACGGCGACCTTCTTAAATTTACGGCTCCGCCTGTTCGTTACGATTCCGGCATTCTGCTTCGCCGAAAATCGTTGCGCCTCTCTCGTTCAAATCTTCAATCTTACAACTCCTTTTGCTGACAAGCGGATGCTTATCAAGACACTACACGTACGTCAGACTCGTGATAGAGATTCCTAGGAATATCCTGTCAAGTATAACTGTTATTCCGTTCTTTCAAGTCGGAATAAAATTCTGTCCTTTTGCAATGAATTTTTAATCATTCCCTTGTTGAAAAGAGGCCCGTCATTTCGTCCGAGAAGCATATTGGGTATTCCACTCGCTCCGTCATACCTGCACGTCTGTAGTTCTCGCCGCACCCTTCTATAACCTCACGAAACTCACTTCTATTGGTAAATGAGAAAACTCGCAAGCTAATCGACGCGGGAAGCATGGTTGGTCGACCCCGCCCGCACTACATAATCACGCGTTCAGCGCTTACTGGCTTATTGTTAGCCAGTAATAATCAAAATTCTGGATCCAAAACGAAATTGGAAGAGGAATCGCGCCTATTAATAATTCAGTTCCAATTAGTAATTAGTTATAATGGCCAATTTAGTTCTAATTAATAATTGCTAGTTACAAATGATCGTGTGTTCATTAGAATGATCTGAAGTTAATATTTTAGGGATAAGTGAACGCTCTTGCGTCTCTTGTTTTTCGTCGCGCGTCTCCCCCCGTCGTTTCCTCAATTTCTAGGAAAATCTAATTAATCTACAAAACTGGGAAATTCTGCTGAATTTTACATTGAATCCGTAGAAATTTATTAAAACTCCAGTTCTGTATCGAATATTTCCCTAAATCTTGCTCCTCTTTACCCCGAGATTTGACGGCCACGCTTTTTCATGCTCTGTGTGCCGCTACCAAATCCCAAACGTACTTACTTCGAGCCCCGAAGAGAGAAAAAAAAATGGTCGAGAGATAGAGCGACGAGAAAACTAGCAGACGACCGAGGCAAAGATAATCCATTTTCTCCTCTGTGAAGGATCAGGATCGGGCTCTTGCTGCGTGCACACGCGCGAGTCTTCTCGGCGGGTTAGTACTCCGAGTGTGCATAAAACTTGCCGTCGCGTCTCTCGATTACAAAATTTTCCGAAGAAAAATCGTTTCTTTGACGCACCGCTGTGTCCCGTGTCCCTTTTCATAGATTGGCCCTGAATATTTCATTCATAGTTACCTGTCGAAGCGTAGAATGTGCCTCGCGGTGCCTCTGTCGAGGACTACACCGCGCGTTTGCATAATTTAATGGAATAAAGATTTCACTGTGTCGGCGAACGTTTCTCCCCCTGCCAGAAACCTCTGCCAGATTTACCGAGGAAACGGAATCTTTTTGTTACGCTTCGCTGCACCAATTATCGCGGATTCGACGCATTGGAATTCTTTGTTTTACCACGATTGGGATCGCTTTCGTTGCTTTCGGTGCTCGGCGAATCTGGCGTTAATCGATACCCGCGATGTGCCGTCCCCATGATTTCGATTATTATTGTTACGGTGTCCCCAGGCGGTCAATAATATCGTCGGCAGTTTAAGGTTCTCGGCACCGGCGCGGTTTGTCAGTGAATGTTGACGGTATTGACAGCGTGCAATTATTATTGACAGCACCGTCGAATAGCATTCGTTCTACGATGACGAGCATGTGAGAAGAGAATTATCAAGGGAGGAAAGAGTACAAACGATAACAAGCACGTGTAACAAACACGACCTCGCAACAAATTTGGAGCAACGGTAACACAATAGGATTTTCTCATTGCGGCAAACTCGAATATGGATTTCATTCTTCTTCCTTTAACATAAATATGCGCATATCAAAATTATCCTTATTCTCTTCTTAATGCAGCCAATAATTTATCCCCTTTATTTTGACTCGATATCCATATTGCGGCATACATGAGTGCAGTTTTAATTCCTGTTTATCTAGCTTGCTTGCATAATGACGATACCTATTGAATAATTGTCAAAATAATTATATTGTTCGTTCGTCGGCTCGTTATACATACGATGACGCTGAGAAACAGCAACCGATTGCCTCGAGTAATAACTATTATTCTCGGCAATGGAGGCAGTAATTAGATTGACGGGATCACAAATACAATATTAATAATCAAATCTACAACATGGGATCATGTGAACACGATGGCGACTAGTATTGTAAAGTAATTTGATCCAACAAGTCATGGTATTATTATGGCATGAAAACTGAACAATGTAGCTCCGTGTTTGGTTTGCAAGTGAAACTAGGCGGAACTGGATACAACTACTAAATACATTACTAACAAATGCATTGCTGCATCGTACACTGCTTATCGTTAAGGTTACCAAATGCAAGTCGTGCCTTTCTGGAAGAATTGTATCAATGTTTTGCAAGCATTGCAGCCGGTGTGACATCTGTGCAATCACTTTGAACTTAGCTCTTTAAACTTAGTCAAGCCTTTCCATTACATGGAGTTCGTTATGATTAACCGGTAACGACAAGCAAGCGCCTCTGGTAGGTGGTGTTTTTTATGTATCGAGATGAAAGGTGTCGGAACCGTAAGATAGTAGCGGTTTCCGCGGATGCGGCGAGTCAGCCGTTGCACCCTCTGTCCGGGGTGTATCCTCGGTTTCTCCGCGCCACACCCCCGCGCCGATCCTCGCGCTCCCTAACTCGCGGCGCCGGTGGCAATCTGTTATTAAAATCAGCAATGAGAAAAATCCGTGCCGTATCTACGCGGGACGGACGCGCACCGACAGACGTGTTGCGGCAAAAATTAAGCCACCTGCAAACTCGGAGACGAAATTACGGCCGAGGAGGTCCGCCACCGGAAGCCGTGCGCTGCACGTTGCTTGCGAACGTGGGGCCGTTGGATAGGATTTTCGACGATCGACCGATAACAATCTCCCCGATGTTCCCTCCGGTTAGTTACTCGCCCCAGTTTTCTCCCAGCTTTTCGGAATTTTTTTCGTGCGCCGTTCTATTAATTTGATGCCCGTATGCGGCCGCACGCCGCGCCGCGCCGCGCCGCACCGCTTCTCGGATCAACGTCGACCAGCCGAGAGCTGACCCTCGCATTTTCGACTTCGCCGGCGCAAATTAAGAACGAAACTTTTAACCGCTGCTTTCCATATCAGCCGATACTTGCCAACTTATTAATAGGCCGCGGATTTTACGCGTTTATCAGAGAAATTAGTAGGTGCAATCTGATGTGATAAAACGACGAGTAGAATATTACAGCGGCACTGCTGTAACGTGATGTTAGGTGATTATTGGCTTATGGAAAAGATCGCAAAGGAATAAACGTTACAAGTAGAAAGGAATGAAAATGTTTCACGTAAAAGTACAATTTTTGTAAAAAAATAAAAAAGTGAAATAATTCCTCCACTCTGAAAAGAACCATTCGAATTCCGACACTTGGAATTATTTATCGGTTCACGATTAAAATTGCTATTGAACCACGAGTCAGAAATTCTGAAAAAACATTGGACGACCGCTGTATGCGCGGCTCGAGTATCGTTCCGCGCGGAAGCTCTGGAAATTCGAAAAATTAAATCCAGCGTCGAAGCGCCATAATGAATGGCAAAGATTCGTTCGGAAGCTCGGTTACGCATTTTATTCGGAGGATAATCGGCAAACGATTAATTTGCGGCTCGGGGTCGCGTTTCAAATTGATTCGGTCCGTTCGAGCCTCAAAAATTGCTGCGGTTTTTCTCGTTTTGACTGACACAAGCATCTTTTTAATTTTTTTCGATTGGTGTTGCCGACGCGCAGCGAGCGCGGCGCCCGGCGCCCGGCGCGGATTGACGTTTCGATTTAGGCGACACCACCTTGAAATATTCATTTTCCTCGGGAACGACTGTGCTTATCGTGTTTGCCGATTGTAATTTAATTGTCCGGCAGCGAGGAAATTGGAGTTCTGCCTCGGAACGCACACCGCCGATATTACAGATCGGCATTTGAATCCATCGATTTCAGTTTATCCGGCTAAAGCCCTGAAAATCATCTGCTCCTCGAACCAACGAAAATGCGATTTCGCAACAGCGGCGGACGCTAATCTACCGGCGAATTTGCGATCAATTGTCACATCCCTCGGCCCTTCGTAACGTATTCCGACGAATACGCGCGCACCCGGAGCGGAGACGAGTCTCGACCGAGCAAACGAATAGCTCGTGAAACGCTCTTTAGAAAACCAACCCGTTGCGCGTCGTCGGCGCTGCGAGAATTTATTGCGTCGACTTCCCGCGGTAGAAACATCAAAGTATTTTCATATTAAACGCAGCTCGAGTTATTGCAGCACCGAGACATTGCACGGACTTTACGTTCTCGTTTCGTGCCCCGCCCATTTACAAATTAGGCTTCAAACTTTCGATAACTTGCCATTGAATTCGTAGGACAGTGGAACTAGTTGCCATGGGGCAGTATTTCTACCATCCTTCACAGTTTTATCTCAAAATTATTAAAATCGTAAAGCTGCTTCTATTAGGAATTGTTGAATTCACTCATTTATTTATTCACGCACGCGCTAAATTTGAGAATGCTGATTTGACCACTGACTCAGCCCGCCCGATGGGATCGAGCACGAAAAACAAGCCCGCCCCACGGTGCGGCCAGTGAATTCAGGCCCCGTCGCGAACGTGTTAAAGCTTATGGAAAATTCCTCCAGGGGCAAATAATTGAACTGTTGAAAGCAGAAAGTATGTAAGTTAATTTGCATATAATATAGAATGAATGAAAATTTCTACAGAATATAATAGTAATATAAAAAGTTACGAGAGCTGGTTTTAAGCTGTAACCTAAAGTAATAAAAGAAAGCGATTGGAATAAAAATTTTACACGATACGATTTAAAGATGTTAAATGAATCTAGCAGAAAATTGACTTGCACCGCTTTTGCTTCGGACGATTCGATTATGGATATTCTCCTTTCTTTTACATCTCGGTAGCGCGTTAGTGTCGCGAAACGTTACTTTACGCTACCAAACTGGGCTTCGGACTTCGCCGAGAGTCTTCATAGAACTCTGCATCGAATGGAAGCCGAGGGTTATGCTTATCCAGGGTAAACCCCGTCGGCGTCGAATTAATATCGAAAACAGAGGAGGCGGAATCGATGTAGAGAGCGGGCCGAAAGTTTACAGGAGATCCCTGCGCAAACATATAAATCATAATGCACCGTGAGCCGTCTCCGCTCAAAGGATTCCATTACTCAGTCGCAGGTTCGAAAAAGAGGAGCAAAAACGAAAAATAAGAAAGAGAAGAGTCTAGAGTGGGGGGAAAGACGTGCGACGGGGGTCTGCAGAGTTAGGCTGGCGGGAGAAGGCACGAGCAGGTCCTCGAAAAAAATTTCAATCAGTTTCGCCGCTGCGAAAGGAGCGTCGGGGGTAGCTTCCATAGGAACCTTTTAGGCTCGCGAAAAGGAGCACAATAATGATCGAATTTTCTCTCGACATCGATCTTCTACAGCCGTGTTTCCTCGTCTGTTTCGGCGCTCGCTTATCTACGTATTCCTCATTCTTCTAATATAGCATATTTTTGCGTAAGAATAAATAAATAAAAATTTCTATTTATGTATTTTATATGATTGCTGCACAGGGTTGATGTAACTGCAGTATGTTGAAACGAAATTGATTTAAGTAGAAAATTAAGGAGAACGTACTAAGATGAACCTATCGTTATTTCGGTCACTGTACAAGCCTGCTGGAAGAAAGATTGCCGTCGAGGGTGCAGGAGAGAGGGCGAGGTGCAGGCGGCTGGGCACAGGGGTGTGAACGGTCGACTATTGCGAGAAAGCAGGGCCTTATCGTCTACGAGCTGGCGTTTATTTAAATTTAAAACTGGAAGATCGATCTCGAGCGACGCCCCTGCCGCTCGGCTCCGCGCCGCTTCATGCCAGCGCCGCCACCCCCCGCAGGCTCCGTGCCCCTTCGGCTTTCCTTTTTTCCAATCCCAGACGCGACCCGAGACCCTTTCTCGGCCCCGCGTCTCGCCGCCTCTAATTCCCAGCTCTTGTCGATCGTCTCCGCACCCGGCACGTACCTCGAAAAACTCATTAACGTGTCTCGGTGACTCTCCTTCCGCGTCCTCCTCCTCCTCCTCCTCCTCCTCTCTCCCTCTCTCTCTCTCTCTCTCCTCTTCCTCCTGCTGCTTCTCCTCCTCCTCCACCCACTACACCCCCTTCTTCTTTCTTGTCTCGCTCGCCAGCCCTCGTTGCTCTCTCGACTTCGCGCGAGTCGAAAGGAAACGACAACATGGACCGGGCCTTGGAGAACAGACCGACAGATTCGCGATACTCGCAGTTTTTCACGGTGTTCGTGACCCGAGCCTGGCTCTAGCTGCTCGAGATGCAAGCAGGACGAAGGTCGGCCGCCGAGATCGGAGAACACGCTGTCGGTTTGCTTTGCTGATCGAATTTATGTGCTTGTTGAGGGGGCACGCCTATCTGCGAGCCTCGGAGGTCGCGGGCTACGAAATTTTTCGCATATTTTGGGAACGAGGGTTCGCGAACCTCGGAGACTGTGTAGTCGACAAATATCAGTAATTTTTTTCGTTGAATAATAATGTGGAGACTGCGGGCTTTTATGCAAACTCACATCTTTCGGAATATTTTTATAAAACTCTGAAGGAGAAAATGATTTCTTGCAGCGATTGGAATATTTTTTCCGGCAAACGTGGCATAGAAGCATAATTAATATTTGTCGATATCGAGATTTAATTGTATTTGAAAATACTTAGGCGAACCATAAACGCGTACAAATCTGCAATAATAAATAATAGATTGATTGCTATTGATCAATTGTTGTACGTTTGGTCTGACTACAGTCACGATTCACTTTATATTTGTCGATTGAGATATATTAAATGCCAATAACCATAAAGATTAATGTGCCGAAGAACAAAAGAAGAACTCGGCAATGAGTCAGCCCACAGCAACCGGCTCTACAATACCGTATGCATATTTGACAATTTTCTGCGACGTTTGTTGCTGGGTCTTCTGTACCGAACAATGGACGAACGTTCACAGTTTTTCCTCCCAAAACAATGTCCAGCGTAACCTTTTTGTTTTGCAACAATTCCGGTTCGATCACCGGACCGAATACTGTAACAGTAAAAAAACAGTAACCGATAACCGGTAAAAGTTCGATTTCTCCATTCGCTTTTGTAAACGAGCGGAGCGTGGCGTACAAGCGGTATTCAAACAATATTCAAAGATCCTGCCTCCGTGGAGCACGCGTGCAAGCATCGGAGACGAAAAAGCGACGCTCCATTCCCTCCCGCTGTCTAGTCCGTGTGAATGCGAGTTCGACGCGACATAATGGTCGGTGTTGGTAGATCAACATGTGGAAAGGCAAAGGGAACACGATATAAGGATGTTCCTCTTGCTTGTCGAGGGGCTTGTATTTGCTGTCGACCGTTGAAATCATCACGATTTTCCCCCGGTCGTGTCCCGGCTACGCCAAAGCCACCCGCAATTAAACGAAAGGGCCGCGAATCCTTTCTGCCATCGAGACTCACTTCTTTTTCCTTCATTTTCTGTCTCCGGCTATGCTTGTATGCAGACATTTTTCACCCCAACACGAAATTGCGACGGCGTTCTATGTAGAATACTTCCGAGGACATTCTACGTGCACATGCAGCGGATGTTGTGCTAAAAAATAACAGGAGGGAACTGATTGCATAACATCTAGATTGTGATGCTTTAATTTCTCCAAATCGTGCAATTGCTTTCTCGATTATTTACGCGACTTTTCCTATCCTTTCAAGGGATTCATGACATTCCGAATTATTTGAAGAATTTGTAAATTTCGACTCCATCGCGTAACCCTCGCGAGCGACTGCGACAGTACAATAGCCGATAACCACGGGGGCGAGAGAAGCAGCGAGACACAACGCAGGCGACAGAAATCAGCGAGCCCGGAGTGCGTGCGCCGCCCTAAACAATTGTTAATCGCCCGTTAAAGTTCCCGTAATTAATCCGGCCCCGTACACGTGGATGCGAAGCGGTCGTTAAACTTAATCGTCGAAATTATTCAGTCGCCCCGGTCGGCCCACCCCCGCGAAGGAGCGACAGGGAGGGGGGCAGAGTTCAGTCGCGATAAACGCAAGAGTAAAGAAAGACGTTCCTTAATCTACTGCATTCGCCGCGCAAGAATATCCTTGCCAGGGTGAAATTTAGTCGGCGCGCTGGAGTAGAGAGGAAGATTAAATAATAGAAAAAAAGGAAACGAGTAAAGAACAGCTCTTACCGGGGCGCTGCTGAAATATTTTATTAACGAGGCTGCTCTGCAGTAGTTGCGCCTGTGCCAGTAGCCGGCGCGGCTCGGCGCGGCTCGGCGCGGCGAGACGCGGCGAGACCTCGCCGGCGAAGTGTATTATGAGCCAAAGGATGTTACGCTCGCCTTCGGGAACCGCCGGCTGTTACCAGTTATTTAGCTTATTTAGCTTGTTTGCCTTGGTTCTTCAATTACTATCATTATAATTGGCTGACTAGCCTCTCGTTCGACCGGCTCTTTCCTGCAATGGAAATTCGAATCGATCAAGATCTCTTCGAACTTCTACCACTTCGCACCTTCTATACCCCGTTCATCGAGGACTGGCACAAGGTTTAAAACTTAGACCATGTATCTGTGGCTATGAGGAACAACACTACTGTTCAATTAATGTATTAACTTAAATATCTTGAAATTATGACTTGCAGTGCTTTTCATCGTAGGCACAAATGAGTAACTAAAGGTGTCTCAAAAATCACTGGCAATTCAGAAACTCCTCCTCATTTTCCAGACACCCCGTGTGAGCTTGACTTCAGATGGTTTGCCTAAAACAAATACATATCATCTACGTGGCGTCACATAAGCTAGGCTAGTACTTCATATAAGCTACGTCATATAAGTATGTCATATAGGTATGCCATATAAGTACGATATATCTGCAATTTGTAAAGAGAGATCCAGCTCTCTTAGAATTGTCAGGATTTTGATATTACATGAATGCGATTGAATTTTCGCGGAGGGGAATAATCGAAGAGGCATATACACCGTTTCTTGGATCGTGGAGCTGACTTAATATCGTTTTAATTGAAAGAACAGGAACGCTGTGGTGCGACAGCGGAGTCAGCAGCAGCAGCAGCAGCAGCAGTGTCTTGCCTCCGCAAAAGAAGGAATAAAAACGGTGGTCGCAACGGCGCGCGGCGGCTCCGTATTCTTCGTGTTTAATGCTCAGATAAATACTGGCGCGGAATCACGGGGCTCGGAACGAGAACATTTCACCGATTGTTTTCGGTTCAACGGGCAACGGGACGATCGTCTCGGTCGAGCGGAGCTTCGAGTAGTTTCGGCGGACCTAAATAGGTTCGAAGGATTCGTCGGTGGCGCTCGTTACATTGAACACGAAACGGCGCGGCGCGGCGCGGCCGAACGTATCCAGCCGCCACCGGGTCCTGAAGAAGAACTTTCATAAACGAATGTCGCGCGATACGATGAAATATTGGCGGACCGCCGCCCCCGCGGCTTTTCCTGTCCTTCTCCGGCGAAACGTGTTTACACGGTGTCTGCACGAGGCGAGAATTATTTCTGCGCGGAATACGGGGCCGTGCCGCATGCCGGCGCGAATATTCGCTCGCCCATTTTCCGCAGACTGCTGTAACGAACAACCTAGTACAACGTAATGCCTCGTGTGTCACGCTGTTTAACATGCGCCCGGTATCCGGATACAGATTGACCTGCCTTAGACTTGAATAAATTCGATTCCATGGCCTGATGAGATGTTTTGTTGGTGTTTCGTTGTTCATTATGTCGATGAATGAATTCAGCCTTGAACGGACTTTGGGAATGAGAAAGACCCGTGTCCCCAAAGATTATCTGACAGAACAATTTTTTATATTGCTCCAGAAATTGTTAAATTGCAAAACAGTGGGTGAATTGCGAAAACATTGTTGAATTGAAAAAGAATTGCAGAACTGAAGAGAATGTACAAAGTCCGGAGAAAAATCTGTCTATGCATCCTGTATATTTATATTTAGCTGCTTTGGAAATAAAGACATTTCAATTTAATATTCTATAGGGAATGATAGAAAAAAGTATTCAATGTTACAAGTATTCACTGTACTGAGAACACAGCACTGGTAAAGGTAGGTCGAAAGATCACCCGTTTCTAAAATAAAAAAATAGAAGAAAGCAGAATTGCCTCGTCAGATTATTATGGGAACACAAAGGGTTCGTATTGGAAGGTTCTTAGCAATGCATAGCGGCAGAATTCACAGGTCCTCTCTCTCTCTCTCTCTCTCTCTCTCTCTCTCCTGTAGTTCATAAACAGTGGATTCTGTCGACTCGTGCCCAGAGTTTAAAGTGGGAGGAAGAATAAAGAGGTGCTAAAAGAAGTACGCGTATAGGCCGGGAACTAATTCGTGGCATGCAGAGCCATAAAAATTCAACGCCTCTTACGATTCATATACATCGTCAGCCGAGCTGTATTTAAAAAGGGGAAACAAAAGCTTTTCTGCCGCGTTGCGCCGTCCCTTTTCTCTCTCTCTCTCTCTCTCTCTCTCTTCCTCTCTTTCTGCCTCTCTAGCTTCCTCTCTCTTTTCATTCCCCGCTTTTTCCACTGCCCCTCTTTATCACCAGCCTTGAAGCTTTTCGTTGCAGAACGAGGACAAAGCGCGTGCACCAAATGCACTGTTCTCGCGCGTTTTTAACGAAACAACGGAGCCGAGATCAAAAACATTGCCGCAAAATCGCGGCACGTCGGTTCCCTCGTGCTTTCAGGGTTAAATGTCTGAACAGGTTTTTAGTGTCGCCTGTTGCCGATGTAATGGTTCGTTCGGGACTCGGCTCTTTCTCTTTTCTCCCACTCTCTCCCTCTCTCTCTCTCTCTCTGTCTCTCTCTTCCTCTCTCAATTTCTTTCTCTCCCTCTCCGAGCCAGACTTTTCACTGTCGAATGCTGCGGTCGGAATACGCCGAATAAAAAGATTCGAGCTTGTTCGGATACTTTTGAGACTATCGTAAAACTGATAGAAGTCGGGAAAATTTTATCGGAAGCGTTGTAACCGAACTTTATGTATTTACAGCGCTGACGGAAGACTACGTTTCACTGTACCATAGCATTCGATGAATTTTAATGCTATCTTATATTTTATTTCCAACCGGATCGAACGGTCCAATACCGCGGATTCGTTTCCTCGCGATATCGATTGCTCGAAATCAGGCAATGAAAATTAAGAATCCCGACGGACGCGAATATATGTACGCCGCGTCGGATCTAAAATAATTCATCGCTGTGCTCTAGCATTGCCGTATAGTATGCCGGATCGTGATTCTGATATATAAAATTTCAATTTTTCGTGATTTTTCAAAATTGACAATTTAAAACTAGAAGAATTAAAAAGCAATCATATTTGCGATTGAAAAGGTCGTAAACGTAACAACCGATGCTTTCCTTTTCTGAAAATACCATAACAGTTGGCATCGAAAGCTGCGATTGGGAGCGAGTGGGATTTTTTTTATTTGCTGGAATCGTGCTTGTGCTCGCTGCGCATCGGCCCGTCGAAACGCCGCCGCTCCCGACCGAACAGAATTCGAAGCCGGATTAGAAAATGTAATCTTCGGCGCGAACCGAATCTCGATCCTGCTCCCGTAATAAAGATAAGGAAGACGCTTGTCAAAGGGTAAATTTACGAGATCGACCGTCGAAAAATATGTCCCTCCTTCGCCAGTTTCTGTATCACGGAAAAGTGAGAGTTCGTCCAATATCCGGTTGCAGCCGGGGAAAAAGTTGACGCGCGAGGAATTTGAATATAAATCGAAAACCCGATCGCGATCAATCTCTTTTTACGTTCCTCGCTCCGGGAAATATCTGGCCCGATCATCAGCTTTGACCTCCATATTAATTAATCCTCCAGCACCGACAAAGTAAATTACTTGTCCTAAAACGCCGCGGCACATTTCTATGCCCGATACGGTCAGAGGAGAGCGGCGTATTAAAAAACGGACATCAAAAGTGGAAAAAGTAACAACGACCGCGGTGGCGTCTGACGTAATTATAATTTCTTCAACGCGTCGAACAGGAACACGTCAGTAAAGTGTCTCGCAGTCGTACGCTGAGCGACGGTTATTATCGATACATCTTGATACATTTCGCCAATCGTCGATCCGAGTTACGTTCTCAGAGTTCCATTTAACTTGGGTAAAATTCCGCGGCTGTAAGAAAAAGAACGTGTCACAATTTCAACAAATTTTAGTTAATGTGGCAAATTTGGTAAACCGAAAAGAATGATGCAATTTGGAACGGTACCTGCTAATATGAGGCACTAATGATTAGAAGTTTAGACGACAGGAAGACACGTGACACGCGACGTTCTTCGTTGCAGCCACAGATTTATCGATGCGAAGGAGAGACCGAAAGCGAGAGAAGGTAAATGTTGCCACGGTACCATTGCCGAAACAGAGAAATCCTTAGTTTTGAATGCAGGGATCAGGGTGGCTCGCATTCCGGAGCCACGAGGGCAGGGGAAGCGTGTCTCCTCCGCGTAGCTCGGCCGTGATATCTTCCAGTTGGCCAACCAGTGGTCCCATAAAAGCGCGGAATCCGGACCGGTTCTCGTGGCCCGAACGAGACGCTATCTTCCACGGGCAGCCTCGGAGACGCCTCGGGCGAGTTCGCGCGACTACTCGCGAGACTTTTCGCGGCAGGCTTTTCGCGCAAAGAGTAGTGGTTCGCGAGGATCCGGAGACGCGGCAGCCAGGTATAAATAAAGGAATAAATAAAAATGAGTAGACACATGTCCCACAAATCACGCGACGGCGCGCTGACGAGACCCGCGGGATACTCGGCTGAACCTGTGCTGCCGCCTCTCGCCCGCCTCGCCTTGCCTCGCATCGCCTCGTTTCGCCTCGCCTCGCCTCGCCTCGCCTCGGCATCGTCTCGGCAACGCAGAGGATCGGCACGAGGAATGGCTTTCAGGATTATTCCGCGCGTGTCCTGGCTTTGCATGCTTCTCGCCCCTGTTCCACTCTCTCTCTCTCTCGCACGCTCTTTCTTCTAGGCAGCCCTCTCCGACGGGGTTATTTTCCGCCCGGACGAAAGAATATTCTCGCGGCGTAATGTCGCCGCACCCCGGTCCCTCCTGTGATTTTCGGATTAGGTGAGGAATGGCGTCGTTGGGAATAACGACGCCGCATGGCCGTTCACTGTGATTGATACTCCGTTCGCGATCTTCGCCTCGGATCGACGTAATGCGACCGTATCGACAATTGAAACGACCCTAACTCCGGGAAACCGTCGCTTCGTCTCTTCGCGATCTTTGCGAAATCTGCTTCGAAATCGTTCGTTTCAATACGATAACCCGCGATTAACGCGACGTCGCTAGAACAGCTGCAAACACTTCCGTTCATTTATTATCCGTACTCCGTGTAAAGTGTTCCAAATTGAATGAATGTTCTGGAATTGACAAAAAATGTGTCCAACTATCAAATAAAAATGTTGAAACTTGTGATAACGATGGGCGCGGTTGCTTCGTTGTTAGCATTCCGCGCGTGTGCGTAAAAATTGGCAAACGGGGGAATGAATTTCTATCGAGTTCTATTTCAAGCAATAGCTTCAGAACATTTAGCCATGGAAATTGTAAACGTGCCGAGAACAGACGTTTTCGATCTAGCGATGATCTAATCGTGGAAATAATGGGCCGATAAAAGTAGGTTATCCTGACAGTAATTAAGAATGCGTCGAATTCATTATAAAAAGTGACAGCGCATCGGAAGAGCAGAATTGCGAACGCAGTTTTCGCGACAGTGATTACCGCGCGAGTGGGCTAAATTAATCGAACAAGAGAATTTTTGCGAGACACCGATGTTAAGCGCTTCCGGTGGAAGAGTCGGCGCCACACAGTCGGACAAAGGTACGCCCCGTGGCCAGGTATGTACCGGGCTCGTGTAATATTCCGAAAATTGGCTTGTCCGTGAAAATTCGCGAGAACACGCGGGCGGCCGCAGAAATAATGAAAAATAGTGAACCACCTGACAAGTTTTCACCGGGTCGCGCGCGGCCGCGTTTACGTCACGTTCGTCCGTTTCGCCGGGGAAATAATGATTTTTGAAATAATTTCACGCGTGTTCTAGCTCTCCGCCGGGCCGTGCTGTCCGCGGCTGCCTCGACGTCCACTTCGCGCCCACCGACGCGCTATTTCACGTCAGAGATGGAAAAAATCTCGTTGCGTGTCCGTGCGCTTGTTTCCCCGCTAACCAGGACTCCTGCGTAATTAATTACAACGCGTGATTATTATAAACAGCGCTCCTAATTTCTTGTACTTCGTGGCGATGCTAGGCAGCGCGCGACGCCGCGATTCGGAACCCTCTCTCTTCGTCGTTACAAGGCCGCGGTGTAACCCTGATTTTTCCGACAAATCCGAAAAAATCAGACGTTCACGTTGAACAGGTTGCGTGGAGTTTAACAGGGTTGTACGGTAAATGATAACTTGCGATAGAGAAGCGTCCGAATAGCTAAAGCATCGAAACGGATTGCGAGACACATTTTGATTCAGTTCCGGAAACATGCTTAAGGTGATTAAAACTGCGGCGCGAAACGCGTTTTGCGTTGTTCAATTAAGCGGAGCGCATCGTAGTTGCGCGAACGGAAGTTTCAAGCTCGTTTCGAGAAACGTTAGTCGACCGGGCAATCTGTCTATCCAAAGCATAGGAAATTCCAAACAACCGGATGTTTGAGTAAAGCTGAATGTCCTTTGAGGCCGCGTGTAAACAAGCGGAGCTCGTCCACTCTGTCGACGTGGCTTCGGGAAAAATTCGACTAGCCATCGTAGCTAACGATGTGTACATTCTGCGTAGAATAATCGAAGCCATAAATTTGTAATCATTCAGTTGTTGAATCAATGAAAACAGATAATATGGATCTGTTTGATTCTAATTAGTATAAAATGGCCTATGAAAATTGGAATCTGCCGAAATCAATTTCGCTATTAATAATAGTAGTATTTATTTATCATCTCGTTTGCAGATGTGATCATTCTCTGTACTATTTGCTACATATTTATTTGAATACCTGACGTGAAAGTGACCATTTATATTAGTTGCTAGAATACTTTTGGGAGACATTGTATCTCCTAACCCATCGCGATTTTATAAAACCGCGCGCGACACCGACTGAGCTCCTTCCTACAAAGGTCGCATCTCAAGCATTAAAGAGATTGTCCCACGAACAATTGAAACAAACGCCGAGATCTATTTCGTGCCAGCGAACGTTTGCGTGTCCGCTGCGCGAAAAGAGATACACAAAGAATGCTTTCAGAAGTTGCTGCCCCGTCTAGGTATGCGTACGCACAGGGTGAGATGCAAACCTCTGCCTTCATAGCCCGTAGTAGTGACCTACGAAGAAGGGAACACAAAGCTCCGGGATTATGTCGCGCCGCGTGCATTCTGTAGCGTGCTCTTCCGTCCACTACTTCCCGTGCCTGTACTCATCCTATGTAGCCCTTTCCCTTTCCCTTTCTCTTTTTCTACCTTTTCTTCCAATGGCCGCTGGCTCGTTCGGATGCACCGCGAAAGAGGATCGCGTGTTCGTACCCATAGGGCACTATGCATATGCGCTAGACGTATGGGGTGACGTATTGCCGCGCGCGCGCTGTAATCGTTAGAGTACCGTCACAACGGGGTCACCTGCCACCCATAATAATCGACTCGTAACGGTCTACGACACTGGACGACAGCGGTTGTCGCACAGACCCTTCCGCTTCGTCCCGTTCGACTAAGATGACTAATGACACTCTTCGTAATTCCGCTTGCCGAACGAGTATTCGAATAACAGGTCTGGCCTGATTTCTCTGAACTAGAGAAGCATTCTCGTCTGATCGTGCGAATCAGTTTCTCCTTGCTTTGTAACGTAATATCGTCCCCCACGACATCGGGTACGCGAACTCTGCTCTTGAACGAGACTTGGCGAATAATACCGCAGTAATACATGTATTAAGTACATGTATAAATTTGGACGACGGTAGCGAGACAGTCTCGATGAAAGAGACGCGTGTGTTTCGTAAGGCGAAAAGATTCACGGGGAAGATAAATCGGCGGCTTGGCTCCGCAGCGGTACGGTCGGTCCGCGGTCGGTTTATACGCACGTACGGAGCATAACGCGCTGTAATTGCGTATGGAGTAGACATACGGCGTGACGTATCACCGGAGGGTGTATTGTCACGATGTTACGCTGTATCGCCGCCGGGGCAGCCTACAATAATCATGTCATAACGCAATCCACGCGTGCTTTCCGCGTATGTAGCCGAGGCTTGTAATTATCGCGCAGCACGAGGACTCGTTATAGCCTTTAACGTGGCGTGCATCGGCTTCCAATGCGCATATACACGCAGCCGAGTGCTGGTACAATTGCGTCAACGACCTTGCATCCTTGGCCCGACGACGTGTCACCGGCAGGGGTCTGCTGCGTTTGCCCGTGCGAGCCTGTTATGCGGGTCATTCTAAATTTCTATAGCATTCGGCCAGCAACTCGCAACTCGCGAATCGCGAATCGCGAATCGCGAATCGCGACTCGCGAGCCTCGATGCCCGTGCAAGTATCCATCTTTGTTGATAGCCTCCCTTTGTTAATTGCCGAACAATGGCCCTTGGGCTGCTATCGCCCCTGAACGACGCGTTTATGTCCTGATACGCGACGTCGATTTTCATCGATCTCACCGAGAATCTCCTCAAAGTCTCTAACCAAGGGTTTTTGGCTTTCCGAAACTCAAGTTAAACGTCATTAAAAATGATAACCATTTCTATATTAGCTAAATATTGTACAATATTAACACACGTTCGACGCGTTTCAAAAAACATCGGTGTCGCGCCAGCTGATCTCGTCTCTAAGGGAAAAGTTACTTCGAATGACCTCAGGAACCCCACATTTCTCGATTGAGAATGACTTGGGACACCCTGTACAATATAATCTAAGCCGGTGACTGGCATGGCGTTGAACGAGTTGAACATGCTCGGTCTAAAGACTAAAGAAAATTTGTTCGGCGAACGCGTTACAATATTTTGATTGATCGTTGAGTTTAAGAGCGCGCACACGATCGACAGATCGCAATTTTCTCAAAATTCCAGCCGCTCGCGGCTCGGCGTTCTACTGAATTTCCTCGAGCGTGGCGTCCCGATTTCCTTTTTACAATATTGTGACCCATACATGACCTGTAATATAAAACGTGCCGAGTAACCGTGTCACGTATGTTCAACGTATTTCGCGAAGAAAAATGACCCGTCGCTGCCCTTTGACTGACCCCACGAAAGCGGTTCTTAAATTAGCTTCCGAATGCCATTAGCGATTTCTTGCGATTTCGGGAGAACACGCGTCTAAGCAGGGGAAACGAAAAGATAAAGAATTTTTCAATTTCGTATCGTGCAGGAAATTCTGGATACGTTGCATCGAAACTTCAGATACCGAGTGAATTAGCTGGAGACGAAATAGGCAATACTCGTCCCAGTGTTCGCGAACGTTGAGATCTTTTATTTCCTATAACTAGACTGTACACCACGATTGCAAATTTCCATGTTCGTGTACTGTTTTATAAAGGTTGGTAACGAAAAAAATTCCCTCAATATCTACCAGTAGAACAGCAATAAAATAGAAATATTTGCAGTGAATAGATTGAAATGATTCAATACAAGTTCGCGTAAATTGTTTGTGTATGTGCTTGGATGGGAGTTTCGGTATGTCGATTCTCAACATCCGTCACTTCGGGAACGGTTAAAAACGGCGCCCGATGATTAATGTGTGATACATATATTTTAAAACTTAATAACGATATAATGAAGAGACGCGTGGTTATAATGTTATTGCCGGTGGTACAAAAAGTCGTGTTGGTCGACGCGTTGTCGAAGTCTAGTGTTCCGTCGTACTTGGTAATTGCTAATGATTTTCGCTCGCTCCCTTTCGGGCCTTTTATTTGTTAACTGGTAGGAAGCTGGAAGGAGAGGTGGCAGAGGAAGTGGAAGGTGAAAATGGAATAACAAGGGAGCATGAAAAATCTGGACACGGGAAATGGTTGAGCCATGCTGCCTGAAGGTTACGGATTTAATTGCTTTATGAGCTCAGATGTACTTCTCGCTAGAACGGTCGAGGAACCGAGCCCGGACCCATAAAATGGTTGGGCTATGTTGTGTCCAAACAGTTTGCTTAATAAAATTAAATCTCTCGCAGCCATTTCTCTGCAACCGGCAACAGCGAATGAACGGCGAATTGAAAGAAAGATATAAAGCGTACATTTTGTGTCCATTGCGCGAGAAATAATATTTTGATTTAAAAAATGCGAAGGACGCACGCGTATCGATCGAACGCGACCATTTCCATGATTTTACCGTTGTCACGCAGAATTCAAAACCGAGCTAAATATTTCCGAATAAAGCGTGGGAGGGTTATTCTGCGACATTGAAGCAAAGCTGTCAAAAAAGCCATGCGCATCAGATCAAATGAATCATTTCAAAAGTTGCATGACCCGCAAATCGACTGTACGCTGTACACAGGCAGATAGAATGTCGTGTTGGCGTGGCCAGGGGAACGAGTTCTGGCGTCGGTCGTTTCGAAAATCCTCGATAACTAAACGGTGGAAATTAAAAGGCAAAGGTTTCGGCGTCCGGTAATCCGGGCGTTAAGCGTAATCGCCTCGAGGACGATTAATTAATGTCTGCGGACGGCGAAGGGGTGGCACGGTGGCACGGTGGCGGTGGCGGCGGCGGCGGCGGCGGCGGCGGGGTTGGGTTCACGGGCGAGGAGGACGAAGGACGAAACTTTTCTCGCAGAAGAGGGAGAAAGCGGGGCCGCAGGTGCGGCACCCGAAGTCATCCTGGCGTCGTCGCCGCGTAAGAATCGTGGCCCGTCGGAACAAAAGGAAAGTTTCGCATGCCTGGCACGTATCTATTGTCTCGCTGGGATGTCATCTGTCTTTGCAACAGACATAGACGAATGAATCAAGAGGAAACATGGAGTCGGAATTATCGAGTCTGGGCTCCGTGCGGGCCGGGACCCGGCCCGAAGAATCCTGTCGCGACCGCGCCGCGTCGCAGAACCAGAAACAGTTTTCTATTATAGTTTCCCCTACAGTTCGACGGCTTTTGATTTTTTTACCTGCCGTCGATAACTTGGATATCGAAAACTAAGACGGACGTCTTTAATAAGTCCTGTGCTATCAATATTTGAATAAACCGCAAATGGTTTTGCGCGTCGTGTAATTGTCAAGAAAATCCGCTATCTTTTCAGTTCGTTCGGTGCTCGATATTTAATTGCCACAAACAGCCGTTTCATGGAACAGCTGAAATCGTATTATGACTTTAGAAAACTTTCTCTGCTCGGTAATAAACGTAACGTAAGAGCTTCCCATTGAAAAGGAGTGTTTGCGATAACAATACCGTCTGAGAAGTATTCGATTGTGCGGCAAGCATCGATCGATGCGCATCGAGAGCGTCTTTTAAGCCGCAACGTTAAGGCAACGTTAGTTAAATCTTTATCAGGTCCGTGATAACCCTGTCGTTCTCGTTGCAACGTTCCAGATTCTTTAAATAATTGTTCCACAAAGAACCGCATCAATGTTATTGGAACTATTTTTTTCTGACTTTTAAGAAACCGCTGAAAGTTTTTCTATATGTTCTATAGTTTTGTCGCTGTACGTGGGCACACACTGTTTATTGTCGATGCGGAGAAAAGGAAAGGAGAGGATCGGAGAAGGAAATAGGCACGATTTTTTCCCATTAGAGGTTGCACCAGTCAGCAAATGAAAGTCGATAATCGCGGTAAAACTCGACGCGCCCGATTGAATGGACGTTTTCACAGTCATGGCACGTACTCCTCGGTAAGAATATCCGGGTCCCAGGTTTTTGCTCGCCGGTGAAAGAAGAAATAGACGAATGAATCCGGGAATACGTCGTCGCTCGAAAAAGTGTCTCGTTCGAGGCCAGCAATCGGCTTTTTATCGCGATCCCGAGTCGCAGTAAATTCCAACAGTTCTCTTACGGTTCTCCTACGGCTCTCCTACGGTTCTCCTACGGTTCTCCTATGGTGTTCTGGTTCCACGGTGGTCATGCCTACCGCGTAAGACACTATAAAATTACCATACACCTTCGGCGAGCCTCGCCTCCTTCCGCGGGATGAACGACCGGGGATCACGTGCCACCTTTTCTTTCTATTTTACATTTTCCTCCGTCGCCATTCCCTTTTTACGCCCTTTCGAGAGGACAGCCCGAAGCTTTCATTTATTTCTTACGTGCACCGCCACCCTCTCACCCTTTGCTTCTCCGTCACCCGCGTCGACTGCCGCTACCTCGATATCGTAATTACACTTGTCAAGTTAATTCTCGTTCCCGCTAATTTGCATGCAAGCTAACTCGGACACGACCGCGCGCGGATTTCCCTTCGAAATTTCACGAGCGCAGTCTTCGACGGACGTTTGCGAATTCGTTGCAATCGAGCTGTTCCTTGCAATCAGAATTGTCGTGGAATTGCAATTTATTCTCTCCAGCACTTGTAATTATCAAGTAGCAATTGAATTACATCGATTATGAATCATGATGCAACTGAATTGTGATCACGAATTACGATTTAATTCGACCATAACTGCGAATGAAAAACTAATAAAATAATCGGTAATAAGAAAAGGTGAAAGTTCTCGACTATAATACGAAGACCGTGCTTCAATTGCATTATATTTCAATTACACACGCGATTAAAATAATTACCACCTGAATTAACTGAATGGCTTGAATTATTCGATTGATTTACAACGTAGTCGAGTTGCTATGTAATCGAAATACAATGTAATTAAATTGCGAAATTGAACTGCAATGTAATCGAGTCTGTACAACTCTGCTTACAATTAGGTGTATAAAGTGGATTACTAAATTCTCCGCAATCCCACTGTTCTAATTACAGTTGCATAACGTGTTAAATACAATTTTTAACTTTTACCAAGCATACGCACTAATTTATCTGAAACCAAATATTTATTCCATGCAATTAACTCAAGGAAACTTTCATGTTATATGCACTCGTAGTACAAACCAAATTAATTCTCCGAGAGCGTATTATGTAGAATGAGTGTAGAATTACTTTAACGTATATACAGGGTGTTGAGAATTTTTCAGTGCATTTTAGTTTTATTTTCGCTTGTGGAACACAATGCCGAAGTATGCACAGAAAACTGCGGGACATTCTATATAGAATGCCATTAGCGCATAAGGAGGCTTGGGAAATTGGCGATAGAAGAATTCGCTTCGATTGTCGACGAAGCAACGGAAAGCAAAGCTTAGCTAATAAATTTACAGGAAAAATAGTATCGCGATTGGCCAGGTAGAAACGGCGGATGGGGCGGACGCATGCAGAGGAAATTTCCGGAAACTTTCGTGACAGCACTCCGAGGCTGTTTTCGTCTGTCTCTCTCTCCGCTGTCCCCCTTGATATATCCAATTTCATTCTGGATCTCTGAGAATAGCTTAGGATTTTGCTTTCTTCCCTCCGGGCGTACGGTTCCCTTTGGTTTAGGTTACATTCTATACGGTTCGCGTTTCGCTGGTTTTTTCCTTGCATTTTATTCCGGGCAGCGGCATTCAACTTTCACGTTACCATCGCGTTAAACGCGCCGCGCCATCTTCCTCCCGCCCTTGATTCTCCTCGTTTTTTCTTTCTCCGTCGAGTAATTCTCGGCCGATCCGGACTCTCCTCGAACTCGGCGAGCGCCTCCTTTCGCTTTGATCTGGAAAAAAGTAAATTGCGCGGAAACGCGTCACTTATTTTTCCACGGGGAGAAACGGAGGCGCGGGCCAGCGAGTCCTGGACACGTTCCGCCGCTATAACGTTCGAGGCTCGCGCAGCTCCTCGCAGGATTTGCGCAGGCAGACGCGTCCCGCCACGGCGAATTTATGCGCCGAATATTAAGTCGTTATTGTCCGCGCCACGTTCGCAGGAGCTTTACAATTAAAGGACCGTTTGCTTTACGATTCAGTGGATCACCGGTGTATACCGGCGGTATACCATCGGTGTACCACCAGTTTTAGAGACTGGCGCCGCGCCGCGCCGCGCAGCGCGGTAAAACCGAAATTGCCCGATTCGCTGGGAAAGTATTACGACTATCTGGCTGTTAAGCCCGTGGCCGCTCGAGTATTTCGGAAGTTACGCGACTCGAGAGGCGCCGTTAAACGCGGCTAATTTACTGAGAACGCTGCAACTTCCCGAAGAAAACAATGATTCCTCTTTCCTCGCCTCTTTTCGGCCGACCACGGCGTCCTCGGTATAAAACGGTGCCGCGCGCGAAAGCAATTTCTTACAGGAAATAAACAGGGAATGCTTTCACCGCGATCAACGTAACAAAAATGATTTTTCACATTGTTCAAGCGATAATTAACAATCGTGCCTGTGTAAGTAGTATGGAATTGAAACAGCCGGTAGAGTTGTTTAAAAATGTTCCCAAAAATGCCGTTGCAGGTCTCCATAAATCACTGCGGTGTCATTGGCAATCCTTTATCGAGTAGTTCTTCCTGTTTGAATGGGAATCAATTTAATCTCGGTGGTCGAGGACACGGCGAGCCCTCGAAACTTTCCTATTTACCGCGCCGCGGCGGAACCGCTGAAACAAAATCGCTATTTAATCTCGCCACGAGCCGACGGAAAAAGAAGCAAGCGGAACGATCGTTCGGCGCGGTTTAGGTTATCATCCGCAATTTTTCATCCGGCGAACTCTCTCCGGGCTTCTTCTCCTCGTTCTTCTTACAGGTCTTCTTTTGTTCCGCTGTCCGGTCTTCGTCCTCTTTCCTTTAGCCTCGCACGAATTCGGCTCCGTCATAACGAAGCGCAGCCTCGCGCTGTCGGCCATTTTCCTCCTCGACCGTCTGAATTGTGTCTTCATCCCTCTTCCTCATTCTCTCTCTCTCTCCCTCTCTCTCTCCCTCGGACAGCCTGCTCTCCTTCTCGAGGAATCTCTAATCCGTGCAAGATGTTGCTCTTCCTTCTCCCGCCCCGCTGCAGCCGCGTTTTAAACCGAGAAAGGGCCGTCCCTTGCCCCGGCAGCCGCCGCTTCGGCAGACGTAAAGCGAGAGAAAAGTAATTACCAACCTCTGAAATAATCATCCCTCCGCCCCCTTCCTACGCCGTCTGCCTTCCACAGCCCGGGCTTATTTTATTCATCCGTCGTTTCGCCCGATTACCTAGATCCCACCCACCGCTGACCCCCTTTTATACGATTTTCTTTTATTCCGCCACGGATCAACCTTGTCGCTGATTTTTCGACCATCCTGGACGTCCGCCGACCCCTCCGCTCCGTTGTTACCCGATTGTTAAACCCATTGTTTCTCCGTTTCATCCGGCCCAGACGATCCTTCGAACGTTTCGGTTGCTAGATATACAATGCCTTTCAACGGAACAATAGTTTTCTTTTTTTTTATACCGTCTACGAAAAGTGGACAACTTAATCCGCATCCACGTAGCCTTAAACGACAAAATCTTACTCTTTCTTCGTCGATGAATTCTTGCACACGTGTAGAATTACCATTGTATTGATTGCGCCATGTTCTTTGGAACGGCCTGTACTTTCCTCTAAAATGTAAGAATATAAATGGAAGACGTTTTATCTTCGACTGAAATGGAAAAGTAGAATGACCTCATTACGTTGAGCTTCTTTGCGAAGGATTTCTGAGAAGTGGAATACTTTTCGTGTCATCCAATATTGTATTCAAATCACTTTGTATCGGTTTAACGCTACGTTTACAGAATTCGTTACAATAATGAGTCACTAATTTTTTAATTTACAATTTAGATTGCACAGATACAATTATAAAATTCTTATTTCAATCGTAAAAATGTTCTCGGAGCCTGTAATCCGTTGTTTGAAAGAGTTCGGTTGCGAAACAATGACGACTGCCTTACAAAGTTACATATTCGGAAAGAAATTTGGCGAATCTAGACGCAGCTGTACAATTTCCACACAACTGTGTTCTAAAGAATCCGAAGTAGGTCTGTTTGACGAGTGGTTGCTATTATCGTTTGAGTCATTTTGTGCGGGAGGCAAGCGTATGCCCGTTTGAATACCCCGTTATTGTCCCGGAGGAAGAGCGACGTACAAATTATTTCGGTTAATTAAAATCGAGCAATAATTTTTTTTGTCCCCCGCCGGTATTACAATTTCCACGGCGTCGGTTAAGCATGCTGTTCCATTTTCTTTGTGGATTTTAATAAAATTCCACCGGCCCCGGCGCTGCTGTCAACGGGAAATTGATTTTTTTCTCCTCGCGGCTCCTCCCGCCGCGCGAAGTAATTGAATCGATCAACAATGCGCTATTATCAGCAGGAAATAGTAACACGATTACTGCGAAATAATTGGAGACCTTAATTGATTTTCACTCAAAACATTCGTGACAAAATGTCGCCCGGTCGCGAAACACAGCCGGCGAAAGTGCGAACTGTTTTGGCGAACTATGGGCGCGAGCGTGGAGAATAATTTCCGGTAATCGGCCTCGTAAACAATAGGAGGTGCAATCGAAATGCGTTTAGTAAATCAGCCGAATGCCTACGGTGACGCGCTACACTGTTCGCATAGCTTTTCGAATGCGATAACTTTTTACCGAACTGGACGAAATTTATTGAACTGTTTCGCGACGAAATCGAGTAACAAGAAAAGATTAAAAGCCAACGATTTTTCATTTTTCTCTCTGAGCTTTTAACGCGAATAGTAAAGAATTTTTTAATTAATTCGAATAGAATGTATCCCGACGACAGAATTGCGCGCGCTTCACTCAATTCTAATTACTTCAGGCGCGAAGCTTCGGTAGAAAAAAATAAAAATTGAGTATTTCAAAATTCTCGTAGAACGAAGATGAGGATTCTGGTTCGTCTCACTGCATCCTGAAAAATTGACCGGGTGGTCGCACGAACGAAAATTCAGCGTAAGATGGCGTAATTTCCGGTTTGTCGTGACTTGTCGGTGACAATGAGTCTCTAGGACCGAATTGAACAATGCACGAACACGTTTAGTATGAAGGGACGCGCGAAAGAGATGCAGAACTGTCAAGAAGCTGAATTTCGTATTCGGGTCCCATCCGGTCGAAACGACGCGTGTTGTCGCGTGTCTACCGATACGCATGCATGTTTAAGTATATTCCCCGTGCAAGGCTGCGAAAATGTCGCCAACAACGTCCATCGAAAACTGCGAATCACGACCTGAAAATTAACACTGAACTTGTGGATTACAAATAACATATTGACATTTTGAAATTCTTAATACAATGCTACGAACACTGAAGCGATTGCCTACTCAACAGTGCTATTTCTTCCGGTATCTTACCGAGTGGCTCTATTATCGTATCAACTCCCATGAATCTAGTCTACCGACTCGGCTAATTATTTTAGCCTATGGGTAAAGCGAGGAGCGGAACGAGAATTCCTCGAACGTAATAAGCGAGCATCCTTGTTGAACGGTGCCGGGCGAAATGATTTCCTGCGAGGATGATACGTGGCCGGCGCGCCGCGCCGCGCCGTTTGAAAATCCGTAGATTCTTCGACTGCGGAACGAGGGGAAATAAAGGAAGCGCGGAGAGCGCACCGCCAGCACAGGAATTTCGTATTCGACGGCGGTCGCGGTATAAAGTCATAAGGGTGTAGGGACACGAATATAACTGTTTATATGCATATGCCTCCGCCAGGGTTTCTCGTTACGTAAGCATATTGCGTAGCAGCGCCGGTCCTCCGGATAAAAAGAAGCCCGAAAGTGGAGCCCGAACGGCTCCTTAAAATGAAGTACTTTCCCGAGGGGGAGGACACCCCTGCGCGGAAAGCAAAAGCTCGATAAATTGCGTCGCGTCCGCCAGATCGTTCCGCCAATCAGCTCTTTACAGTATTATACTCTTCAAAACGAACCGCGCCGCAATCCTGCGCTTCCCATAAGCTGTCTCCACAGAATCTGTTCGGAATAATTGATTTCGTTCCCATGAAATGATGCGACCATGCTTTATATCGATCTGCCACCCGATTAAATTTAACCATCGGTCGACGAAGCAAAAAAACTCTGCGAACAATTGCATCGCGTACGGCGTCCCTTAAAATTAGGTTCTCTATGTATCTCTGCATTGATTTAAATATTATTGACTCGTTTGTATCACAGATACATAATACTTGCAGTGTAATTGTTACCAAAGAATTTAATAATGTATGCTACCGAAATAATTTAAATTTCTTATGTATGCTGCCGAAGAAAATTGCTGTATATTTCAGTCAAAGTAATTGCAATTATTACGTATATTGTTCGAAATGGCAACCTGTAGCTTGCTCCACCATGCAACATGAAAAGTGCAATTTTTATTGATCTATTAGCAGTAGAAGTAAACAAATTTTCGTTTTATTAAATATAAAAAATTTCGTTTACTAAGAATAAAAAACATCCATAATAAGTATCCATTTCTCATGACTATTCCTTTCTATTATTTCTTTCATTTATTAATGCTTTTAAAGCAGATGGTTTATTTAGCAAATACAGAGTGGTTTCATATGCATATCAAAGTTCTATTTAAGTACATCACTGCATAGTTGACAAAGATTTTCGAATAAATTCCTGGAGACGGAAGGGGCTTTACGAGAGCCCCGTGTAGCCGGGGAAAAAAATTGTGCGTCGAGGAGTTAAAGGGGGACGCGCGCGCGCGCGCGCGGATCAAATGGCGAGCGGAAGGAGCGGACGCAGGGGTCGGAAAGAAGATAGTAGGAAGTTTTCCATTCCGCGTGCGTATCGTTGTTCAGTTTTGTAGCTCCGTCGAGAGGGCGTAAAGTCGAACGGGTTGGCCGTGGCGGGAGTGCGCTTTATGGGGGTTGCATTAATTCACCAGCTTAAAAAACGCCGCGGAGCGAAAGATGGCGGGGGTTGGTGGCGTGGCCGCGATGAAACGGCGCATCTTCGTTCGTGATTTATGCTGCGGCAGTAATTCCTTCCCGTAGCTGCCGGCTCCGAGGAATTTCCGAACCGCTTCGAGGCGCAACTTGCGGTTTAGGATTTGAAAAACAAACGGCGGGAAACGGGAGAGAAAGACTGCGAAAGACCAAAAGAGAGAGAGAGAGAGAGAGAGAGAGAGAGAGGGAGAGGGAGAGAGAGAAGCCGGGGAGAAGAGAACGGCGGGGCTTTGTTTACGGCGGTTTCATTATTCTTTCCACGGTGGAGCTAACAAAGAATGATCCCGTCGGGAAAGGAATTAATTATGTGGAGATTTTTGTTAGTAAACAGACCGTTATTTTTCTTACCTGAGAATATTTCTAAGGAAATTCATGCCGAAGCTTCCCAGAAATTTCAAGACACTGATCTGAGCAGCAGTCTTCTTCGGAAAGTTGAATTTCATTTCGTTACGACTTTAAAAAAGCAAATCCATACGAAATCTAGTGCAACAAGTGTGGCATGTCTTCATTAACAGCTGTTTATAATATGTGTATAATATTTTAATATCATTCATATTTTAGGCGTCGTATAATTTTGTCCAGCAGTATGCATATTTTGTGTCTCGAAGTGCCTCGATCAAGGGCGTCGAGGAACCTGGGTGACCTTCGAGTTTTCGCCGCGGAGAGAGGAGGTACCGTTGCACCGTATGAAAATATGATAGAGACCCAGGTGTTTCGAGAACAGCAATTTGATACGGTGGCGAGAGAGGCGCGACGAAATAGATACATATACTCGCGTGCACACTTCACCGGTGTGGCGGAATATAAACGGGATTTATTTTTCGATTCGGAATTGCTGATTTTCACTCTCTTTATTGCTTGTTTCAATTTACGCCCGCCCCTTGTTACCGTGTTAATTTCAATAGCTAAATTTCGGGCCATTGAGAAGCGCAGATATTTCGATTTCATCGGATTCAACATCCGTGTCGTGTTGCGAGTAATAAAATATGGCCGCGCGGACGGGACGGGACGGGACGGGATAACAATTAAAATGTTTCTCTATCTGTAAAATCAGTATGAGTGCAAAACGTATTTTACGGCCGTGCATTTTCACCGTGTTCGCGATCCCAGAGGAACGTTATTTAATCCTTTTCGGTGTCGACGTCGCTATCAAGGTGAAAAATTTCCATAAAAATAGATGGCCGCGCTTTATCTGTTCGGGACGCGAAACGATTCAATTTATATAATTAGTTCTGGGCTTTGTAGCTATTCATGACGCATCGCTGAGTTATTTGCGTGCTTCGATCGCGTTTAGTTCAACTGCGAACGCGAATTACCATCGCCTGTCTGACCGTTGGCGATCCGACCGAACGAGCGGCTCAACTTCTTCTCCAGTATTTCTTCCTTGAAAAGAAATGATCTCGGATTTCTTAGGTGGAGAAATCGACGCGATATCGGCTGTTGTTGTTGTTGTTGTCGTCGTACGTATTCATGGAAAGGATCGCGAATATCGTTGACGCAACGCGTTTCCGGATCTCCGTCGATGGTTCGGTGGTCGCGTCTGGTATCGGCCGGCTCGCGTGGAATAATTCAGGCTCGTATCAAACCGGCTTCGCGTCGGTAAACGTATTAAACGGCTCGCATAATTCCCGTATCGTGGGCGGTGGCTCGATTAGTCGGCAGGATATAACGGTGTCTGGTAAACAACTAGCGGCAAGATTACACCGTATCGGCCAAAAATGAGATATTCAGGTCGCGGTCGGTCTCACGCCATAAATCGCTCGGCAGTTCCACCCGGTTCGAATTCACGTAGACGCGAACCATTCGATAGAAAGCAGCACCGAACCCGTACCACCACCGTCGACACCAAATCGAGCCATTAACACAGAAACCCCGTCCTGCAAACTTGTCGATAACTCTGGATTTTCTCGGCCGTACGTTGAGTAATAACAAGACTACGGCGGCGCTTGTTAGAAAATCCTCGGTCTGATCATTGACAACATCTTCTACTGCATTCTCGGCTCTCGTTCTCTTTTCGGTCGCTCGACGTTTAACGGAGATAAAGGGAATTAGTATTCGTTGTCTACTGTAATTAACGCTTTCATTGGAAAATATCTAAACAATTTGTTTAGCAGCAGCGAGAGCTCCCAACAATTACTAGCAAAGCACAGTAATTGGCTACTCTGACAAAGTCTGTAAAAAATTGTAGGATTTTGACTAAAGCTTGGTCATTCTGCGTCCACTGTGCGACGGTGGAGATAGCGTCGTCACAGGCATCGGTATTGGCATCTGCATCGACGTCGGCGTCGGTGACACAGAAAATTGTGCAAACATTGTTTCGCTGCGGCGAACGTAGATTCCGCGTTGACGGGTGATCAGTCGGGAGCCGAGCCGGGGAAACGAAAGCGTTCGGTATAAAAGTGATTTCGGAGGGCGGTTGGCGCCGCGCTTCTTCCCATGGAGATGCGCTCCTCTCTCGGGCACGGCGCGTTTCCTCGTTCGAAAACACACGTCGGCGGATAACGAGCGGTACTGTTCACCGATTCGCCGGATCCGGGCACGGAATCCGAGCCATTCGAGGACCATAGAGCACCGAGAGAGCGCCGGGAGCATCGACGATTTGTCGTTCGGATCGTCCGGTTGGTTTCGACGAGCGAAATGCAACGTGGCCGAGGCAGGGCGAGGCAGGGCGAGGCAGGGCGAGGCAGGGCGAGGCGCGCGCGCGCGCGCGAGAGAGGGTATCATCTGCAATTTCCGAAATGTATTACACGGACTCCGTCCCCGCGGATGATCGCCCCAATTTGCCCATTTCCTCGTTCCGGCCCGTTCCCGATGTCTACCGCCCCCCTCCTCGCTGCCCAGTTTTATGCCCGCGTCAGCCGAATTATCCCCGATTCGAAATTTTCTCGATTCCCAACCCCCTCCGGCCCCGTGATTAGGACGATGAACATCGTAACGAGAGAATGAGGGAGAGAGCGCCGACCGGCTAAATAGGGGACGGCGTAATCGGTTTAATGGAAATTTTCCGTCGAGCGCAAACAGAGGCGGACGGAAAAAATAGAGGACCGAGGTGGTAATCGTGGTACAACCGAGGAAGCGATTCCGCGTGAAGAAAGCTACGCCTCAAGACAGGAAGAAACGTTTTATGCAAGTTCTCATAGAAATCGCTTACATTTTGTTCGCTTGCAAGTCGAATCGAATCGAATCGAATCGAATCGAATCGAATCGTAATTGTCGGGATTCGTTCTTCTTATTTATTAAATATCGAGTGCGCGATTCCGCCGATGTTTTCATTAGAAACTCGCTTCCGGCGGAAGTGAATTACGAGGCCATTGCCGAGTTGTTTACCCTCGAAGCTGGGGGGATTTATTTCTCGGTGTCGGGCGACGGATGGAAAATTTAATTAATAGATACACGGGGAGAGAAAGAGCTAGCAGAGCTTTAAAATGAAAAAATATAGAAACGCTGCGATTTCTATGCCAGACTTGCGAGTAGATAAATCGAACGACTTTGAAACTTTTAATTGTTGGAGGAACTTCTTTCTCGTATACCGGCTGGCCTGGAATCTCCAATGTTTCGTGCAATCGGGGGGAGGATCCAGGTGCGCTACTATTTATCCTTCACTATTTAAGTTACGTTCGACTTGCTCTCTGAAATCCTGAATTCGTTCATTCCTATTCCTATTGTCGCAGGTGAACTCTGAAATTCTACGGATCAATTTTCGGAGAAATTCAATCAAGTTAAAAGTTAACATATCCCCTGAATGAATGAATGATTTCCTAGTAATGACGTAAATCTAGACGACAATATATGATGAGCCAGCCTGTATGCGGGGGTCTTCGGTAACAACAAATAGCTATTAGCAAATGGAGTACGTGAAAAAAGAGGCAGGAGAAATAAAATGGCGACGGACGAAGCGAAGGGGGTGAAAGCGAAGAGCGTGTTTTACAGTAATCCAATCGATTCTCGAAATAACGGATGAACACGGTAGGGGAGACAGGGATTTATCAGCGGTACGCGTCGAAGGATCGAGGACACAGTTTAATTCGCGGACCGTTTTAAGGCTGAAAATCCAATCGACGGATACAATGGCCACCGTCGACAGATGTCTATCTCTCAATTTCCTGGATGAAAGTTTGCGCGCATATGTAAACCAGAGCCCCGCATAAACTGTCGCTGATTCAACGCGTTCACCGCGATTGACGCGGGAGCTGTTTCGCGCGGTTGTCACCGTGCCATCGACCACTAAATGCATAAACTCTATTCGGAGCCCTGAAAGAACCTTCCATCGTCAATAATACCCTTTCGCTACCTTGATATTATTAACGAGCTATTAACTCGCCGTCTGGCTCTTCTCGGCCAAATCCGATCACTCGAATTTAATAAATTTCATACGATTTATTCTGCGAGCATTGGTCTTTGGAAAATAACATCGTTCTACTTATTATATCCAAACGTTTACATTTTCGCGATTTGGATTATTTATTTGTAGATTTAATATTTCGAAAAATCAAGGTTATTATTCCATCGTCCATACTAAACTGTGACCCTCTCCAGTTTAGTTTGGGTAATAAAGTTTCAACTGTATCGAATTTGTCGGTGGTATGATGCAGCAAGCTTCAAAGCTACTTTGAGGGTCTAATTACCGTTTTTCGACGAAAAATGTTGACGACATCGATCGGACAGTGAGACGCGCGCGGCTCTCTGAACCGACACACGGACACCACCAGCCAGGCAGGATAGCTCTTAAGCTGTGTATCACGGTGTGCATTAGTATGCGCCGTAGGCAGAGATACTCAACCTCGAAAAATGGGACATTAATCCGTTACATTACCAACGACACTGAGTAAGCGTGCCTTTAAGTAGCCCCCGGCGACGTACAAACGGCGCTATTTATTATGTAGCTGAAACCTCTCCTCCTTCTCCTGAAAAATCTAGTAACGCAGTGACACGACGGAGGCCGGGCTTTTGTTGGCCTCTCCGAGACGGTTAACTTGTGCTCGCGTCCACGAAATATTATTTGTCTCTCTCTCTCTCTCCCTCTCTCTCTCTCTGCGCGAGACGATCTAGTCTGGCCGCGAATCGTTACTCGAATACAAAGGACTCATTTGAATATTAACGATCCGGCGGAACGCCGAATGCGATATCGCAAAGGAATGTTGAAGCGGAACCGATCAATTTTTCAGAACGGTTTGAGCGGGGCAAGGATCTTCTAATATAAGTTAACAATTCATTGGCGCGGGAGAAGCCGGCGAGGTGTCTCCCGCTTCCGCTGCCGGCTCGAGGAACCAGGTCACTCGCTTCGTTACACGACGGCCACGACACGACGATTTCAAATTTGTATTCTTAATGTAGCACCGCCACTTAGGAAATTCCAGAAGTATAGCAAGACTCTCGCGAGACCCGATTCAGTCATGTCTCCGAAATCCTCGTTACGAGAGGCGATTCACCCCTTTTTTCCCGTGCCCGGGCACTTACAAGCTGAAACGAAGACCCAGTTTAATTCGCGTAACCTCCCCCGACCCTGGACTCTCTATTTCTATCTCTGCTCGATCCCCAACCCCGTTACGCCGCCCCCACCCTCCTAATCCCGACCCTCCCGAAGGGCCACTAGCAACCCTCCATAATCAAATCCCACCCTAACCGCTCTGTCCTCTCCCCCACCGCACCCTCTTCACACGAAAGGAATGTTAATGCGACAATGCCTCTGTTCTGACTCACCTCGCTTTACCACGAGCCGATTCTCTCTCTCTCTCTCTCTCTCTCTCTCTCTCTCCCTCTCTCTCTCTCTCTCTCTCTCTTTCTCTTCCTCTTTCTCCTCTTCGTTCTCTTTTCGACGGTCCGTGCTCTCCTCTCCTGCACCAGTCTCCGGCACTTTTTCCTCCTTTTTTTCTACGTGTCCCTCTCTCTTTCTGTCGCTTTCTTCCCATTGCTCGGATAGTCGTTTCTCCGCAGAAGCACCTTCTGTGTACCGAAATGAGAGTTCTTCTTACTCGAACTCATCCCCCCCGAACTCGGCCCCCTAACTCCGGTTCCGCTTTCCTTATTTCTGTTCCCATCTTCCTCGGTCCCTTTTGCCGTTCTTTGCACTTGCAATTCTATCCGCGTACACTTGTCCCTCTTGCTGTTTCGCCTTTGGTCCCTTTTCGGCTCACCGATTTCGTTTTCAGCCCCCCCCCCCCCCCCCCCTCCCTCCTCTATCCGATCCTCCGCTTCGTCTGTAGCCCCGCAGACCGCCATTCGGCCGCGCGTCCTTTTTCTCTCGCTCTCGCTGCACCGCCATCCAGACTGGTCCTCGCCGCTGTATCGTTTCACTTGCTTCCTCGGTTCGCTGCCGATTCTTTTTTAACCGACGCTTTTTAACTTTTAGGAGTTCCTGTACCTTTTTGCGCGCCGATCTCTCCTCCTGCGCGGACCGTCCCGCCTCCTCGGTCCTCCAGGATCGTTCGTCGCATTCCGTCAGATTCCCGGCGTTATCCTCGCCGCGTGTTTCTCCATCCTCTTTGTCCCTTCCGTTAAACACGCGCCTCCTTCTCGCATCCCCTTTTATTTCCTCTTACGGAACTCGCGACGTCCTTTCCTCTAGGATCATGGGAGAAGCCTCGCGGGAGTCCCTCTCCTTCGGATACCTTTTCGTTAACTCTACCAGAGTATTTCCGTCCACCGAATTCGACTCTGCTTTTGAGCTTTTAGAGAAGTTCGATAACCTTTCATATTACCTTTACCCTGGCAGAAGCGGTCACTTTCGATGTCAAGAATAACAGTTATTTCATGGGGTAAAGAAGCGTCTAATCGATCCCCGTGACGGATCTTGTATTATAATTTCTCCAAGACCACGCGCGACTTTGCGGTAATATCGCCGAGGAAGTGCTAGAGACACTCCTCTGCAGGATTCCGGCTCTCTCTCTCTCCCTCCCTGCCCCCCTCTCTTTCTTGCTCTCCTCATTTTTCTTTGACGGAACGATGCGCGTGTCCTTTGATCCTTGCACGCCCTCGAGGCCACGCGGCCGTTAAGTTCAAACTGAAACGACGGGATTACGCGACAGACTATCTTATTCCGGAGTACTTTCGCGACGACGGAAAGGGAGCACGGCCACCCGCGCACTCTCGAGGACCGCAAACTTGGCTACCTCCAGGAGAGGAGGACCATCTCGTCGTTGAAAGAGGAGGATCGCTACGAGGGGCAGGGTAATGGGCCGCGTTTCGAGTAGTCCGACGACGGCTTCTTCTACTTCTTCATCGTCCTCCTCCTCTTAGAAGGACGACGATGCTGTATCGGTCGCTCTGGTATTTGCTCGTTCGCGTTATCGAGCGTCTTCGAACAGCTTCAACGCTGGCGTTGATCGTCCATTCGTCGATCGAGACAATTAAATGGAGACGGGACAGTTTGCTTAAACCCAAGTGAACCTTATTCGCGTCGATCCGATCATCGGGCCTCTTACATTTCCCTTACATTTCCAATTCGATACCGAGAGATTTCAAAACAAAAACGTAATTCGAAGATTTGTGTTTTATTCGCGTTTCGCATCGAATCAAATTCTTTAACGTGTTACAACAATTTTAATGGCGCAGAAAAGTCGTCGCCCACGAGTGCAAAGGGTTAATTTGTGGCCGGGAACGTTACGAATTAACCTGATACTTCCAAATATTCCGCGGAATCGAGAATACAGAGGCCGCGGTGTTGAATGACGCGGATCCATGTTTTTCCAAGCATTAGCGACAGGCTTTATCTACTTTTATGTTTACTCGCAAATAAAATGCAATATTTTCCAACGTTTTATCAACCGGATTTTTGTTTGCGCGAATATCGCTCGGGCTTGCGTCGCGAATTTGTTTTCGTCTAGTTAGCGATATCGCCGGAATTATTTCAATTCTGTTACTCCATCGCGTTTCATCAAAGCCTCGTTGATTTTTATGGATTTCGGGCAACACGCTGTTTGCTCTCCCTCTACTGCTCCCGTTCCACCGCGATATTATATTAATACTCCGACACGGCCAATTATAAACTACACTTTGTTCCAATTATAATTCCGCCGAATATATCTACATTATATTTCATTCGGTTTTTATTGCTTTTCATGTTCGGCAGGACTCCATTCGGTCAAACCGGATGCCGGTGTAAGTGAAATATATACAAAGAGATGGGATTGCGTTCCATTTCCGACCCGTTTGGAACAGAATCCGAATCGCCGGAAGCACGTACGCGAGGCTTCGCCCTAAACGCGTTTATTGATGAAACTCATCTGTTAATTTTCAACCGTCGAGTCGCCATCGCGGTGTCGTATCGTTCGACGCAACAATTTTTTCCACGAGAGAAACGGTCTGCTAATCGAATGGAATCCGGCGTAACGAACGGCCACTGAATAAATAAAGCCAGCCATGAAAGATCGTATTAAAAAATGCCAATTGAAATTACAATTTGCGCTCCCTGTTTTTCAATGAAGCGCACGTTTATATAACGAATCGTTTCATTTCGGATGCCGCGA
>NC_135776.1:20873970-20971990 GCF_028453695.1 Augochlora pura | reverse complement strand
CTGGAGGGTACATTGCGCTACAATGGCCTGGGATTTTTTTATGAATTTTTTCAGCAACTTTTCGACGGTTTCAGGCGGCCTGCAACCCATTTTTCAAGTTTAGTCAAACTTTTTATCATGTTCCCGTGGAGCAATTTTGATCCCAGGTAGCTATGTTGGTTTATAGCAGATGTTTACATTCCGAGTTTTCCAATGATCACATGGTACATATCTTTGAAATTGGGCAGCGAATTGCAGAGTCCAATAAAAATTTTTATTCTGAAAGAAATGGGTTCGAAAATAGATAGAATCGAAAAGGAAAACGAGAAATATGCGATATAAAATACGGAAATTAAACTGTCCGTTGAAAGAGAAAAGTTGAACAATATGTGAAAGAAAACTGATACGCGGGGATTTGAATGGATTTGGTTGTGGCAAAAATAAAGTACAAAGATTAAACGCGTTGGAAATCGTTGAGAATATTTTAATTCTTAGGAAGCAACGAATCTTTGAATCTTGTGCGCAGGAAGATCGCATTTTGCCGACCGTAAGGTTCTCGTAGAAAAGCCGAGGGAGATGCGCGGATGTTTGTTAACGTAAACGTTCTTTCGCATTTTACGAACTTGCTTGTACCATAAAGATCAGGCCGCATAAAGATCTGCGAGCCTGGTAACAAGATTCCGCATCTGTTAGCGGAGCGTCCTTTTTGTCGGATTCCACATTTATTGTCGCAATGGAAGAAAGTAGGTTTTTACCAACAGGAAACAGAGACTTAGCTTTTGTACAACGGCACCGTGTCTGCATTCTTTGACGTTTTATCAGCATAGTTTGGTACGAAGTAGTAGAATGTTTCCAGGTATTTATCGAAAATTGATTAATTAGTTGACCGTAGTCAGGAACCGTATTCCATTTATCTTATAAAATAACAATTGGGGGCAGAAAGTTTCACGACACTGCCGATAGTTAACGTGTGATTGCTATATCATGGATCTTTATGGATTCATAAAACGTGAAAGTACTCGGACCAATATTCATTCTTCTACGTTCGCCTCGATCTCTGTTAATTCCGTTTCACGGGAAGTACACCATGAAAATTGGAGTTTGCACAAAGATCCGTGGTACACGGCGTGGACGATACTTAATTGCTTTCACTTTATGTACCAACAACGAAAAGTTTCGAAGTTAATAAACTATCCTGAACAGTAGGAAGCGTGTTGAATTTTTAATCGAATATCGATCAGCTTTCGGCTCGCCTCTCCAACAGAAATTTCAGTCAAGCCGGTCAAAAGCCCGGGAGGGCTGGAAAAATTGGGAAGGACGCGCTTTCGGGGAATGCGCTCGTTTTTCGAAAGGGCCTGCCGTCGCGCGCAAGTACAAAGAGTGGACGCGAGATGACGAGATGAACGGCAAAGATCCGGTCGAATTACAAGAACGAGACGTTCGAGTGGGATATTCGGGTGGGAGGAGGGGGTCGGTGGCGAAGGGAGGTGTGGAGGGGCAACAAAGTGATCCCCGACGTCTGTAATTAATACCGTTATGCTGTTAAGCAGACCGGATAACACAGCCAAGTGACCGTGAGCTATGCGAGGTCTTTGTTGATTTCCGGTTCGCGGAAGACATACCGAACCGGAGAGCCGGGAGCCGGGAACTCGGCGGAGCCGGTGGGTGGCGTGGAGGCGAGGAGGAGTTGGGTTTGCCGACGTGTTCGGTTAACGCGCGCCTCTTACTCCATTCACCGACTGTTTGACATCCGAGAGAGAACAGAGTCGCCGCTGCCGAATACCAGCCGAATTACCGTAAATCGAACTAGCAGCCACCCTCGAAGGGTTCTCCCGGAGACGGCTAAGCCCCGGTCTTACTTCGGCTATTGCCGGTTACTGGTTACTGGTTACTGAATTCCGGATCCCGGGGATATCGCCTCGACGTGCCCAAGACACGCGTGATCCCAGATCATCGGTCGCCCAGCTGGCCACCCTCCGTTCTCGCGTTTTTCGCGATCGAATTAGCGGAACTTCGCCGATTGCCCCTCAACAACGGCTCCGAAGGGTCCACGTTCTTCGGCCAAGTTTCGCGCGGTCCGCTGCTATTCGGTTCCACCGCTGCCGTTTTCTATTCGGCGATGCTCGTTAACACTTCTACGTCCAAAAACACCAGCGTGGCGCCATTGGCAAAGTTCTGTGAAATTGTCGTCGTTCTAATATACATATAATACAAGTCGCGTTTAAGGTTCGGTAGTTCTGGCGTCGATAGATTTCCCGCTGGTTAGGCTTCGTCAGAATTCTGATAGACAATTTCCTTGAACACGATTACAGGGATTCTTCGGGGGTGTTCTGCAGATTTGCCATTGATTTGAGCAGAGACCGCGGCAGAACCATCATTTTCTTTTCACGCGGAACCATAATTTTCTGCGGCGGTTGGAACAAGTGACAGAATTGAAATAAATTCGTTCTTTATTCGCACGGGATTTTATGTTATTTATATTGCATCTATTTTTAATGAAATCTAAGTTGATCTCGCCGGAAAAAGTTTCATTTGTTCTCGGCTCTCTTATGATTTTTGAATATTTCACGTTCAGCCCCCGAGTATTTTCGCGGAATAGATTTCTACCCCCTGCATGATATCCGTATTCGTAACGCCGACACGATTATGATAAAAATAGCTAATTAATACGTCGAACAGTGAAAACGTTGAAGCATTTACCGACGGTAGAAATTCTAATCGGCGAGGCTCGTTAAACTTCTATTAATAGAACTTTTGATTTTGATCCCAAGCACGATATTACGAAGCAGGTGTTTCAGAAAATATTCATAAAGCCAAGTAACACAGCCTCGTCGCATTTTCGGAGCATTAACATTCATATCTGGATTCTCCGCGTAGGAACTGCGAGAATATGCATATCCCGTCGCTGCGGTGATCTTCTCCTGCATCCTATTCTCTTTCGTATTACGAAATGTCTATTAATCAGTCACGGATCCAGTCCGATTCCACCTCCTGTGATCCAGAGCGTTCCAAGGAAGCCATTTTCTATTCAACATAGCAGATTGTACACGAAGGAATACGAATTGCCTATAAATTTCTGTCCCGTCCTCCTGTTGTCATGAAGAGAACGAAGACCGGTACTTACCCCGAAGTACGTTAAAAATATATTTACAGCAATAACGATATCATCTATGCAAACGAAAGAATAAAGATATCTTTCCACTGTTCTACGAAATTCTAGGAATAGATGGAAGGAAAAGGAGACGAAATAGCCGAAGGCGCGCGTCACTCGAATTCTCAGATAGGGGATTACGTTATCTCGCGGAGAATGCGTCGATGCGAACGGTGGCGAATCTCGGCGGCGCGCCGAGGGTTAATCAGAGCAACAGCCGGTTCGAAATCACGCGACGAGCTTGGTAATTCGTTCGGTCGCGGACTCTAGGGTGAATGGCGGCCAATAAAGCGGAAAAGGAGCGAGAATAGCGAGAATAGCGAGAATAGCGGGCGTTCGCAAAACCGAACGGGACGTCGTCTGTCTCTCTCTCTCTCTCTCTCTCTCTCTCTCTCTCTTTCTCTCTCGCGGCCGTTCGCGGTGATAAATCGATTTCGCGGGAAACGAACCGTGAAAAATGGCGGGCAGTCGAACGTGGAAAATATGTTTCGGCCGATAGCGCTTTTCCACGCATTCTCTCGCGGCGTGACGCAGCGTTGCGCGGCGGCGGCGGCGGCCAACGGCGGCCAACGGCGAAGCACGGCGAGGGAAACGGTTAATGCAGTTGACCCTATGCACCCCTAAATCCTACGATCCTACCGCTGTTGATTGCCGCGCAGCCCGCGCTCCCCGCGCCACGCGCCCCGCGCATTCCCCGCCGCCCTTCGAGGACCGGTTCACCTTGCTGCAAAGGATCCCGTTATCTCACCGCGACTCGAGATTACGCTAAGAGCACTTCGCGATCTGTATTGTGCGTTTCTCATTCGGAATTGCATCGGCGCGGTGCGGCGCGGCGCCGAGATAGAACCGCTTGAAATGTCTTCGGGCGTTAAGCGGCAGATACAGTCTGTCTTCTCGAACCTGATACTGCTAGAAATTGAAAATGTAGTTCCGCGGTGATAGTTGCAGTCGGCCTGAAGTCTATCGCGATGCTATCGCGTTAGATCATTGCGCTGCTACAGTGCTACAGCAAGAATTTTTATCGCTCAATTTTTTTATACGTGTCATCTGCAAATAATCTAATAACACATTCGTCGAAAATCACAGGAAATATTTTATTATCGATTCTATCATATTTTATATTATTATATTATAATATGACATGCCCTTGACAAAACCTCAACGTCCGTTTCGGTGCAGGGTTATCTCTAAGAATCGTGGTCCCGAAGGTACCAAGCGATGCACCATCAGTCTCCTCGGGGATTCGCATTTGTCTAACGCGAGCTAGCAGAGCGAATCCCGCGTAACACGCGATCAGACAGCTTCTCGATGCAGTTAATCATTTACAATTAGTCATAACGCAGTCTTAACGTGGTCCCCGGTGGCTCGAATATTCGATGCTATCCTATCGCTTCCGTGCCGTCGTGCCTCTGATTCACCACGATCCTAACGTATCAGACCAATTTATCAGGAACGTTGCGAATAGCGCTGCATTTGTCAAAAATTCGAGGGACGTCCGGAGCTGGGAAATTGTCCAGAAGCCCATCTTGCACGAGAGAGAGAGAGAGAGAGAGAGAGAGAGAGAGAGAGAGAAGGAGGGAGTGAGTGAAAATCCAGGAAAAGCCGAATGCGATTCCCGCGAGGCAGAGAATAGGGTCGTTGCGGTTCTTTCGAGGTGGACCGTCCGTGGCCTGGGAAGGTATTAAGGAAGGGCAAGGTCAACGGTAATGCCCTTATCGCAGTTGGTAAACAGCTGTTTGCTTATCGTGTCCCGACGTCCATCTCGTTAAACGTAACGGCGGCCGTTTCTGTCTACGGCCGGCAATCTGATCGAGGAAACTCCTGCGGCTTCTGTTTTTGGATCGCTGCTTTGTGTAATCGCTGCTTCTTTCAGACCCGATGAATTATGGCACTCGGTCTGGCGTCATTCCTCCTGTATCGCTGCACCAGCGTTTCTCTGGCTTCTTCCACGGTCTTCAACAACTGTTTTCTTCGTTTTTCACTTCTGTACGCGTTCCTATAATTTTTTACACTTCTGCGCGCGGTATAAAAGCAAGGCGTGCATACTTAACACGTTGTATGCCAAGTATACTTGAAAAAAATACCTGTTCCAAACGCCAACGTCTCTCCTTTTCTCTCTTGGACGAAATCACAACGTTGGAGCCCCACTGAAAATAACAAAGTCGATTGATCGAAGAACGAAGAACGAAGAATTTGCTAGGCGACAGCGAGAACGCGGCAGGTTCGGTAAAATTTCGATAATTGTTCGGGCGGAGCTCGTCGCCGAACGAAGTCGCAACAATGTCCTTCATTTGTCTGCAGCAAAAGTAAACACGGCGCGCGATGTGGCACAGATAATATTGAAGTTGTAACCAGGTTAGCGGAAGTGGAAGGGAAATCCTGCGCGCGCCGGTGAAAATTCACTTAAGGCGGGAAACTAGGTGTACACGCGGAAGTTGCACGAGACTCGCGAGGAGGGTTTGCGAAACCGTTGAATACCGCTGAATACCGTCGAGCTCGCCCCGAAAACAGTTTCGCGGAGCACAGTCTCTCTCCCTCTCCCTCTCCCTCTCGCTCTCGCTCTCGTGCATTCGGATCCACGCGGATTCCACGCGGATTTCGCGCGAGCGAGCGACTGCCGTTGGACGACGACAACACACGGTTCTCGTGTCCACGTGTCCGCGTGTCCGCGTGTCCGCGCGTCCGCGCTTCTCCGCAGCAAATTGAACAGCGTAATTGCCGAAAATTTAATTGACATTTTCTGTGCGACGCAATCATGTGTGTCGCTCGCACAATTCTCCCCTCTGTTTATCGTATATCGCATTAACGGAACTTTCTATTTGTACAATGGATACGCGGCCGAATATTGTTCCGTTGTTGCCGCGTAACAAGCGGCGCGCTACGTCCCGGCTCCACGGAGAGATAATGAGCTGCGGAAAATAACGGAGCCTTTCCCGGATGGAGCAATATCGGCGGAAATGAGAAACCTTCGTTTACCTTTTCTGTTCCTCTGTTTAACACTAGAAGCCAGTAAACCCCCGCCAGTAAAACTAACTGCCCTGTTGTGTCCAGATTATGGATCTTTATGCAGTTTTCCATTCTCCTACCGATTGCGAGAAAACTTCTCAAATGGACTAAACGATTCCTTATTGGGAGAATAAATAAGAATGCTGTTGGATGCACCGTGACTCCTATTAATCTCTTTCGTTCGCACAATCATTCGAAGAGAGCATACCTCTTTTTAACGCATCGAGTGCCGCGTCGCCAAGATATCGAATAATAAAAAAGAAAATGGTAGTCGGCTGCAGTAGAAACTACTGTGCTCGTGGTCAGGCAGAGGATTTTCTAGGATTAATTAAATTAATTCATTTGCTTATCCCCGAGACTACCATAGAGTTCCATGTATTTGCATACGCTGTTAATATGCGAAAATCCGCAGGAATAAAGTAAAAATAAAGAAAGAGCGAGAGAGGCGTGTGCGGGTCGTAGTAATTTTTGACAGTGAATTTCGGAGGCTGATAGAGACGGCGAATTTAAGTCAACCCAGACGAACCCATAACCTAACCTGACCCAAACTAACCCATCCACCCGTCGGTGTACTTTTGATGCTGTTTAACTTCCAGCTGAATTAGCTTCTATCCAGCTTCCTGCTTGTTCCCCGCACATTGTTCTCTACAATCTAACTCGACGTCGTTTACACTTCGCAGTTGCTCCGGATAATATTTAAACCATTGGCTGCCGTAGGTGAATCACTTTCTTCGAGTGTGCGAGAATGTGTGCATCAATGCTCGCAGCGAAGAATTTCCCATAGACGCGGGTGCTGTTCCAACGATTTTTCTTACCTTTCGTTGGCTCGCAAACAAAATCTTCCGATCTGTGAAACCGTTACCTTTCAGCTTTGATTTAATTAAATAAATTACGTTGATCTAGCGGGAATGATTGAGATCGGCATTGCGGGCTTAATGCGCTAACGATAGAGGAATATTCGACCAGACGGACGAGCTATATCAGTGACTTGCTTCCTTCTCGACGGATCGATCTTCGAAAAACGAAATTCTCGGATGCTTGGGGTTCGCCCGAGGTCCGCTGTGTTTCGTTCGAGTTACTGCCGCGATAGTGGTCATCATAACGCACGGTATATCTGCCCACGAATCTTTGGTATTTTCATAAAATCTGCCGCAGAATTTACGAGCCTGTCGGATTGCACAAGTACGGGTTACACCGACCGCAAATTTTATGGGGGTCGGTTTAGGGGTTAATTTCTGTTGTATAACGACTAGCCGGGAAATGCCACGGTTTATGTCGTTCGAAATGTTCCTCTTAGCGTGCGAATACCGGATTATTATTATTATTATTATTATGGCTGTCGTTGTAAGCGGGCAATAATTCTTTCTCTTTGAACTGCCCCTCTTTGGGCCACTATTTTCATTTCGACCCTTTACGGATATGCCTGTATCTTTAGTGTATCCGCACCTCTTAATCCGACGTTAACAGTGCATTCGGTTCGGCGCGGCGGAGTCGCAATAAAGTCGAGGACTGGAAAGACGTACGATAAATACGAATTTCCTTTGGCTACCCAAAGGAAAGAAAAGCAGGGATAGCGAAGAGTTCTAGGACCTCTTGATTGCTTGATGAATAAACTCATAATAATAGAAATAAGATAAGAATGGAATTAGTTGAGCGCGTAGAAGTGAAAATCGCGGCGGAGCGAGCACGATGATAATTTATGGAAGCGTACGCCCTCGAGAGCGAAAGTTGCAATGGAAAATAATGCGTTCTCCGAAGGTTACAGGAACGGGGAATATTCGCGGATGACAGCGGTCCATAATCCATGCCAAGAAGAAGAGGTCTGAAGCCCTCGGCATGTTTGTTGCGAGAAACCGAAACAAGCGGATATCTGTAAAATAAGATGAGAGAAATGTGGAAATATCCAAACGTCGCGTCTGAACCGATATAAATTGGATAAAGTCTCCCCGGTGGATTCCCTTTCAGATTCCCTTCTCCTTGGACTTCTGTCTTCTTCGTATAACTTATACACGGCGGTACTTTTATTTTGTATACTCCGCATGCACATCCACGACGTTCCGTCGTAAATCAGCTCTCTCTCTCTCTCTCTCTCTCTCTCTCTCACTCCGACCTTCTACGGGGGAGAGTCTGACGCCTCGCCGCGGCGGCGGTACAGCTCCTCGGACAAAGCTGTTCCGCGAAACTGAAAAACATACTTTTCATCCGCGATAAATTCTCTGCATTCTACTCTCTGTGAATAATTGATCGTCGTCGCCCTTTCGAGCACGGAATTGGAACATCGTTCGCGTTACATTGCCTCAATTGTATCGCGATGCGGATATGAATACGGATCCTGTTGCTATCTAGTGCGTTACGTCGCGTCGCGTCGACCGCTTTAACAGTTTCGAACCAGAGATTAATACCAAAATGGGAAATATCTGGCACTAGATCGGTCATTTTTCAGTCATACCTTCGTAACTCTTATAGAAAAATTTAGGCATTCAGAATTCAAGTATTCAGGTATACTTAACCTATATTTACCCATATTTTATTTTTTACCTATTTTATTTTCACCTATACTTACTGACCTTAGAATATACCTTATAAGTGCCTGGTTAAATAAAAAGGGCTGAAAGGCTCAAGACTTTATTCTTCGATAACTCCTATGCAAATGGAACATTGAAATAATATCGGTATTTATTTCGATTCTCGTATCAGTTTCGGTGTTATAAAGGTATTGATATTTCGGTATTGTATGAGTTACGGTATAGCCTTGCTGGCATATAACATCGGTAACAAAATCATACCGGTATAAAGTCCCTGTTGCAAATATAGTCAAACGGTCTAGAAAGCAGCGCATCCCATGGACATCGCATATCATCGATATTTCTTGAAACGAGCTGTCACCAACTGACGTAAACGCAAGCATATTTTGCATTCAAATGTTTTATACATACAGAACATCGGAACATGTCCGACTCGTGTTCCTTCCACGCAAGACATTTTGTTGTAGGTACGAGAAGATCTGCTATTCGAATTATTCGAAAACCGTTTTTATTTTCTGCAAAATAACGTTCCCAATAAAAGTTGTGTGGATGCAGAAGTAATTTAATTACAAAGTAGATTACATTTGTAGCTCAATTACACATTGTATGCGAACTGCATTGTACTTCAATTACACTCTTTACGAGATTAATTACTAATTTAATTAATTCAACGGTTGGAATTACTTAATTGAATTACGATTGAATTAAATTAGCACGACTGTGATGGAATGTGGCAAACGTCGATATACTTGACTTTTTTTTTTTATACATTTCTTTTTTACCGAGAATCGAAGGACACTTGAAATGTTTTAATCGCAATGTGTAAAACTTCGAGAGTAAAAAAATATACGAACATTGATGGAGTGTGTAGGTAGAAAGCTGTAAGACAATGTAGGTACGAAATAGGATAATTACCGATCCTAGAAGGTGCTGAAAATGTTGTCGAATCGGAGCAGCGCACGTGCGCCGAGCGTGATTCTCGAAGCGACGCGTCGAGACCTTGGCAATTGAAACGGTTCAACAGAATCGCTCGCTAATGAACGCTGATGCTTGAAAACATTTTTCTTTTCAATACAATCACTTTGAGCCCGATACGATTGCACTTGGAAGCAATTAAGCTAATTACAACATTTTCCGCGGGACCAGATGCGAAAGGCAAATCGATCAAAGCCGAATGAAAGAGGCAAAAAACATACGGAGGCGAATTAATACGCAATTAAATGGATTTAAAGCCCCGTTTCATCTCCCTCATCCTCTCTCTCTCTCTCTCTCTCTCCCTCCCTCTCTTTCTCTCTCCCTCATTCCCACCCTCTACCGTTCGTATCCGCGTGTTCGCGGGACGGTATCGTTGCACAACTGAAATATTACCACGGCTGACTAGTGCCAGTTAAATGTATGCTACGACGGATTCAAATTAATTACAAAAAATTCGTCTCGCGACCGATATTATTTCTGCTCGAAGAAATTACCACCTCTCGCAGAGGCTCCCTAGAAACTCCTGAAATCCACGAAAGCTAAGAGGACTCAATGTTCTCTTTTACTTATTTCGTCAATTATTCGAAGGAAAGCCTTTCAACAGCGATAGTTTCAGCTCTACGTTTCAGCATGTGTAGATTCTCATAACGAATAACACAATCGAAGCAAAAGGCAATTAAAAACTTCTAATAAACTTGGAACTGTTTTAATCCTGGTTGCTCGCGAGTAAGGAGCTGACAATATCGGACAGGAAACTGTTGAAATAAGTCACTCTAAAAGCAGAAAGCCGCCGCGTGTGGTTATTCACTCAGCGGCCGTACATCAAATCCACGAAATCATCGACGAAATCTAGTAGGCTGTTAAACGACCGAGCGGATTGTCGCGGAAGCTCTCCGATTTCCCGGCGTATCCCAGCGAGAGTGTCCTGGCACGTAATACAGGCTCGTGAATTACTTTGGATTTCAGGGGAGGCTCTTCTCGTCCCCGAGGCTGTCCCTGTTCCACCCCTGCTCCCCAACCCGTTTCCTCACCCCTTGCGGCCCCGGCTCACGATGCCAGCCAGCCAGCCGGCCGGCGAGAGAGGCAGGGAGCGCTGTCTTCGAATAGCGCAAAGGATATCCGACACCTTCTTAAAATGCAAAACATTTCGTCTGAGAGTGAGAGGAGCCGAGGGAGCAAGGGATGGCGAAGTCGGCGCGGCGGTGGAATGGTTCGCCAAGGGGTAGAAGGCGAGGCGGGCGAGGCGAGGAAAGGGGTCGCGAGCGTGATGCCTCGGATCCTTATTGCGAGAACGAGGCCCCTGGTATACGAAACCTTTCGACGGAAGCTACCGTTCGATGTTTCACACCCTCAGACGCTTCTTTTCTCCTCGCTGTCTTCCGCACACGGCACTGCCTCGATAACAACTGCCTCGCGATGTTTACATTATTCCGCAGCGCCGATCCGATGATTTTTTCGACAGCCAGAAGAGGTGGTAGAGATGGGATTAAATAGGTCAGAGAAGTCAATTATTCTGTCCTGTTAGCAACTTTTCCGAGTTTCTTACCTCTAAAAATACCTTTAGCAATTCGACGCTAAACCCATTAAGCTGATACAAGTTTTTATTGCAACACTTGCTTCGATAAAATAGTCTGTTAGAATTTGCAAAAATTCACGCGTCTCGAGAAAGAAAAATTAGCGTGCGCGAGGCGAAAGTGGCGAGATGCCGGTGGTTTTGTTTAAGCGAGCAAGCTGCGACGGTTCTTCACGCGAGCGTCGAAGACAGTAGAAAACGAAAGCAATTCGAGCAGAGCGGGGAAGGGGGAATCAATGGAAGTGGTGGAATAAAGGAGGAAGGCTCAAAGGAATGCACTTTGTTCCCCGAAGCAATTCGAGGGGGATGTTTATTTAAATTTCCAGGTAATTTACATCCACTTGCCACCGTATCACTTTTCGTTTCCCGTTCCCGCGGCGTCGGAGTCGAATGCACTCCAATTTAAATCGCGATATTTGTTTCGCGCGACGCCAAGATTTCTCTTCGAGGGGAACGACCAATAAATTATAGAAGCCTGTGACGACGAACAAAATCAGAAAACCAAATTTATTCTTTCGTTTTTACGAAAACCGGGCATTTGTAATCGAAAAGCATCGATTATAAATCCAATGAAAAGATTGTCGTTCTATTCGTAGGTGCTCTCATTGTTTCAGTAACAAATATAAATGAAACTGTCACGATCGCATCTACCATTGTGGTCATGGAAATCATACAATGAACTGTGAATCGAACATTGCTTTTGGTTACGAAAATATTAAGACGATACCTACTGTCATTAAAATCTTTCGACACGGGATATTCGAGGATACGAATAGAAGAGACACACATTTAATAGGACAAATAATTTATCGTGTATGCGCCGGCATCAAAGATAAGCTTTCAAGAGTTCTCGCGGTCCTTAAATAAAACATAGCCCATAGAATCTTAAAGGATCAAGAAAATCAGGCTCGCAGTCGCTGTTAAAGGCGAGATAGGGAGCCATGTAATTCCCCGTGGAATGAGAGGGGTGAAAGTTGCTTCCTGAAACCATTCGACGGAGGATCTTTATTTAAATTTTAAAACCCTTTACCGTATCTGCGCGGCCTCGTGTATCTGTCTTCGTCCGCCATCACGCTGGAAAGCAGAGGTTTTCTTGCACAATATCCGAAGCTAGGCGCGGCCGAATCAAAATTAAATCATATCCAATGGGAATATCGCGTCAATGGGTGAACGCAGCTAGCTGAAATTTTATAGTTATGCCTGGCATGCGCAGATTCCGTCGTTGTTCACGCATACGTTCCACTTCAGTTTATTTCGTTGGAAGTTCCACGCGTCGATGAAGCAACAATTCGATCGAAAATTCAAATTGTTTTTAAGAGAACAAGACAATTTGACTCGCGTGCGTGGAATAACGCTGGGTAATAAGTAGTCGACGGCGTTCCTGGATTGCGCGGCAGAATTTCTATGCCAAATGAATTTAATATAATATGCTAACGGCAGAATACGGAGAGACAACAAATCAATATACATAACGACGGACATTCTCACTATATCTTCACTATACTGGACAACTGGACTATTAACGTATGAAATACTCTTTGTCCGCCATATAGTACATACCAACAAATATACAATATGCAGTATCAAATACCAAATACGCAATGTGCAGTACGCAATACGCAATACGCAATACGCAATACGCGAAGATTATTTTGTGGAATTTTCATCCACGATCTGCGTAAGCAAACAGGAAGTGACGATGGCCTTAAATTGATGCTAGGATTTAACGGCTTCCATCGAGATTGTTACGAGCCGCGAGGGAGAAGCGTGGCCGGGGGTTGTTGCGATTTTTGGTGTTTTGGTAAGGAATGCGAGGATTAGCGGAGCTTATTTCATCACGGAGACAATTTCCTGTCGCTCTGCGAACATTCTGCAGAGGTAGAAAGGATCGCTGGGAAGACACCTCGTTGCAGCCTCGAAGATGATGCTCTTAAATTCATATTAAGATCGAGGACAGAGGGCCGCGGTGATTTCTTTAAAAGCTCCACGAACTTCCATCATAGATGCAATTAAAACTTTGCTAAGCAATTCCGTGGAAATTGAAAATCCGCTTAAGCGTCCCGCTCTCTCTCTCTCTCTCTCCCTCTCTCTCTCGTCTCTCCCTCGATAGCATGATGGAGTCTGCCCGCGTTCCGATCTTCCCGATGCGTGACCATTTTTCCTGGCGCTGTTCACGCGTTGCTTAGGCTCCGAGACGGCGCCCGTTTCATTGCCATTCCCGTCGCGAATGTCCCCGGGAGCGGGACGATGGTTAAATCGGCTCTCTCTCTCTCTCTCTCTCTCATTCTCTCTTTCCCCCTTTCTTTCTCTCCCCTATCTCCCCGCACCTGGACCGGCTGAAAAAATATGGCCGGAAGTTCCCCGTGAAAGTTCGAAGACGCTAGGTGTATTGTTACGAGGTTCAAGTTAAATTGAAGCACTCCCGAGCCCGTGGAGGCATTATCAGGGGCCAGGGAGAGACGCTCATGGAAAACCATTCGTCGCGGCGAAATGACTTTTTTATTGGAGCCACTCTACGCCCGGCATAGTTAAGTCTACGCAATTTATCTTCCGAGATTTAATGTCTCGGAAATGATGGGCATATCGTGTGGGGGGCCGTTCAAAATTCTCAGTGGTCCGGAGCCATGACCTGGTTTCAATGTTCGACTAAACAGACCGATGGATACGCGACTAGATTACCGTCAATTTTATTGTTCGGTAGACGGTCATTCCGGTTCTCACAGATCATGCAATTTTTCGTAATCTTTTACGGGCCGATGTCGGAACGAGGACCGACGTCGGATGGATTTTGTCGCCAGACTCGTGCGCCGTCCATTGCTTTGTCTGCGCGTTTTTCCCACGAATCATGGGAAACGAAGGATATTTAATTTTGAGTATTGCTTTTAAATTTTACGCCATTAAAATTTCTTATACCAGATTGCCATATATTATTCGACATAATTTTTAAAGAAGTTGTCGCGTTTTAAAAGGTGTCCGAATATTAATAGCTGTCACTGTATATTTACCACTACAATAAACTAGAACTTTGATGTGGCGACTTTTTTGACTGGCTTGATGGTCGAAGCGCGTTGATCGATGAAGGAGGCAAATAACCTGACAGTATACGATGTCCAGCAGCAGAACCAAGAAAATTGTTTGCATGATTCGTGCGCGAGCGGTTTGTCTAGCTCGAGAAGAGCTCGCAAGTACAGAGACGCGTGTTTCGGCAAACTCCGGGCCGAGATTTATCGGCGGGGAACGGTTATCGATCCCGGGCCCCGGCTTGTATCGCTAGTAATTGGAACATTTATGAGCCAATCAATCACTTTTCTCGTTGCAGTTATCCCCATGCTGTCGATCCCGCACCAATTGGTCGGTGCGCCCTTGGGCTACGCAGTCACGCTGGAATGCTTTACCGAGGCTCATCCAATTTCTTTGAATTACTGGACCAGGGAGGATGGGGTAATGATTCAGAACGCGCCAAAATACAAAGTCATCACCAAGGCGGAGAAACCCTTCTACAAGACCCACATGATCTTAACCATAAACAACCTGAACGTAAGCCAATGTTTCATTGCAATACGCTCGGTAATCTATGAGAGATTATTTTCATGAGAATTCAGAATTCAGAGCTGTGATCAAAAATATTTAACCCTTTGCGCTCGCCGCCGTCTCGATTGTGAATTCGATCGGAAACCATTTGTAATAATACCTGGTGTACAGATAAGCTTAAGGTAAAGTCCCGAGCAAAGACAATTTATTTGAAAGCCACTCGTCGGGAATTGTTTTCACAGTATCCCGAGAAAAAGAAGATTCAGCTTTGAAACGCGAATGCTCTTTAACGATCCATCGGGTTATAAAATTGTATTAAAACAGCGAACGGCGCGCTTTAAAAGCATGTATGTACCTCGAACCCCCAGACTGCAAATATTGATCAGAAATTAGAATCCATCGGTATTGGCGGATGCTTCTGACTGGAACTAAATAGTTCTTTTAGAAATTAGTATGGAAAACATTGAGAACATATAAACTAACAGGATTTGGCCTGGCCTACCGTGGACGTGAAGTTTTCAAATTACTTTGGGCTTATTTTCAAATGCGGTTTGGAATTATATTAAGAAGATGTTCAATTATCGTTTTAGTATCGTTGTATTAAAGAAAACGTTTTATATCCTCATTCAAACTTTTCTCGGCTAACTTTGCTTAACTGGGCTCAACCTACGTGGCTACACCTATCTTCTATTATTTCCCCCACCACAGGACGGTTTTAATAAAAGTATTTAGTGGTAAGTTCAGTGTACCAAATACTTAAAGTAAATTAGTATATAAGTAAATTGAAGTAAATTATTTTCGCATAGAGTATCGAGCAACGGCGAAAGAAGGTATACTTCCTTATTGAAGTATCTATTATAATAATCACGCAAAATGTATAGAACTCGGTAGTTGTAGCGTTAAGTGATCTTAAACCACGTTGCCCTAAATTTCTGTTTTTCCGCTTGCTTCGAGAGGGAAACGAGAGCGTAGGGAATGTCAAGTTGACAGAACGGGACGAGAATCGAAATTAAAAGACAAGAGTACTCGGTGTGCCATCCGGATGAGAATCCGCGACGAGTTCGCAAGTGCGCGCGAGCGCGTTTTCCCGGAAAGAAAAGTGGCTGTTGACTTCGAAGATTTTTCCGAGCGTTTAATAATCTCGTAGTCGGGGTTCCCGGTCCCGGTCTCGGTCGGTGTCCCGATCCCGAATCGAGCGGAGGAACACGCCCGTAACCTCAACTTTATCCGGCATCAACACCTGCGACGCCAACAGGTGATATCCGAAAAGTTTCGCGACGTCTCGTGAGATTTATTCGAGGATTATTTCCCCGTATGGAAACGGATAGTCTTAAAATTGCCGGCTTTCCTCGCGGAACAACCCAGTTTCCGGCGCCTCTCGACATGCAGCGAGGTACTCTACATTTATAGTGTACATTGTACAGGGCGATCCACGCAATTGTATCAGCAATAACTCCGTTATTAATGCATTTACGAACATTTGCCAAAGGAAGGAAATAAAGGGTTCCAGAAGCACTACTCGCTATTAAAGCATCACAGCAAAAACTGATTAATTCTTAAGATATTTTCAGAAAATGTTTTTACCGGCGAAGATGCTCGAACGCTTCACCATTAAAAATGTCCTGTACGTATTACTGCGAAATCCTGTGCGATCCTTCCTTTCAGAATTTCCTCTCCATCAAATTCTATCCGCAGAATTTACAGGATTTAGATAAAGTCTAGAGGAAGGATTACATTGGAACGTGAAATAAATTAAAAAAGCACTGTCAGAAACGCTTGCAATGTAAAAGATATCCAAGAGCTTTCAAATATAGTGTTCGTCGAGCCATTTCATTTTCTCCTTTGGAATCTTTTCGCAAATGCATTAATAACAAAGTTCTCGCGTGAAATGTTCGCGTGGACCACCCTGTATACTGTCCGTGTTTTTGTTTCCGCTACGTTCCGCGAGTCTTTATTGCGTTGCTTTTACAAGGGGATAATAAATGCGTCTGGAGAAAAATTTCAGAAGTACAAACGAGTCAAGATAGAAGTTACTTTCTCTCGAGACCGCGGGTCTTCTTTATAAATCAAACGGCGAGCCGACCCGCAACAGAAGTTATCAACAAAACTATCCTGCAAGTTTAAGTCGCGGAGAAAGACAAGGAAAATAAACGAAAGACAAATTGCTGAGTGGCCGGTCGTACCGCGAACAGATGGATTCCCTATTACATTCTTAGGAAACCGATACCAGAGCTTCGCGGGTTAACAACGGGAATGATAAACGACGACACCGGCAGGAAGACCTTCAACTTCTATTGTATTGCAATTAGAATATTTAATTGATTAGTTTAAGATTAGAATCTACGTGGGTTACGATGGGAGTTGTTGGTTCAAAGTAGCAAAACTTCTTTGATCTTTTCGATTTTTTATATAATTTACATAATTCATATTCTGATTTCCAGGACTCGGATTACGGCAGCTACAAATGCAATGCGAACAATTCGCGTGGAGGAACCGATGGCACCATCCACCTGTACAGTAAGTATCGTTTACTTTTTTATCTTTCAAATAAAGTAGCTCCGGCTGCAAAGGTTTAACATACGGGAAACTTGTGCGAAAACCGTGGCATTTGGTTCCTCAGCACTTTTGAGTATATTTAAGAAAATTTGAGAGCAACCGGGGTCTCTGTGCACACAGTATCTTTAGCCGCACAGTTGCGGCCAGGTGTTTACGAAGTAGGGGAGGAGAAGACCCGCGTTATTTGCCAGCACGCTCGGCAATCGAACGCAGAACGTTCCTCGGTCGATGTGTTCGAGGTATCGTATCGGCGAGTCTCGGATTTCAGTAATTTCGACTACCTCGACAAATAGATACCCGCAATTAATGAACTGCTCTCTGGCTTGCCTCGGGGAATGCTTTTGCGGCGATCTGTTAATTCCTGATTACATCGTCGGTGAAATCGCGCGAAAACACGGCTAAACCGCCGCGCGGCGTCGCTTACAATATTTGATTTCAGATCCGAAGCAATTACTAGCAAACCTCTACGAGAACCGTCCTTGAATTCCGCTTGGGAATGTTCCAATCTTAGCCACTCTTTCGTTCTGATTTTCACAACAGTCGAAGCTCCGACCAAACTCCATACGATTGGATTGGAATCGTAGCGGTGTAACATTTTCCGAAAATTTAGACATAGAGAAAGAAGGAAACAGTATAAATATGTATTTCTAAAATAATTCGTTGAAACATTATTATTCTTATAATAGATGTATTTCTAAAACAGTATAATTTTCCCAACCTGATCGAGATGACTTTGTTTCTGGTCCAATTGAACTTCGTTTGCGAATGTTAGAGACGAAAAAACTTGATAGAACGTTTCTTAGCATGACTGGTACATACATCGATACACAGATAAGAGAAATAGCGAGACGAGGAATGACATGACACGAGGTGAATTCGTGTGACAGAAAATGGCGAATGCGAAGCGTCGAAAGCGGGGCAAACAAGATTCGCGGAAAGAACAGCGCTCTAAGCGGAAATTGCGAACCGGCGACGGTGCGTTTGTCACAGTAGTAGACGGGCCGAAGTTTTTCGAGCGGAAAATCTTCGATTCGCCGCAGCTTCTTCCGAAGCGGCGCAGACACCGTGGACACCGTGGCGGCTTAATGTATGCATGTGACATAAAGAGTCGCCGCCGCCGCCGCCGCCGCCGCGACACGGAAATGGCCGGCCGCTGTGCAAACACGCGTCCACCCGCGCGCACGAGAGTTTGCACGCGGGGGTGTAGACTGTGGACCGTAGACGGACACCGGCGCGGGCGATTTCGGTGTTCCGTGACGGTGGACGTCGCGTCGACGGCTGGGACGAGGAGAAAGAGAGGAGAAAACACCGGGCCCATTAGTATGCATCGGTTTTTCGCATTAGCGACATTCAAATGAAGCGGCCGTTTAGCATAAAAGGCTGTCGGCGAGAAAAAAGGACGCGAGAACGGCCGGGCGATTACAGACTGGAGGATCGGGGGTTAGGACCTGGCAGGCTCGACGCCGACGTCCCCGATCACCAGAAACGTTTCGGATGATAACGATCCGACGGTGAGATAGCGATTTCAGAACTGCGGCTACGATATTCACAGATTTGATTAACATTGGTCCAGCAATGTATGTCAATCATTCCTTGTAAATACATCTGGAACGGATACGGAGCATTTGTTAATTCGATTATTAAAGTTCATTTTACTTGTCCCGGAGGGTCGCAGGTTTATCGACTGTTCTATTTCTGAAATACATAAATATATGCAAAAATATATTATTAACGCCTCCGGCGGAGGACACGCGAGGCGTGTTCGATCCACCTAGTACTAATTTTCTTTGCACAGCGTCAAACGTTATTGATATGTTTAATAGTTAATAGACTATTGACTTTCACACCCCAATTAGTGTAACGATTTCATCGGCAGCGTCTGTGTGTACCGTGATCGATAATCCAGCACCTCCATACCGAGAACTATAGCCTGCAATATCTTCTTACTGGCACCGTTTTAACGTCGATAATAATTTCTGCTGATCTATGAGTGTGTTGAATATATTACTCATAAATGTGACTCAATCTGAATAATGATAAATTGGAAAATTAGTCAAAATTAGTCATTTCGATAAAGGTATCTATAGTCCATGTAGCATTTTAAAAATAAATTTTTCCCCGTGTCTGCCGCGAAGCAATGATCCTTAACTTCTATTTAAAAAATCCGAATGTAACAGTTGAATTGCACGACGTTGATATTTTTAATAGGAATTTAAATGTCGACCCGAGTGGAATGGGATAACGAATGTTAAGTGCAGCGCGCAAGTGGCAGTATCAAATAAAGGTTGAGTAGTTACTAGATGCGTGGTCGTAAAACCTTGGGATAGAATTTATCACGGAAACCATAAAAGCGTGTGCACGTTGTAGACGAAACAGTGACCAAGCGCCAAAGGACGGCGGTGGATGGGGTTGGGGCAGGTGGATAGGTTAAGGAGAAACCTGTTCAGCGAAACCTTTACCGGGGCCAACAATAAGAGTGAATACGCGCGTACAAATAAGTTAACGCGCGGAAAAATAAAAGGCGAAACGAAACCGGAGTAAATATGCCGGGGTCCGGTATACCAGAGGGAAATCCTCCGGCGTGTTCCACGGAAATTGCTTTCTAATTGGCGAGATTTTTAAAAGTCGCACAATAGCTCAGAGAATGTTCGCCGCCCCGAGGCCCACCCACCCCATACCGCCGCTGCCGTGATCCCTCGCTCCCGGACAGGAATATTACTTACTAATTGGTCCCTTTTATAAAACAAAATGTATAAAGGTACTGTTCTCGGTTTCCCAAACAGCCAGCCGCCGGAGTTCATTCGCAATTATTCAAGCTTAACTGCCGGAATTTTTCCTCCGGTTTTGTTCAGCTGCGTTTCCACCATTCAGCTTCCCTTTTAACTTCACATAATCCCGAGTAATACTTTCCGGCGCGAGCTCGTTCAACCAACGTTTGCTGGCGATCTGCTCATCGCGACGATTGTTTACTTTGAAAAGTATCGATGGACCGTCAACGATGCCATTAACCTGTTAACCGGCTACTTCGTCGTGTGCCAGCACGTTGCCATTAAAAACACGTGCGTTATCGGTTTCGGTTTTTCCAAAGTTATAGAGAACAGAGATAAGTGTCATAACAGTTGTATCTCTTCCGATTCTTCGGAAGAAAAATCCGCAGTCTGGTTATACGACGGTATATTGGTTCTTGCGTACAGGTGGTTGTTAACACCGCGGCCCTTGCAGTCGGCACCCCCTGCATTTCTTCAAATGTCACATGATTGAAAAATAATAAAGCGGTAGCCGCTTTATCCAACTTTGGCAGCCAGTTTTTCATAAAGAAACACCTCGCTTGCAAACATGGTATTTCATGGACTGATCTCCGCGAATTTCTACGTCGATCCGTCAGTCCTCGCCGGGGAAGATCGATCTTCCTTCGCAAAACACCGCCTGCGAGGAGATAACAGCCGCCCAAAGGGACCCGAATTCATTCGGATCGCGAGGTTAGGGCGGAGATGAAAGAGCGAGCCGAATAAGTTCGCAGGCGGTTCTCGCACAGAGGTCCCAAAAGGGACGCGGCTCGCCGCGTGTCGAGTAGAAACCAGTGGAATCGAGCGAGAACGAGTGGGAACGAGTGCAAACGAGTGGCATCGAGTCGAAAATGCGGAACCGAGACAGAAATAACAATGGCGGGGAGCGTGACGCGCAGACAGGACGAACGAAGATGGGGGAAAGGTCGGAAAGGGAAGAGGGGAAAACGATCGGGGCTGGTCTGAGACCGAAGAGAGGAGGAGAAGTAGCCGAAATTAAGTGGTAGAAGTCGGAGATATGTCAGACGAGTTTTATTAAGCGGCATAAAAAAGAGATTTGTAGTCCTGCCGCGAGACGAAGACGGGGTTGGGAACGATCCTCATCCTCGGTTAGTTTCTCGCGGTGGTCGGGGGTCTCTGGTCACGGGCCCCATAGGAGCGGGGGGCAGGAGTTCGCTAAGGGTTCGCGGCAGTGCGGAGCGAGCTTGAACAGAAGGGAGCTGAACGGTGGAGAGCAGGAGAGTAGGAGAGCCGGAGAGATCGTAGAGATATGAATTTATTATTAAGGACCGCCTAAGGGCCAAAGTACCCTGTTTCTTGATAACCAACCATTCCGACCTGCCGCCCCATCTCCCCAATCCCCTTCCCAGCCCACATTCTTTTTCCTTTGTTTCTGTCCTGCGTCTCTGCCCCTCTTTCACTCGCCCCGCTCCCCTTTCGCGAAAATGCTCCCCACTTTTTCTGATTCCGTTCCAGCCGCCTCCTCTCCGCCCCCTCCGACAACCTAGACGGCCTCCCACGCTCGCAGGTTCGGCGGAGAAGCTTGAGCATGGCTAATTTATTCCATAGTCGAGTCAAACCGCTATTTGTGAGGGCTGCCGGAGGCTGCGAGGCCGAACGGACAGAAGTTGCCGGTGTTCTGTGGATGACAACAATATCGTATTCATTTCGCTCTTTCCCCCTTCTTCTCTTTCTCCTTCGTCTTCGTCTTCGTCTTCTCCTGCCTCGCCATCTCTTCTTCTTCTTCTATCTTTTCCGCTTCTTTATCTCCTTCTCCTTCTTCTTCTTCTTCTTCTCCTTCTCCTTCTTCTCCATCTCATACGGCGAGGATTCGCGTGTCTCTCTCCGCCTTTCCTCGGACTTGCTGCTGCGTATACATAATGCAACGCTTCCTCCTCTTTGGTCTCGGGTACAACGAGGATTTAATTGTCGGTCTTAGGCAGCCTTCCCGAAGACATTTACCACGCTACTGACGCTCCCCTTTTCTCGCGCGAATCCCTAATTAATAATTCCAGGGACAATTGTTTCGGAAATGTTGCATTTAGCTGGCTGGTGCGAGGATTGGAAATATTTCGATGGAACGTTTGATTGTCGCTGGGTCTCCGTGGTTTTTCGTCGGCTTTCTCCTGGCCTCGAACCTTAACAAGCATTTTTACTAATTTACATCGCAGTTGAAATATAAGATTTAATTCCAATGTATAAATTGGGATGAAGAGGATCGGAAGACCGAGCCGAGGAAGGATGGACGGAAGGAAGGAAGGAAGGAAGGAAGGAAGGAGGGCATTAATGAGCTTCGCGAGTTCAATTCCCATTTTAGTTTCACGAATTCTCTGTAGCGAGGTTTCCGGGTTCGGTTTCACGTTGTCTATCCAAAGCTGGTTAGGCAGACGGTTGCATTACGAAAACGACGGCGGTTCCGATTAATGTGAACACACACAGTGAAATGATATCCGACCGATTGAAATCGATATCCATCGACCATCGTCGAGATATATTTAGTTTAATGCGTATCTGCGATGGTGTGTACCTACACGTACCGCAATAATTGATGTACTCCCGAAGCACGTTGCGTATTAATTACGAATGTTGATTATGCTGTTTGGAATTTACTACCTTCGAGAACGTGTAACAGACTGCTATAGCAATATTTGATGTCGTTCGCGGAACGTCCCGTCGATCCTCTTTCACGCAAGAACGTTGAACGAACGCCCGAACAAGTTCGTAGACGCTTAAACTCATCTTGTAAAAATTCTGAAAAAATCGTAATTATATTAGAAAAAGCATTATCTTGGAAATGTCCTAGAGTTGTAGAATAGGCGACGAGATTTCTCAAGAGACGATATCCCGTGTAACAGTGCAGCTGCGTCAAAGCAACAGTTAAACAATCCCTCAAGTGTTTCGAAATTCGAGGCGGAACGGCCTGTTAAAGGTTCGTGGGCCACAGTTAATTTAGCTGCTACTAAACGGGAACCAGGATCGTCGAGCGGACACGACACAATGGACCCGTTGCGCCGGCCGCACACAATCGTAATAACATATTAAAGGAATGTTCCCAGAGGCAGATGTGCATTGCTCGGCGCAGCGAACGTTTGCGCGAGCGTTGCGCGAGCGTTGCGCGAGCGTTGCGCGCCTCGAAGTTTCGTTAATCACTTTTTCTTTGCGGAATACAAACACGAGCAGCGAATGTTCCAGCCTGAAATTCTTCCGCGATGTTGATTTTCCGCCATGCTACCGATCGTCTCGAAATTTATTAACGGAACAAATTTCGATGGCAAACCGTTCGCCAAATTTCAAAACGAAACGAGGCACCCTTTCGGGAGTCGGAGATAGTATTGAAACCTTCATCGTGATATAATATACACCGAGGTAATATAATTCAATGAAACGGTTTAATTAACTCCGTTGCGCTCGAGTTACTTCGCTAAAAGATCTCCGACACGAATTATCGTTCTATTTAAAAAAACTGTCTGTCGGTTTGAGAACTTGTATAATTTTACGCCAGCACCGGATGTTGTTTCACCATGGGTCAGTTATATATAATCGACGTAATTCTTGAATAGATATTTTAATAATATTTCTTAATTAGATACTTAGTACGATTAAATCCATGTTATGTCTTCGCAATTTTACGTTCCAACTACTGATTTTCGCCGTAAATATGTAGATAGGTAACGCGCGAGTAAGGAAGGCAAAGGATGTGAAGAAGCGATGAAAGGTCGAGCGAACAGACAACGCGGTCGGCGATCAGTTATTCAGGTGGCTCGAGCGTTTCGAATTCGATTAATTGAAGGGAAACACGGGAAGGTTATCGGTCGATTAGAAATTTAGCAGAAGTTTCCGCGAGAGGCCGGTTCATTTCGCGGTCGAAAATCTCGCTAACGAATGCTCGAGCTCGATACGCGGCCGCCGCGTGGTTCGGTGCTCTTTCGCGATATCGAAGTTGCCGACTTTAATTACGAATTGATCAGGACTTGCCCCGAACTCGGCAGACGGAGGCCGCCACGTGGAGGCGGCCGCGGACGCCTTTTGTGCGGTTGCCGACACCGCGCGCCGCGCGCCGTCTCGACAGGGCAGGGACGGAAAAATATCTGCGACGCGCCGCAAACGTTTCCCGAGCGACGGCAAGTTTCCGCGGCTTCCCAGCCCGTGGCTAACGACTTCATCGATTATTAAAGCCAATTGTGTTCTCGCGCCGTTGTTGCGTTCGACGCCGTTATCGGCCAATCAAAGTCTGCGGTTGCAAACAAATCAACGGGAAAGCGAGATGAACTTCGTTTATGGACCTCGCTAAACACTCGATAGATCTCGCGCGCACTGTTCTCGGCAAAATCGGTTACTCCTAGAGTGGGATAGGCGACGCATGCGTGGGATAAAAATATAAATATAAATTTCTGGCTGAAACTCGTTATTAAAACGCAAAAACCGTATTGAGAACGCATAATACTTTTAATTAATCGAACGTTACGCTATCTTAATTGAAGAACATCACAGATCGGGGTATGCGCTATTTATTCAACGAATTCGAGGACCACCATTTTTTCGGTACACGTTCCCTTGTCTTCGTCGATTCGTGGATTCGTGGATTCGTGGATTCGGAAGCGGCGCGGAAACGGGCCCCGGGAATGAGATATTTAACGAATTTACTTTCCGCGCGCACTAACGAAGCGCTCTGCTCGTGGTCTGCAATTAATTCAACCGCGAGGAACTGTGTACCTATTAAAAAAAATACCGCGAATAATTTGCACGCTGAAGCGACAAAAGCCGAGGACAGAGGCTGGGTCACCGGTCTCCTCTAATCCCCCCGAAAATATTCTGCACCGAGACGTTTAAAACATTCTATTTTATATTATTTAACGTTTCATCCTTCGTTAATATACGTGAACGTATCCAGGGTGCCGGTTAAATAGCAGCTGTCGAGTCTTCCGACTTTTCGTTTCAGACTATTTCGAGATTAGTTACTTCAAAGTCGCGTAGTCCCGTATAAAACGGCGAGATAGTAAAAAAGACATAACAGGTAACAAAATAGAAACTTCGTGAACCGTAAGCAAGCTAGAAAAGACTTTTTACCGCGGTTGGCATTCGAATGTACCACAGTGTACGCACGTCGGCGAGGATCCGAATAATTAATTCGCCAGTTTTTTATTAGCGTTAATCGGTTCGCTTGCGAGGATTCAGCCGGAGGTCAGAGCTCGAGGCAGTGAAGAGGCTCGGAGGAAAGTGAAACACAGCTGTCTCGAGGGAACAGGCGGAGCAGAGAGCGCCTCGGCTCGGTCTGTCGATGGGAGAGTGCGACCAAGGGAACCCCCAGTTAATGAGGAACCCTTGTTACGCGACCCTTTCCCTTTCACCCTTTGTGTTTACGCCTCGACGTCGCGTTCCCGGATCCGCTGCGGTAAACGTAATCGACTCATTATCAGGGACTGTTCCTGCAATTAAATACCAGTTGTATCATTTCCAAGACTCTGGATTCCCTCGCCACCCTTCGTTATCATTAAGTATAGAACCGTGTACTGCAAATATTTCGTCGCGCACCGTATCAAATGCAATATTCCATTCAAAAGCCAGCCAATTTATTTTTCCTGCAATTAAGTGTCTGCAATTATTGCAGGTACTGTGCACAGGTGCGGCATACACTTCTCCCCTTTATACATATTTTGTATAAAACAGAAGAACCGATATCAAATTATTACTTCCCTTGTACACGATCTGGAACCACAGCTTTTCAACTCGAACCTATCCAATAAATTTTTGCCGTATTGTAGGAGCACGGACAAACATTTTCGCAAAGTTTCAAGTTGCTACATCTGTTGGTATCGTATCAAAAAATGTCGAAAGTTTCCATTGGTTCTTGAATCCGCGAACTTGAAGAGCCTTCTGCAGTCCAATGGTGTCTCCACTCTGATTGAACGGCCGTAACTTCATATGTATATACATATATTGCAGACATTTCCCTGTTCTTGCGGTTACATTTAGCGACAATACCGAGCCCTCCTTTTTGGAAATAATCCTTTCGTTTGGCCAAGTTTGTCGTCAAACAGGTCACCCTTAGAGATGGAGACAACGTTAGTGGCAAATCTTTCTCGAGTCGAATAGTTCCCGTTCGGATGCACGGGAAACCCGGTTCCCGGAGATTTCACGGAAAGTTATAAAAATCGAGGAAACTTAGTAGTCGACTAAAAGAAGTTTCGCCGAGCAGTTACGCCGGTTTAATTTAATAACCAAAGAACGAGCTCGGAAAGCCGGAGTAGGAGCTTCGCCGGGCGTCGTAAACCATAAAACTCGACCGAATGGATGCGAAGGAACAGCGGCGCGGCGGTCCGGGAGCGGTCCCGATCCGGGATCAATCCTCGGGAACATCCGTTGCACAAAGCGTTGTCATTTATAACCTCCGAAACTCGTTGCGCATCGCTACGGCCCGATAAACCTGTCCTGACCATTGTCTCGCAAGAAAACCGATGCAATCCGGCACCGGAGTATGCGCCGCTAAAGAGATAGCAGCGGAAAACTCATGGTTGCCCGGACGGAAACAAAAGGAACACGCGGGAACAAAGAAGACGTGAATTGGCTGCTAAACTACCGTCATCGAGAATCTCATTACAAGATAACAATATACAAATCTTCTGCTATTCTTTACTACTTTTATGCGTTACGTTTACTTTAACGCCTCTATCATTTTACGTTTTACGTAGTTTCTGCTGGAAGAGCATCTTCAACAATTTTGCAGTGCAATCTTCTCGCGAATCTAGATCCTAGATGTAAAGACAAGTCTTCGAGAGATTCAGTTTACTGATTGGTAAAAATCGCTAGGATGAACACTCGGGTTTCACTTAGTTTTATATTAGTTTATAATATAGTAACGATAAGACAATTTATTTTGATTTTTAACGCGTGCTATTGTAATAGGAAGCAATTATTAAAGAAACGACAGCGATTGGAAGCAGCGAACATTAAATACGCTAGAAAACTATTTTCCATAGTCACACTTCCGTGGAAACGTCTCCGTTAACGCGGTAGACAAATGTCTGTCAAGGTCGCAGTTCCGACGGAACACAAGGTCCAGGTAGCACAGAACGCTCGACGAGGGTTTGGGTCTCTGAGGATTCGAGTAGCGCAGGACGGTGTAAGCGAAGATCGTCTCACGGCGCATTAATTTAAGAGACAATTTCTGGTGTCCCGTCGCGACCACCTTGAGAGGAAGCCCGGGAACAGAAAGTCTGCAGAGGTTACTGACCGCTTGAGCAACGACTTTTGAAATCGACTTTTCTGCCGCGAGGAAAAGGAGTGGGCCGTGGCGGCTGAGGAGGAGGAGGAGGAGGAGGAGGGGGAGGATGAGGAGGAGAGGGTGGAGGCCGAGGCGAAGTTTGGCAATTTCCTGGGGCTAATCTGCTGGTCGGTCAGCATTGAGATGCCACAGTGGGGTAAGGGACAGTCTGGTGGAAGCCCGCGGGGCCAGGAGGCACAAGTTGAAACGCGGCTGGACCCATGGACCACGAACCACTTGGGGGTAGTCCCCATGAATTATACAAGCGACTCTTTGCCTTTCTATTGCTCCTTCAGTTCGTTTGGCTCCCCCCTGCCTGCCTCCCGACCGGCTGCCCTTGCTCTTCCATCCTGCATCGTCTGTCTTGCTCGCGACACGGCCACCTTTCACGCCGACCACCTTCGTTCCGTGCCTCGGAACGGCGATCTGCGTGGAGTGATGGAAGAGCGGAGGAAACCTTGGATCCCCTAGGCTAAACCGGAGGAGACTAGCTCTAGAGGCGACGATGCGTGGTGGACGCACCTCGATATCTCGGCGCGTCGGTGATTCGCCGCTTGATCGCAGCTGGTAGAACAAAACCGAATTAAAAGATTTAAAGCCGAGATCCATAGCGACGAAAAAATTCATTTCGAAGCGTCGGCATCTTGTCCGCATTAAAAAATTCATCCAGCATGTCGATCGTGGTGACCCCCGTTTCATTTACATGTAATAAGAATTTTCCGCGGATATATTGGAAATCGGTTATATCAAGCGCCGAAGCTAAAGAATTACTTGAGCGAATTTCGATTCGCGGAAATTGAAATGTGCACTGCAGATAAGAAGCGTCGCGGCGCGCCGGGAAGAAAGTTTTCTAGTTTTAGGGGAAACGACTTTTAATTAGAGTACGTGTAGCCGCGGCGAGTTTTAATGAACGCCCGTGGATTTTACTGAACGCTTTGATACTTTACGAATCGTCTCTCCTCCGTCTGTTGCGACAAACGGAAGCATCATTGAAATAACAAATTCGTAAGCTTAAAACCTCCCCACCGGCCACTTAAATTTTTCGGGCCACGATTTCCGGGTTAAATATTCCACGAGAAATTGAATAGTCTAGCAATAATTATTTGACGCACGGGAAGTGGCAAGTTGTTCGTCAGACTTAAAACTTCGCCGGAACATTTTTGAAAGAAGAGGAAGGATCATTAGGAATTCTTAACAAGGGGTAGAGGATCGGATGAATTATTTGAAAGTTCGCGTTAAACATGAATAAAAATGTGTTCAGATTTTCCGAAGCTTTTATAGGTAGCCAAGCAGAATCTTACGACGGCGGAACTTTTCTAATTATTGGACGGTTATGAAATCTTTTTTGCGACGATGCTCTTTCAATTAAGGATTCACGCGTGGAGACGGGCGGAATAGGATTCGGGAGATTCGGGAGATTCGGGAGATTCGGGAGATTCGGTGAGCGAACAAACAGGAACGAACGTCGAATTTCGGTAAATCCGCCGAATGGGAAGTCTTATTGTGATTCGTCGGAGGACGTCTTCTCAAAGGATCTTATGGAAATATTGCCTCCCTTCGCGGCAACCTTCTTTTTAACGCGACGTCCCCGCACGGTCTCTCGCACCGCCACACACCCCCGCGCTGCCCCCCTTTAATCGCATTACCGCGCGTAGACATATTTCCATTCGCCGAGCTGCTGAGTGCCAATTGGACCGGCTCCGGATTTGCCATATTTTTTGTCGCGCGTCCTACCCATCTCGACCCTATCCCTCTTCCTTTGTCACCGTATCTTTCGATCTCTGATTCCGAATCCAACATTATTTCTATTTCACTATTCTTATTCCCATTTTATAGAAATGTGTTCGCATAATTTAGCAGGCTGAGAAACTGGAGACACGCGGTAATGTTAATAAAATGATAATATTGAACAAAATTGGGGAAGATCTTAAACCATAGCCTATCAGGATATACAACAAAATTTCGTAGTGATCCTGAGAATTTCTATGTAAGGAAAAATGTCCAATTCCTTCCGTATTTCCGTAGAGGTCCGCTGCGACCGATTTTTTCGCCAGGTGCCGAGAATGGCAACAGCAAATCTCCTTGTTAAAAAGTTTTACGCGTGAACAGCGAGCGAAACAAGTTCCCGCTGGGAAGGATCGATACAATTATGCAACTTCCCGGGACGTAATTAATTTTCTCCTCTCGGCCGGTCCCCCGCGCCTGTTCCCATTGTCCTTAAAGTCCGGAGATCAAAAGACCTACGATTATCCTTCGACGCGCAGCCCTCGGATCCAATTGCTGCGTCTCTGACTCTCTCTCTCTCTCTCTCTCTCTCTCTCTCTCTCTCTCTCTCTCCCTCTCTCCTCGCTCTCTCACGTTTTCGAACAGAAACACTGACATGCGACGGCGATAGCTTCGAGCGTCCGGTCAATTAGTTATCCTGTCGTTAGTTCAGGCGAATAATACGCCAATGGACGACAGAATAAAGGGTCTGCTTAAAAAGCAATTCCCGGCGCCCGTTGAAATCGGAGAATGAACGTTAGTCCGCGGGGATCGGATGGACGGCGCCCATTCAACGGTGTTTTAAACTAAGAACAAGGAAAATGTTTTTCTCATTAAAACGTGGAACACGGCCAGCCCAGTTTTTTTTTCGCTCGAGAATGCGCCGGCCTTGTTGCAGGCCGCTGCACATGGCTGTCAGCTGCGAACACAAGTCCGCGAGATTCCGGGCAACCGAAAAGTTCGCGTCTCCGGCAAAATGAAAAACTACCGATAAGACAGAAAGTGGCCGAAGCAGGTTATGGAGATTTATCCTTCGAGAGTTTCTCGACGGTGGTATTGAATGATTTTGGTTCAGATCCTCCTTCACCGCCCATAGTCTGTCAATGAGGGCTCTGGAATAAGTAGTGAATATAAGCTCTGGAATATCAACCTTCCTTCGATAACCATTAGAGTTAATGTATAGTATTTTCACTGATTATTTATATCTATGAACTCTGTCTAAACGACGGTGATTCCGCGTACATGTAGATTCTGGGCAAAGAAGACCTCTGCCTAAAAGGATGAAGCTGAACATATTAATACTCTCGCTGTACATTTCACTTTATATGTCGGATTGATCTCTTCGTTCGTCTCAGATTGGCACTAGTTTCATATTAGTTTCCTATTTCATCGCAATATATTTTCGTTTCCGAATGGCTAGATTATTTTCGATGTAACAAACTTATTTTGACCTCACCTCGCTGTACGATCACAGCTGCGGTCTACAATTTATTCGTCTGCTGCTACTTCTTTATTACCCTTACGCGACGACAAAATTACAGCCGCGACAACTCTGATCTTTTTGTTAGGATTCCGCAGAATAGGTAAACCAGCCCGGCGGATGTTTGCGCGGCAAAACAGCGAAACCCGTATTTGTTCGAATGGCCGTTTCGCTTTTATGTCGGCGTCGTTCGCGCGTTAATTTGCGACGGTTTCCTCGCGCGACTGGAATGAATAAATCGGTCGTTCCAGCCTCCACGGTGTACCGTCTGCTATAATTGCGCGGTTCGCGCTCGAGCCGCGCCTTCAAAAGAACAAGGACACGTCGGACCCTTCTTTTCGATCGTCGAAACACCGTTGCAAAACCGCTTCCGACAAATTACTCGGTCGGTTAACGCTCGCATCTTGAGTAGCACCGCGGTCGTTTCCCGAAAAAAACACCGTTTCCCGAATTACAGAGCCGACCATCAACGACTCGACTGAATTTGTTTCGGGTCCCGTCTAACTTCGGAGCGGGATCGCGTAATTGTTTCATTGCGAAATTACAAATTGCTGGCGTGGACGTTTAAGCCGCCTTGACGCGATACCGGCGTCATATCATCGGCTGATATTTCCCGTCGGCCGTGAATTCGCGAAATCGCCGCGCGTCATCGGGTCGATTAACTCGGTCCAAATAAATGAAACATTCCCGGGGACAAATAAAAATTAGCCCGATATTTATAGGCGCGCGATACGTCACGTTTCGGTGGATTCGTATTATGAGAACGCACGCGCGTCCGAGGATGATTGAATATGACACTTGTTGCTGTCCACGGGGCCGGTTTCTTTAATTTATTAAATTTCCCGAGCCGTTTGAACATTCTTGACGCACGCCATGAAATTAATTTCATTCTTCCGCCTTCGCGCAATCCCTTTTCCCCCAGTTTCCCCAGAGGTACTTCGTTACTTTTCTGTTTGCTCTCGCCCGTGCTCGAGACGCTGCGCTCCGGGCACCTCGAGTGGCTTTCGCCACCTTTCGTCATCTTTTGCCTTCGGTCTGTTCGAGGGATGCCTCCCGTTTTCGCTGGTCCCGGGGATCTTCGAACCACGACAAATATTATTAGGTTCTGTAATAAGTCCGTTCGCGAACCTCTGACACCCTAGGAAAAGACAAGGAAAATTACACGAACTCAAAGGGATAGTTTGGATGAATTTTCAAATATGTTCTCGCGGGGATTTTTCTATGCAACTCAGCTTAAATGGAAACTGGAACTGTCTATTTTAAGAGGAAGTAAATCGAATTGAAATAAAGTGGTGAGATCATTTTGAAAAATTAGACGGAACGAACCTTTGACATGTTATAGATTTTACAAGATTTAGGACAGAAAGTTCAGATGTATTTCAAAATTCGTTCCCCTAGAGTTATTTCTATGCAGAGTGACTTAAATAAAAGTTGGAAGTGTTACTTTAAGCCAGGGTAGATTATACTGACATTATTGTATCAGAAATGCAAACAGATTTATTATACATTTATACAACTTCAATTGATGGAGACAATTTTTACTTTGCATAAAAATCCGCAGTCCAATCAATGACATTTACCTCCCGAATCTATTCTCCAGCGACACATGATATAATATTCTGTAGAACACTCCCCTAACTTCGTTGAAAGTAGAAAGCGTTTTGGCAACGCCGCAAGTACCTACAGCAGCGAAACAAGTAACGGATGATCCAGGAAAATGTCAATATGGTTCCGTACGAGGTGGCATTCTTGTGAAAAAGATACCGAAGCTGTCGAAGCCAGTAAAAGGTTCCGGTGGCAGCGTCTTCCCGGACGAAAACAAGACAACAGAGTATTGCGGAACTGTCAGGAATGTTCGCAGGCCGGCACCAGGCATCGACATCGGCAACACTGATTTTGAATGGCAATATTCTCGTTAGCGCGGCTAATGCTATTATACGGGAAAGCCCGGGGCCAGAATTCCTCGAGCAGAGATTCCGTGAGCCATCAATGATTAAACTACAGCCTGTATTCCGATCGAAAGACATGGTTCAGGGGTGCGGCGGTGGGGGTCGGTGGCCGGGGGTGGTAGCGAGGGTCCTCGGATGGCAAAGGGAGGTTAAAACAGTCGGGGGTGGAAGGACACGCGGGCCCCAGAGGTGGGGAATTAGTATGCGGCGGCTGTCACGTCCCCCTCGTCGACGCCGCGCCGCGCCGCGCCGCGCCACGCCGCCTTCCTCTACTCCACACCTTTCGCTCAACCCTGGACCGCCCCGACTAGACCGTTAATTTTCCATCCCGTGACTCCAATCAATCTTACGGGCCGTCACCGGGTCTCCCTTATGGCGATGCCCTCGTCGTCTCACCTCCGGCTTTGATACGTCATCGCCCCGCCAACCCGATCCCCGTCGTATTTCCTTCATTTCCGCTGCGATTTCTGACACCGTCACGGGAAATCCGCTAAATACCCTCGGACGCGTCGTTTGTCCGAGACCCGACACGTCCACGGAAACGGATCTCGAATCGCTGCGTCTACCGCGTCCCCGCAACCCCCGGCAACCCTCCGCGCACCCTGCATTGTTGGACTTCGAACGCTTCTCCGACTCACCCGCGCACCTGCAGCATCGTCTAAAGATAGCAGTCGGTCGCAGCAATTGCCGAAGTCGCAGATGCAACTCCGACTTCGTGTGGGTCAGTTTGTTAGAGATCGTCCGAGTCGGGCTATAGTTCCCTGAGACCTATCTATTTTATGATACATCCGTTTTGAGACTCGTGAATGCATTAACCCTCCGCTGTCACACTCGGGCAAAATCACTCGCGTTTTGCTTTTCCAAAAAAAGTAAAATTAGCCAATAATTTAATACGCTTGGAAGACTTGGAAGACTCCTAGGTTCCAGTTATTCCGACATTCATTTCTTTTATTTCTTTTATGGACGAAGGGTAGAGCTAGAATTTCTGAATTTGGATTAATGAAAGAGCATCGGCACGCACCGGCAACACAAACGCAGCCTAATTTGAATTCTGCGTTCGTTTCCGTCTACTCTTCGGGTTCGGCAACTCGAGAGTCCAACAGCTCTCTCTCTCTCTCTCTCTCTCTCGGCGGCCCAAAGAAATTGCGCGAACTTCTGGAGCAACTTCTAGTTCCTTCCGATTTTAATGCTAATCCCTGCTATCTAAAGTCAACTAATTTTCTTCTCCAGCTTCTCTTGCTTATGCCTCTCTCTCTCTCTCTCTCTCTTTTTCTCTTTCTCCCTTTTGCTCGTCCAGTCGAGATCTGGGAGTTTGACACAGCCTTAGAAGAAAACCGAGAGCCTTCTCGCGGGGGAATGTTGCGTTGATTGATCCGTGGAAACTGTATCTCCGAATTACGGCGTGTCAAGCACAGCAACCTTGATCGGACGTTTATTCCACGGCATCCTCGCGTTGTAGTATAGATATAGATTGTGAAACCGCGGCGAAGGAATTGTCCGGGGGTAAACCTCCATCTGAGGAGACGCGACCGCACCTGTGCAATATCTGCTGGGACACGCGCCTAAACGCGATCGGGGCGATCATTTGCATTGGTAATTTTTTCCTGATCCTTTAGTTGCGTTCCCCTCGTGCTATTCTTAGCCGAAATTTTGCTTCTGAAACGCGGAAGGGTGATTGCCGTTCTATGTAGAATATGTAGGCATTATTAGGATGTTGATCAGATTACAAATCAGAACGTATTGAACTTGTTACAGTAACGGCGAAGCTATAGTATTGCAACAACTGATACTCAGAACTCCGACTGTTTTACCCTCTCACCCGATATAATCAACTTTTTCGTATTCCCATTCAAAAGTCCGAAATACCCAAAAATGGGGTTGGTGCTATCATTTTGCTCCTGACTGTACATGTAGAATCTATCCACGTTTCAACGGTTGCAAAGGTAAACGGGCTATGGGTGTGAGGCAAACAATTGACAATTGTCAATTGACGGGAGTCTTTCGAGCATGAGCCGTGCAGTTTAGCGTGCGACACGGTGGGACAGCGAAACAGCTAGTCAGTTGTCGTGGGCGTCAGTCTGTCGGTTTCCGGCGGAGACATCGTTGACACGTTAATAGATCGATGCGCCGCAGGACGCGCGTCGCTAATTATCAAAGAGGGATGTCACGTTGCTAGCGAGAGATATTCGAGTATGTAGTTGGGCGCGGGACAGGCGACGACGGTGCCGGGGAGGGGTTGCGGGAAGGGGGCGGGGGCGGTGTCTATTCGGAATTGGATCAAACGATCGGGAATCTTCGCGGGATGCGTCATGTCGGCGGACTCGGCTACGAGTAATTATACGTAGACGGGGACAGAAGGCGTCCCCGCAAAACGCCGCGCCATCATTGTTCCGAGAAATTGGATTACCTATTCGCGAGCAGCGAAACCGGCAATTTCCTGGTTTTCCTATCGCACGTCGTGATTTAATGACGACGCTCTGGTCAAATTATTTCCTGCGTTTCCCCCCCTCTCTCTCTCTCCCCCGGCTCCATGGACAGCCATCGTGGCCATAGCTTCCGCGGGAACTCCGGTTATGGGAATTATGCTCGACATCACCAGTTTCCATTCGAACGAAGAGCTCAGTTGTTTGCCGAATCGTCGAATTTTCCTGACGGCCCGTTCTCGTCCGAAAATGTCCCCAAAATGCCGGTGTTAGCCTACCTGTTGACTGCTAATGGCCGTCAATATTTTTTATGTTATATTTTTCGTGAATTTATAGTCCCATCGGAGCTTCGTCCTTTGTATTATTAAATACCTGTTATTTGCGATTTATGGACTGTAGAATTTATTCGATCCTATCAAGCGAACAGCGAAATTAAAACGAATTTAACACCCTGTGTTAATTTGAGCCTTCATTTTCAGATGATCAGAAATGTCAGTTAGGGCAATTCGACTAAGCAGGGCAGTATACTAGGTCATCGATTTGTCTAACATTGTGGTCAGTTGACGACGATCAACCGTTGCGCCACAGAAAAATAAAATATTTCCACGTAAATCCAATTAAACGTCCGGCGGCTGTTCGTCCGGTCGCGTGCAATAAAGAATGCTAAACAATGGAAATTACAGAGTCCACTCTGACTTATTTAGACAGAGATTATAGTTGGAATATTCAACGAGGAATAAAATTCACGCCTAGCTTTTTATCTAAACCATTCAGCATGCCGGAATTGATTACGAATATTAACGCTTGGATCAGCTTTGACTCGGGGTTTTTCACAATTTAAACAATACTTTTCCTTTCTTTACAAAATACAATCTTAATTAAACTCTTTTAACGCTTTAATTGCTGCGTTAGGCATACATGGACGACGAATTGTTTAAAATTCAATTTCTAGATATTAATAGATAGGCTAATCGATGTCATAATTTCGTAAGATTTGCAATTGAATAAAATATAAGAATTCTATAGAAGCCTGCAACACGATTAGAAAATGGAAGATCGATTAGAAAAACGAGCAAACGAGAGGAGGGAAAGAAAACGAACGCCCAGAAATCGCTAACGATTCAATAAGTACGATATACGTACTATTTCCGGTTGCCTCGCGACTAAATCGTCCTGGCCGAGCCCGATGATAAAAAACCATACATTTATCACTTTTATCCGAGCTTCATCGCGTACGTACCGGCCGGCGGACTCATAAAACTGCATTGTTCTTGTAGGCGTGCCGGGAACACTCGGTTTTTATAGCGCGCGCCGATGATACTCCTTCGTTGAACTCTGCCCTATCTTGCCTGCGGTCTATCTAGACCGAGCCACACGGTTGACAAGCCGGCAACCTTCGCGGCGTTCAGCTTCCACCGACAAACAAATTTCCTTGGCCGCACAAATCTGATTAGGGTGGGTTTCGCTGGCGCAACAATTCTCCGCGCGGAATCGCGGAATCGTGGAATCGCGGACGAGCCAACGCAACGCCTCCATAACTCTCTCGCGCCTCCACCTGCGCCACCCACCGCAAACAGCGGGAGGTGGGGGGGGGGGGGGGGGGGGGGGTGAGGCAGCAGCTCTAAGTTGAATTTAACCCCTTTCGCACGCGCTCGGTATAATACCCGCGTTTCGGTGTTCCTCCTCCGCGTTGGGATAAATAAGTCTGTTTTGATGGTGTTATTCGCGGCTAGTTGCGCACAGATTAGCGCCCGATGCATCCTCGCGCCGCATAACTAAAGTACCGGGAAACCGGCCGCGGATTATCCTTGTTCCCGAACTTGCCAGTCAGCGCTAATCAACTGATGAAATTTTCCACGTCGATTCCGCGGAATCGATGAATTTATCGCGCACGTGAATCTACTACCCCTGGCCACGAGGTATTCGAACGGCATTTAAAATGCCGTTTAATGACCGGTTTCAAACTGGGCCGAATAACATTTCCTAAATTGCTAAAGGCACTAGCTCATTACGACATATAGTACCGCAAAATTTCTAATAATAGAACAGGCACTTAACACAATCACGACCGCGCCAGAAGCCTGAAAAATTTCATGAAATAAAGGTATCGTATTCGATTAAATTGAAATTGCATAGATAACTTATATGGCATCAATTGTTGCTCCAACGATCGTACTTCTTGCAAAATTTCATTAATTTAAAGTACCAGATGTCGTGTTTGACCATTTGTACAGTAAATCGATTCGTATGTATTTCGTCTCCGAGGAAGCTGTTTATAGATGAAAAGTATTTAAATAACAGAGGTGTCTGGTACCGGGGAAATCGGATAGTCGAGGTTTCTGCTGTGCTACCAAAATTCCGTTCTTTATTGAATTTTGAAATCGGCTCCCGGAGAATTGTATTCCCCTCCCCGGTAATGCCCTGCGAGCTTTTATTCGATAACATTCAATTAAAATTGTGGATTTTATGCATTCGCGGCATCCGCGCTGATCAGACATTCCGAGGCCGTTAAAATTTAATAAACTTTAACGCGATTTTTATCTCATGCGATAGTCCATCGATACGGTTAACAACTACTCGATCGTGTAGCCCCTGTTCAGTAGTCTATAAAAGTTTATAGTCGTGCGAATATACCCTGCACTTAAATTCGCGCAGCACCATTGTGCCAGGTGTAATTTCCCTGTAAAAATTAAGGAACAATGGTATGCAACGCGCTCGTTCGCGAAGCGTCTTCGAAAAGAATCTGGCGACATCGAGGAAACCGGAGCAGAGAGGAGGTTGTCCGATGTTTTCCACTCCCCGTGGAAGCCAGCCTTGTGCGCGTCACTTTGCCACTTTGCCACTTGTCTCTCAGCCAATTGCGGCGCGATTTAATTTCCAATTTATATTCACTTAGCGCAGGGAAAAAAAGATACTAACGTTTCACTTTATGACAAGGTCTGCCGAGTCTTGTCCACCACTCTTTCGAGAACTACCTACACGCTTTTACTCCTCGATTACATTTCTCAAATTGAGGCAACTGGAAAACAAGAGGTCCGGAATTTTCGTATCAGTGAAATTCGCCCGCGTTAGAATTCAATCTAATGCGAATGAATCCTTTCTCCGTTCTTACGCTACGATCGCTTGTTGTTTAATGAAGTTGTAGTTCAAAATGCCTATGAAAATATATGTTTGGTTCCACCGTGAGACGCGACGCGCGCCGAACGAAATGGAATCGTGAGACGTAGGGGAAGGCGCGATTACAGCCAAAACGCGCTAATTGGAATTAGTATACCGGGCAATATTTGAACGGCGTCCAAGTCCGTCGCAAACTCCCGCGCTACAAGCAACGGGAAGAAGAAATTGGATGGAGAGATAACCGGAAGGGGTCGGTGGTGATGGACCGACGAAAAAGGATGATGCTATTAGGCTAATTAAGACGCTTTAAGATTTTAACGAGTTCACTTGCCTCCGTCTCGCCCGGGCAACTTCGAAACGATCGCGTGTGGCATGTAAACTCCACTTAAGGCGGATTGTCTTTGTCCCCCTTTTTCCGTCTTCGGATGGAATTTGATGAACTTCCAATTCCAGCGAAGTTTCCGCGTCCATCTGCAATAATTACTATGAAATCTCTTAATTACTCTGCTTTTTATACAAATGGAATTCGCCGGGTACGATCGTTTCGAACAAACACCGCGAATTCTGTTCCTCGAATCCGAGTAATACGCGATCGTTTTAAATCAGTTATTCTGTCTATGAAAAACTATAAAAATACGTGATATTCTTTTATTAGAAATAAATCGATAAACTATGTGAAATCTGTTTATATAATATACTATACTAAATCTAATATGTATCCCATAATATAATGAACACGAATGTTATACGTTTCTTCTGAATGGAAACAAAATGAAATTCATGTCATAAAATTCTTGGTATCAAAGCAAATGTGAACATGGTAGATATAAAAATTATGCGATAAAAATGTGTTAATAATAAGCGTGGTAGCGAAAGAAATCGTAGCGCGAGGGGTTAAGTGTTGGACTGAAAAAAGAATAAAAGGAGAGTGAAAATTACTTTTCCAACATTTATAACGAAAAGGTTTTTGCAGCAAATCTCTGCGAAACTAATTTGGTGGCAGATTTCTCGTTACGACCTACGACCTACGACCTACACATGTAAAATCGTCTGAGAGTTATAGTCTTATTGTCCACTCTTTGAAATATGACTTTTTAATGGAACGTATCGTTAGGATTGAAAGAGGATGGGATAGGTTTTTCAGCTGATAGCGCAGATTTGTCGTTGGTGGGTGTAGGATATGAAATTGGGTGGGGTCTACAGTCTTATGGTTTCCCCTTCGGAGATCAGATTTCGATAGAAGGTATCGTTAGAGCCGTAATACGGTAAGATGAACGCAAGACCGTCGCGCAGGTAGAGCTGTCCGATAAGGGGACAGGTGAATTTTTAAATGACGCCTAATGACAAATTTCGGCTTGCCGGAAGAAATCGGCGCGTAATGCGGCCCCAATCATCAATCAGCTGGGCAAAGTTAAATGGCCGGGACAACGAGTTTTAATATCTCCCCAGAGAAATAAAAGTTGGCACGATAAATCAAAAGTGAAAAGTCTCTGGCTGACTGTATATACCTCTTTCCGTTCGTCTTCCCTACTTTCCATCACCTTTTCTTCCGTCTCCTTTTTCTTCTGTTTCCTTCCGTCTGCCACTCAGCTACCTACAAAATGGAAGGTCTTTACTCTTTCGTCTCTCTCTCTCTCTCTCTCTCTCTCTCCTGTTCCTCTTGTCTCTTCTCTCTGCCCATCTTCCTTTCCCCCATCTCCTTCTCGCTCTCTCTCTCTATCTATCTATCTATCTATCTCTATCTACCTCTGTCTTTATCTCTCCTCCTCCGTCTCCGTTCCCGCGTTTCTTTTCCCCAGTCATTCTCCGCACCACGGATCCCTAATGCTTCTTGGTTCGATCGATGACTTGCAAAAGTGATAAATGAATTTCTCCCCCGCGCTATTTATATCCGACCTGCCCCTCGAATTAGATAATCTCGTCGCAATAATCGCGCGGATCGCCGGCTGATTTATCGATCGCGGCCGCCTTGTTTTCCCGGCGACTCTCATTCCGTTTACAACGCCGCCGACAGGTGTTCCAGCGAAATTATCAACGCTGTCGATCAGGAGCATCGCCTCCCTTGCCCACAGCCTGTCCTAGAACCTAATGGAACAGCTCATTCAACCGCTCCGATAAAGAAACGAAACGCCAACGAGGCTGCTCAAATTAATTTGACACTTTCCTCGATATTTTCCGACTTTCCGACCTGTCAGGCTCGACTCGGAATTTCGTGGTTACGTTGTCCCACTTTGCCGATTTTAACTGTAGTTTTCTACAGACTTCGCGTACAAACAGTTGACTGTTTTTTAATGGCGATATTTATTATTTTGACTAAAATTTTAAATAAAATTTTATCGCACAATTTGTCACAAACACATTACTGTAATCTCAGTTACTATACCATAGATAAGCATTCACGCGTCCCTCAATTTATGTGGCACTTTTTCATGCTGTAAATTATTAATGTTTGCAAGATAAAGATGAGTAAGATTACACGATACAATTTTAACAGAATATTATAACAGTATCTATACGATTCATGCCAGTAAATCTTTGTAGAGCTCTTGAATTAGCTAAAAAATTGGAGAGGGCCATTGTAAATATTACTATTAACATTTAGCGAGCTCTTGATATTACGACAAAGCTCAATGAAAATGTTTCGGAAAAATCGTCCGGAACAGTTCGCATTAATAATGAAACTAAAGCCGAATCTTTAAATATTTTAAGCAATGTAGGCCATGAATTTGTGTCAGTTTATATTATATTTCAATATTCTGAAATATCAGAATTATACTTAATCCACGAGCTTTTAAATTATTACGCTGCCTGTTATTTCCAACATTTTCTCTTTCGTGCCGTCGACTCTGTACGAAATCTTTACGGCGAGCCTAGCTCATCGTCACACGACAACAAATTAGCAGGTACACAGCCGGCGCGTGACGTATGCAATATATAAATCATTCTTTCGGACTGTAATTATTAAAAAGCGCTTGTCACGTATCGCCGGTCGCTACAATAAATATCTATTACTTTTATCATTGAATTAAACGGAACTGTGCGACGTGTTCGCGTACGGTTCGCGTACGGTTCGCGTGACCGGTGATGTAATTTCTTGCCCGGGCAGATTTCTAGCTGCCTCGTCCGCGTGTAGTCGCTGCGTCGAAGTATCATGTTTACAAAAACTTTTATTCAAATGCGGGTCGCGTCCATGCGCCGTCGCTTTTTTCTCCGCGAGCCCGTCAATTAGCAAATTGCGGATAATTACGGGAAAAAAGGTCCGCGCATCGAAATCATTAACGAGGAGACGAGAAACGCCGCTAAAAATCGGCGGATCGTGGAAAAAATGAAGTCGCGGCTACTGAATCATTCCCCGTGAAAAATGGTCGGAGCGATTCCAGTCGGGTTACCGTGATAAATAAATAATTTCGCGAAACGAGAAAACGGATGTTCCGGAGGCTCGCTGGCTCGGCCCTCGGGCCCCCCGGCCGCGCGGAATGTGCTCGCTCAGTGTCACCTAATCGCGCGGCTGCATCGGAAAACTGCGCCGCGAAGCGATTCATTTCCAGCGCGTTAATCGACCGGTCGAACTAAGCAACTCGAAAACACAATGAGAGCAAGCCGGACGGCCGGCCGGCAATAAGACAGCTCGGTGTAAAATTACGGTGTTGATAAGATAGCGAACGCCGAGAATCCAATTTTGCCGCATCAATTCTGTGCAATTGTACCCGCAGACCGGCGCTACAATTTTTCATTTTCTTTCCATTTGCAATTAGACTGCGGATATTTCCGTGGAATACGATATGTTCGCGTCACTCGCAAAGGGTAGACCAACCAATTAATAAACTCTTTCTTGCTTTAATACCCACTGCGAATTTCTTATTATTAAATATACACTTTGTCACAATTATCGACATATCCAGTGTACCGTCTTGTTAGTTTCTAGTCAACTTTGCCAAACTTCTCGGTCGACGGGGCATCGCGATCTCGATCTCGATCGTGGTTAAAAATTCGTAATTGGGATCCCGATCAAGATAAGAGACTCGCGACACCGCACCGTGTAATTTCCCTCGGTTTTGTTCGCAGGTAAAAGAAGGCGAACACACGTCCGACCGGTATCGATGATCTCGCGCTCGCAATTTGTGGCCGACATATTTTACGGTTAAAGAGCAGCGACGGCGGGGCGAGGTTAACCCTACGAGGCGGCCGGGAATCGGTGGGGGATCGTAAAATTCGCTTCCCCGTGTCGTCGGTTAGGCTTATCGCGGGGCCGCACGCGTCCAGAAAGATTATAACTTGTCAGGAAAATTGCCGGCAAGTGAGTTCTCGTTTCGCCGGCGTAGTTCTCGCCGTCGGCCACGAACTGGGTCGTCTCGTTCGATCCGAACCACGCGCCCGTAACAATTGATTTCGCCGCGATAATAAGGCCCGAGGCGACAACAATGCCGCCGAAAGACAACGTGGCCCGCCACAAACGATATCAAAAGGAACTCCCGTGCTCCGAGGGCATGCTTATGCTCTATCGGAATCACATTATTAGAATGTCCGTCCACTTCGAGTTACAAAGTCAATCGAAGGATATCGTGATGACAAAATACTTGATCTCGATACACCTTGACTTTTTTATTATTAAAAAAGACGTGTGAATGGGTCGATTTAAACGGGACACCCTATACACAGTTTTATTTCGCAGGGTGCTGTTATCTTGACGCAGGTGGCGCGACCAACACGGTAAACAATTTGTAAACAATACAAATAGTATTGACGACATAAATAATATCGATTCCTCATGCATAAAGCTCGAGCCGATATTTATTACCGTCTATATAGCATGTTGACGCAAATGCTTGTAAAGGTCGCGTAAAATTAGAGCGACTCATTTATCATTGTATGAATAGAAAAGTCAAAATTAATTGCGGTATTATTCTTGCAACCTCTTTACATCGCGTACGACCTAACGAAGCTCGATCTACTTAGTAGCTGCTAATGAAAGTAGATCGAGAAGCTTGATAACGGAAAAATCATGTTGCCTGGTACACAAACGACCTGGTGATCGAAGCGTTGGTAGCAGGCTTATAAATGAATGCGGCGCGTGCAATATTTACCACGTTGAATGCAAGAAAATAAGATCGACTGACGGTTCCGGTTTCGTTATTTCCGGTTTCCCTTTAAAATGTATCGGAAATTGCTAGGTTCCCCGTTGAATTATGTAAATGTGCATAATAAATGCGAGGGAGTACGCAATTTGGAAAATGTAGAGCCAAATCCTGAATTGGAGTTATATTTAATTCAAGTAACCCCACGGTCAAATATAGCGCGAGTGAAACATGCACAGCTTACATGACGTGCGATGTCGTATAGACCGCCTTAGCCATGCACATATTCGCATCTCGCTTGTCGAGCTATTACGAGTCCATAGTCGTAATTGAAACCTAATAGGACACTGTAGAACTTCGACGTAGTTGTTAATCGTATTTGTCAAGCTATTGGTTGAACGCAAACTTCAATCTGGCAAATCATTTTTTACAGTACCAATTCCAAATGGAATAATATCCTACTTTAATGGATATAGTGATCGAGCTGCTAAAACAATCACTGAACCATACAAGTAACAGTCGCACGATTGTCGATGCAACAAAGTACCGAAAAGTCGTGTCCGACGAAAACTATTCTTCCGGTCACTCGAGCCGCTCGTCCATTCGTCCATTCGTCCGCGAAACACGCCGTATGAATAATAAAACGGACTTGGAGTAAGATAATCGATAATCGCCGTGGCTTAACATGAAAATGAATCGAACCACGGATTTAAATAATTTCCCTTACCCAATTTAATCCGCCCTTGTTTCCATTGCTTTTTCAACGGCCGCGTTCCTATCTATTCCCCGCGGCTGATCATTATCCGCGCCGCCGATATTCACGCGTATCTGCCGTGCTTGACTGACCGATTAAAACCTATGAAAAGTTCGCAAGACTCGTATGAATATCCATAAAAGTACCTACGCTCTGGAGAGTCTCTACTGGAAACGACTAGCGTCCGACGAATCCAATTAACCCTTTCGATACGAGTGACGAATTTTCACGGGTTTTATTTAACGCTTAAGACCAAACTCCGTATAAACGAGGACTGGCCATATGTGTCATGGCCATGGACAGAGTGCTCGTATCGAAAGGGTTAATCATATAGAAACACGCGTGCGTTTGAATTGCGAGACGCGCTTTGGATGATGATTGATCGGGCTGCATTGAAAAATACAGACGTTGATTTAATCTATTTGCTGTTAGGTTTATGAATAATTTATGCATTTAGAGCGCGTAAAAGTCATCGGAAGGATTAGCTTAATGCCTGCCTCTTTGCGCCGTTGCGGTAAAGCGTGCAGAATTTGCATACACTTTTATGTTACGATTCCAAGATTCGGTAAAGGTAATACGCGACGGCAGTGCCAATTTTGGTAACCATAGAGCAATCGATTCGACGCATACGAATTTAAAAATGTCGTCACTTATAATGAAGAACTTCGTTCTGCATATAAATACTTTCATAACTAGACTGCAGATGTTTATGTGCGATAAATATGCAAAAAGCGTATGATATCTGTGCCCGAAAAATATGCAAATTGTGTACGGAAACATGCAGAATATATGCAGGAAAATGTGTAAATATTCACGATATTAAATATAGCGCTATATTAAGTGTTAAGTCCAATATTAAGTATCAAAAAATCGTTTACAGTTGTTCTGACAAGTTACAATATGTTACAAGCATATTTGTTACAAGCGTTAGTTGACAGCGTTTGTCGGTAGAATCCAATTTGTATTTTGCACGACGTTGTTGGTGTATATTTAAATTTATTCGAGCAGTGTCGACGCACATGCATCGAACTAATTGTGGTTTCCAAGTGTACTTTACATTTTATTGCATGTTTGAAAATATGATACATTTTGTTCAGACTATTTTCTAGATATATGATTTGTTCTGTTATTATAAAAAGGGGTGCTTACTCCTATAAAGAAATAAATTAAATTATATTGCATCAGGTTGAGTCACATTAAATTAAACTAAATTAAATTAAATTGTATTGAATTAAATTTTCGTCCACGGTGAAATTGGCATCGTACCCGATTCAATCATTCACGAATGAAATTGAACATTTTAAAAATAGTAAAAGCCACCAGCACAAAATTCAACTCGTCGTTTTAATAACAGAACTGAGCTGTTCTAATTTGAAATACTAATAGCTGCAGCTAATGTGCAATTACTAACTGGACGTTCCAAAATCATTGTTTGCCGCGGCGTATATTCTGCATTATATTGAAATGTAGCCGCTACCAATATAATCCGGTTACAATATAAGTGCTAGCTAATCATTTAAATGAGCGCGATATATGCACGTGCACGGCAAATAACATATGCAATAACATATTATACACAAATATGCAAAACACATGCAGAGCATCTAAAATAAAAATAATACTCGTGGGATCGCCTGACAGCGAGATAAATATCTGTCCGGATTTCGTTCGTCTACCTATTTTGCTAAAAATGCATTTTGCATACACATTCGCGGTCTTCATGTAACAAATATGTAAATCATATTTTTTAATCAAATATTTTATCATTCTCGTAAATTATTTGTTACTTCGTGAATTAGAGAAGTTATTGAATACACGAAATACTATTTCTGTCACGAGATAACGTTGAAACGGGTGCATGAACTTTTCGGAGAAGCGCAGGAAGAAGGGGAAACAATGGCTGGCGAAAAAGTTCGCGGACATTAAACCGTGGGAACAGGAAGGACGTGGAGGGAAGCAGGAACGCGGATGCAGGAATTTTGACAAGAATCTTACGGAAGCGATGAGAGCAATTTGAGCCTTATCGCGGGATAAAGTCGGCAGCCACATATTTGCATTATGTCCGGGCGCGTAAACACGTCCACGAAAAAGTGCACTTTGTCATCCCATCCTATTTGCGTTCGGTAGCGGGGGGAGAGAAGCAGCTCGCGGAATGCGGCGCGTCGCACATACGAGCTATACTTCCCACATACGAGCAATCGCTTAGCGGCCCGTGACAAATAACGATGACTTTTTCACGATGGACGCGTCACGGGCTGACACGAGAGTTAGTTTCTTTGTGTTCGCCGTGGAATTTCGAGTCGGTAATTCACGCCATCCGGCAAATAAAAAAAATAGCAGCCGACAATTCGGAAATGATCTCCGATTTGCGAGACTGGTTCTCACCGGAACGAATGGAATCTTTCTTTTAATACATTTCACGATTGAAAGATAATGCTTTATCATTAATTTGACTATATTAAAATTTCATTCAGATTTATAATTAACTGCTTCGAATCAACGAGAAGCTAAATCCTCCGGAAAATCTTGCTTTCTCCAGAGAACTCCATTGAATGCTCGATCCCGCGAGTTCCTAAAAGACTCGGGCGTCGCAAGAACTCGCGATCCATCGGAAAAAGCGCTTGAAACCAAAAGAAGATTCGCAGGCAAACGATTCGCTCTCGGCCAGCTTCTTTCTCTCGGCGTACAACGCGTTCGATAGCGTCCCGACATACGTAGAGAGCTGGCAATTAGCTTAATCTGCAGCCAGCTGCAGCCGCCACTAAATCCGCGTGACTTCAGGTGGGAGGACGAGGACGAGGACGAGGACGAGGACGAGGACGAGTACGTAGGACGAATGACGATATTAGGAATAATTATTCTGCTGTACTCACCGGGCCGACAAGGTGGGCTGGGGCAGGTGCGCGAGGTAGTGCGCTAGGAGCGGGAGGGTGAAGGAGAGGGCAGGTAGCCCGTAAAATATGATCTGGAGTTTGGCTGGCCTGGCTGACGCCACGGTGGCTAATACGTTTGAGGGCGAAGTTAGTAACAGGTGGCGCGATCCATAACGGTCCCTGGCGCATCCCACTCTCCCTCTCTCTCTCTCTCTCTCTTATTCTTTCTTTTCCCGGTCCCTCTTTCTCTCCCTTCGACGAAACTAGTCGTCGGTGTTGGTTCTAACGGCACACGCGCCTACAGCGGCCTGGGTGGCGGGAGGGTGAACGGGGGAAGAAACTTTAATTAAAAATAAAAACTTGTTTCTTTCGTTGCAGAGTCCCAGCCGCCGAGCACCAGCCCCAGTCCGTCCACCACGGAGTTGCCGAAGAAAGGTGAGCTCGTAAACCTCCCTTAATCGCGGGAAAAATAATATTTTATCCCAGTGGAAGCCGTCCACGTCCCCCGTGCTCCCCTATTTTTTTCGATACTGCCTCGAGAGGATACCGCTTTTCCAAGACGTTGCGTCCTCCTTATCCGCCGCTGCCGCCGCCGCCGCCGCCGCATTGAAACCTGAACGCGTTTACCTTTTTCTTGCCTTCCGCGTAATGCAGTCGGGGAGATCTGCCGAGTGAATTTCGCGAGTCTTTTTGTCTTCTCTCGGACGGAAACTCGTTTCCGATGGCTGACCGTATCGATGCCGCCTGCAAATTCTATCGCGGATGAGCCATACGAATGTTGTTCGGTTAATGCGATATCAATATTAATAGTAATGACGATAGTTATATTTGTAACGCTTATTTTTACTTAAATGCCGTGATTCTACATAATGTAATATAAAATTCTACATTATTACCCTACATTCCTTATTTTATTTCATACTTGGCAATTTCTATTTCGGGAATCAATTAAAAATAAGACTTTTACTTCAATCGGATTTAAAAGGTTCATGATGAAATCAAGGAGATGAAATTTTGTTAGGATTTGTGACGTGTGGCAGAATCAAAGAAGTAAACGTTTTATCTCAGAGTCACGGCGAGCAAGAATGAGGAGGATTAAAAATATGTGTTACATCGGCTTGGTTAAGAGTAATTCCGGCACATGAAGCCGTGCCTCGATAGTCGGAGGGTTAATCCGGTTTGCCTCGGTTTCATCGATTAGACTGAATTATTTCCGCCGCGATGCATTCGAGGCAAAATGATAGAACTCACGTACGATTTCAGTGAGAGAATATTTTTGACAGATCTCTCGACGGAACTACTCGACGCTCGACGCGTGTCCAAAAAACGTCAACCGACGAGGAGATCGGAATTTTTTCGGCGGCAGCTTTACTCAGTTTGTTGCGCGCTTAATTGCGTTTCTCTCACTCGCATCGGCGGCGTAGCTTCAATATTGAATGTCTTCCGCGGGAGAAAGTAAGTCGCCTCGTGAAAATTCCGTGGATCGTTGATCGAAGTTTTAATTAGCGGGCCGCGCCGCTGTCAAAGAACCGCGAAACGAAAGCAAACACGGTCGCTAAAGATCGTTTTACGTTTATAAATATTTAATAAGGAGCGCTCGAAATGTTTAATCCTTTTAACGAGAGGTTAAAGAGCGGCGCTCTACTACGCTTCTCGCCGACTACTACGGATCAGCTGTTTTACTCATGAGACTACCCCTCCATTCTTAGATTGTTTATTCGGTTGACGTGCATGGATGGTGTAAACGTACCTTGTAATCTGAATAATTGCTCCGGCACTTATCAACGGGGCTGGCTAACGTTGGCGATTTCTCTGCAGATTGGGACCAGATGGCTGAGATAAACAATTCCGTTTATGGGAATCCGAGCTCTTTGACGATCCACAATGAGAAGGGCGCGAAAAGTGGTGAGTTTATTATCCTGATTTAATTAATTCTCGAACCGCAGTTTATAATCGTAGAGGCGCGCATCTTTGAAAATAATTAAATAGAGTAGAGAATCCAATTGCTGTGGCAGATTTCATACTAATGGAAATAAAAAAAATTGAATATGTTTTACTACGCCATGGTAACTGAATCCCACTACCCTATTTATTTACTTTCGATTGAACAGCAACTGGGAAAAAGAGTTGAATGCACACCAAACGCATTTATATCTGAAATTCGTGTACAAAGTTATACAATGATCCATAGGGACTGCGAAACTGTACTATTGTGTACCGTTAACTCGGTAGACCAAAACGCGCTGTAGACTCTTATTCCTAGTTGATATTCGGTTGGATATAGAAATGTACACGATTGGAAGAAACAGCATTCGCGCTTGAAGTTCGCACCCCCGACGAAGGCGAATGTAAATGGCAAAAAGTTCTTCGGGCTCGAGTATACCGGCGAAACGCCGCATTCTCTTCAATCTTGATCTTTTTTCGAAGAACGCATCGATCACCCGGCCAGCTCTCGCGGGAAACTCGGCTGAAGAGGGAAAGGGTTAGCGAGGCGGAAACGCAACAAAAATGTAATAATGCGATAAAGTCGACAGTCGAATAAAGGAAAGTTTCCCGAGTCGCGCGAGCTTCGACGCCCGAAAACTCTTAATGGAACCGATCGCTCGATACGTCAGCGATTATTGCAACATCTGCGAACCTCGATCCCTTAAACATTTCTTTCGCACTCTTAAATTCTCCGGAAGAATCTTCTGAGCAGCAGCAGCAGCACCCTTTTAAAGATGACAAAGTCATTAACCATCGGTTATGAAATAAATCATAATTAATTATTTAATAAATAAATGGTTTTGATATTTTTGCAGTCACTATTCTATTAAATAAATAAATATCCTATTAATTTTAAAGCGCGTTGGCTTTTTGCCTCGGAGCGTACATCTCGCGCGCCTTCGAACGTTTCTGTTCGATATTTCGACATGGTATACTATAGTTTCAAGAACACGTTGCACGCGCCAATTTTTCAACAGCCTCCTCGCTTCGGTAGCGTTTCAAAGAATCGTCGAACCGCATCGAAGACTCGAATTTTATTTCCAACCCGGAATTGTAATTCGTACTTTCGATTCGATCGGTGTAATCGTGAATTGCCGGCAACGAGTGATGAGAAATAACTAAAATCGCAACGGCGTAATCACGCGGAACAAGCTCCTCGTTCGCAGTAATTAACTTCTTCATGGTGGCCGATGTTGAAACCTGATATACCCCGTCGCAGCAATCGGACGCAATTACATCGAAATTTTTGGACTCGATTTTCACCGCTGGCGGCGCGGATTCATCGAACAACACTTACCGTCAATTTATTACCAATATTGGAAGAGCGTGTAGTTCGGTCTGAACGCGGCGACACGCGAACTCCTCTCCGACGAGTAATTAATTACAGAGGGACATTTGCAACTCAATTAACGCGAGCAAACCGCTCCGGCGTTGCCGCGAGCTGCAAAACCGATCGGAACCGATCGACGACGGTCTCCTAAACATCGGCGACGGGGCCAGCCATCTAACCGTCAATCCCTGCCGGGGGAGGATGATCGAGAAGCGGATTACGCGAGCTCAAACAGGGGAAGAGCCATAAAAATCGAGGTGCGACGGGATCTCGGACCGCGACGCGTCGCCGGCCGGAGTTAGGGGAGAACAACAAGTGAAAAACTCGTGAAAATAGAAGTAGATGTTTATGTACGTGTAAAATCTGAAGAACTATAGAGGGATCGACGAGTCGCGGGGGGTAGAGACCCGGCCGTGCCGGGATCGAGGGTTCCACCGAGGCCCCTGTAACATCAATATTTCATGTATGCTAACACGCCAGAACTAATAATGCACCAGCCAGGAAGACCCAAGAATAATATCAGCCACCGGCGTACTCCGCGCGCTCCCCCTCTCCATCCCCATTTTCTCCGCATTCTCTCCCTATCCTTGGTTCCTTCGCAGTCCTCCGAACCGCCTAAGCCTTTCTCCGTTCGTCCCGCGGCAGCCGGAGGAGTAAACGAAGAGAGCGAAAGAAAACCGGTGACGGAGGGATCGAGGAAGGAAGGACGGTCGGGCACTCGCTTGTCCTTCTGCGCCTTGTGCTAAATTTAATCTAACAAAGTGCGAGAACCTTTTCGAAAATTCGTGTCTCGTTGGGCCGCGTCGCGCTACCCTCGGCAAATCCCCCACGCGACCTCCGCTTTCTAGACTGCCTCCGGGCTGCATCTAAGCTGCACACAGTGTCGTCAACGAAGGAAGATGGGGTGGTAGGAAAGACAAAGAGCTCCGGGCAGGAAGGTATGCGACATCGGGCTCGTAAGTCGGAACATGCCGTATTCCTGTGGCGCGCGACGTTTCCCTCTCTCTCTTTCTCTCTTTCTCTCTTTCTCTCTCCCTCTCTCCCTCTAGCTCGCTCTTTGTTCCCGGGGTCGCCCGCGTGGAAAGAGAAAGCGAGATGCTCTCTCGGACAGAAGGAGGGGTGAGGTTTGTAATTGGCGCAACATCTGCGGTCTGCGGGGTGGCATTAATGTTTGCTCCCCTCGACGCTCCCCGCAGAAAGACCCACCCCCTTTCCGCTCTTTGTTTCGACTACTCGACTTCCTCCGGCTCTTCGTCCTTCTCGATTCTTACTTTGTTTTATTTTCTGCTTCTACTCCACGGCGTACTTCTTCTCCTTCTCGCGGGATTGAGCCTTGAGCAATTTTATCGAACGATTGCCACGATTAATCTCTCCCAGGCGATGCTCGCAACGATGCCCTCGGCTTAGATCTGCATCTGAGCGTAATTAGATTATGGACCAATCAAAAGCTAATTCGTGTAAGTCCATTAACCCTAAAATTGAGATCGGGAAGGATTTTGCAAATTAGCCGTAGATAAACGTCATTGCCAGTACATAATTCGAATCGTAATATTTTCTAAATTCATTGTATAAAAATACCTCTGCCGTTAATAATGCAATGCATAATTTTTCTTATAATTGTGTTCAGTCATTTCATGGTTGGTGCAAGTGCTGCCATCTTTCGTTTCTTTCTGCTTTCCCCAAAAAATGAATTTCTGCACTCTGTTTTTGCTGACCACGTTGCTGTAAAGAAGTTTTTTCAATAGTAGTTTTCTCATTACGTGCCGTACGTAAAAGTTTTATGAACAGCTTTTTACGGTTGATAATGTTTTTAAAAAATTGTCAAGAGGTCCATTTTTTTAACTTGGGTGCACTGCATATTACTTTCTTGATTACAGTTTACATCCATAATTCCGTTATCTTTGTAGGAAAAATATTTCTATAGCATAAATACAAAACTTGATGGCGCTGTTTTTCATGGTGAAAGCAATAATAAATTAGCATTCATGAATATTTCTAAATAAGGAATTTCTAATTAATGGATACTACGTCGGATATTTCTTTGAAACACGTTGTATCTCCTGAAGTAAACGGCTGAAAAATCGACCTCCGAATACGGTGAAAGAATTATCTGTTCGCTGTCGAAAGTCCAGAAGAAATATCGGATCGTTGCGGCGCGGCGATAAAAATGTCTATATTTTTCACACATTTGATCGGTTCAAATAGCTCCTTTAACTGCGAGCGTATCGCGTGTTTTGTTTCAATCTCGCATTTCGTACAACAACGAGGAATGGTCGGGGAACGGTTTTCACGCGGCTTATTCGTTTAATTTCATATTCTTGTTCGTTTTAAAAGATCATCCCACCCACCGCTCGAGCTCGTTATTCGTCGATTCGCTTTTTGCCGGCGGCTAATCTCTCTTTTTCGAAATTTTTCAGTTCATCCCTTTCCCGGCCTTAACTTCGCTCCGACACGACCGACATTTATTTTGTTCGCCGTTCTGCGTATTCGTACGACACTCATCTTTTGATTCCTCGTACATACGTACACGCTTATACACGTACACACACACACACACACACACACACGAGTAAACGTACGGACCCACAGAGAATCCGGCTGCTTCCTCTGTTCTATTTCGTTGTTTTCTTTGCCCGCGGTAGCACGGTGTTCTGGATCCCCGGTATTGCTTTAGAAAACGTGACGTATTTCTTTCGGTTACTTTCAGCGCGCGCTCATGTAATTTTCTTCCGGTTTCCGCGAAGTGAGTCGAAACATCCCAGCATCTTGCTTTTAACACGTGCTCCTCAAACGGAAACTCGATTATCCGATTCTGTCGAAGATTCCGGTCGCACCGCGAACAGAAATGCTGAAAATTTCTGTTCCACGATCTCGAAAAATTTCTAATCCATAGTCAAACTTTTCTCGCGGTTCTACGCCCGACGTTTCATCCGTTTTATGTTACGCTTGCCGTTTAAATTAGTTCTGAAAAAGTTCATACCTTATCTGATAGGTCAAGAATCGTGAATCTGTTCCGTTCAACGCTGCAACGAAACGTCGACCGAATAATCCAAAGAGGAGTTTTGTTATCGAAAATTGAACGCGTGCTTTTATTTGGCAGAATCCATTGTAAGATGATCCTCATTGTGTCGTACGCGAGGCGACACGGCTCGGCTCGGCTCGGCTTTTAGAATATGGGAACAATTAGCGATTGTTTCCGCGGAAACCGGGAAACCAGTCGTACGTTACATCTATTGCGTTCGACGTGTATTAACCAACAGATCGTTGGATAACAACGAAATTATACACCGGCGCATTAATTACCCTCTCGATCCTACCGCAATAACCGTTTACCGACACGATAATTGTTTGATCGAATAATTCGGCAAATGAAAACGTAATTAGCTATGGGAGCGCTCTGCTCGCGAAAGCGCATTGCTTGAAAATATCGCGAAAATGTTCAGCCGGCCATTGTTCCGTTTATAATTCAGTATTCACCGACCTTGTTTCCACGCGTATATTCCATTTTCCACGCTGTCGTCGGCTCGTATTAGTTCCTTCGCGTATTTTTCCATATATTTCCCCGATCGATTCGGCCGCGATCGACCCGCGCTCAAACTCCGAACCTTTCCGGCTGTTAATGAGAAAGTCCAACGATCGATTCACGGCGCTAACCGTTCAAGCTTTAATTATGCTAATTTATGTATATAATTTTCGTTTATATTCTAATTGCTCCCAGCGGAATAACAGCGACAAGAATAATATTACGCTAATTGCGGATGAGTAGTAACTTCAATAAAGACTGTTGATTTAGGCGTTGGGTTTACCGCGAACCCTTCCTCGCTAATACGTCCACTTTGATGCCGGAAACGTCTCTTCTTTGTTTAAATATTATCTCTTGGTCGAACATAATTTCCATCTTGATAGAACAGTTTAATTTATCATTAGAAGTCTCAATAATAATTTATCACCGGCGGGTCTGCAAAGTGAAAGTGTGCGTTCGTGTCGACGCGTTAACTGATATACACTGTTCCAAGATCAATCTGTGCACGTTCATTTTTCTTTGAAAATTATCTGTGTAATTGAAACGCAACTTTACCATTCAGAAGTAACTGAATGTACAATAATTTGTACAATTCTTATGCACCTAAATTGTAAAATTATTTCCTCGAGTACATTTAATGCACAGTCTAATTGAATTCTCCAAGTTGGGAGTAATTGCGATAACCATGTTCAACTATGAAAACATTCCAGGCGTCTCCGATTTCATCGCAGGCTTCTCGACTTGATTGAACAAAAATTCCTTGTTCAACTCTTCATCGAGCAACGCCAGAGAGAACAAGAAAATTTAATAATTAAAAAACTTTTGCAGCTGGATCTTACATTTTTTCGCCGAAAAGGCTTCTCCGAAGCGCGGCCCGAGGGTCGGTCGGTATGTACGTATGTATCAGGCCGGAATGCGTCACCGCAAACTTCCAATGGCAGATGTAGTCGGCTATGGTCGTGGTATCGCGACATCTTCCAGACCACGCACACCCTTAGGTGTCCCTTAATTCCCCCGGGAACCGTTGTTCGCCTGTAATTCTCCGGGAGAACGTACAGAGATTGGCTTAGTCGCATGCTTGCATATAGATAAAGCGACTACCATCCTATCGTAACCCCACACATACGCGGGGGCGGTTGCCGGTGAACCGTGAGGAAACGTGGGCGAAATGCTTCGAATGCATCAGCGAAATCAACACCGGACTGATTAAATCTCCGATCGCAAATGATCGCCGTGCGCGACACAGTTTCGACGCGTTCTCATCCAGCGAATAATCATCGTTCCTCCGTCCCTGAGGATCGATTAATCGGCTCATCGATTTCCAGAGATTTTCGCCAACTTTTATTACTAACCGCGCGATTATATCGGCGAATGCGTCGAAAACGGGGAGGTAGTGTCAATTTGCTACGATTTTAGTTACTATTACAGTTCAAATTCACAATTCGTGATATAAAAATGTTTCTACGAGAAATTTCAAGATAAGCTTTTCTAATTTAATCATTTGTTATAACAGAAATCGTACGAGGTTTTCGTCTTGACGCAGAAATACGACAATTTGTAATAAATCGACATGCGTTTGGTCGTTCGTCGGCGTAGCACGCAACATTTTAAAACCGCTTGCAGGAAAACAAAGGCATTGTTTTCCGGCGTGTCGTACGCGTACGTCGGACGCGCCGCAGGAAATTCCGCGAGAAACTGGATCGCCGAGCGTCGAGGATTGCTCGATTCTGTATCTGTTCCGATAAAATCGCGACGACGGGAATTAAAACGAACAAGCTAATTGAAATTGTGCATCGCCGGATCCGCGCGGTGGTGTGGGACCACTTGTTGAATCGGCCTGTGCGTTTAGATTACCGTCAAGTATTTACATAGTTGTCTAGCTATAATAACTCGCCGCCGGATAAAATCGCCCGTATTTACGCGCATTTGTTTATACTTCGTGGAGAATCGATCGACTCTGGGGGCGGGTGGCGGTGGAACTCGATGTCAGAGACGGTCGTGCTCGCGCTCACGCTCGCGCGGCTTCGATGGCATTTATTTGCGCATGGAAATCGCTCGAGCCGCGGGATTTCGATAAAGATCAATTTTAGACGTAGATCGTATCATCGCGCTCTCGCGATGGAATTCATTAATGGTCGCCGCGGCAATTAAAAGCATGATATTTCGGTGCAGGGACTCGACGTCCAATTGACAAGCTAATTCTATCGGTTCTCCCTGTTATCGCCGATTGTCCGGATTTCGAGAATGGTAGATATCTGGATTGACTTAACCGCGCGTGTACGCAATGTCAACATGTACTGTATAGTATCGTGTGCCGCCTTGTGTGCGTGTGCAGGCCGGCTTAATATTCGCCAAATGGGGTTGAAAGGACAGATCGAACTGGGTCAGTTCTGCCACAAAGTCGATCATCGCTTGGCATTGGAAAATCATTTTCCCCTGGAACGCTCACGGCTAATTTAACGTTCACCGTCATTAGCGGTTTCTTCATTATGTCGGCGCAAATCTGCCGATTGTATCAATCTACAATGAGATTCGATTACATCCCTCGAAACTTTTCATATTCATGCGCCCGAGCTCTTCGAGACGAGCTACAGAGATATCCGTTCCACATGTTTTATTCATTTCTGCAATCATTTAAGTTCGGACTGCGTCACTCTATGGTATTAAACGGAGAATTCGCCTTTCTTCAACTTGTTTTACGATCGAGATCTTTTTCTGTTGAACACTAAATTATTTACTAAAACTTAATTTACTATACGTAATTATTAACGAAGCAAGTTTTTTGCGATCTATTCTTGCGGTGAAAATTAATTCTTTAGTTCTAAATTTTGTTGTAACCTTATTAGCGCATTAAATAAACATGTAAGCTTCCGCCGTCGGTGGTACGCGTAACACGGAACCTGTTAATAAATTAATGAAGAAATTACATTATCAATAAATTAAAGAAAAATTAATTATGAATCAATCAACGAAAAATTGCGTTATTAATAAATTGTAGAAAATTTTGATAGTTAATAAATTAAAGAAAAATTGTATTACAAATAGATTATAGAAAAACTATATTGCCAATAAATTATAGAAAAATGTTATCATTAATAAATTAGACATTGTTAACGAAGGTAATTACGTTATCGTCGAGGTGCTGCAGTAGAAACAGTCGTTCATAAACGGGCACGGCTTTCTGTGGTATTAAGTTGCACACGCGATGCACCACATTTCTGTGGAACTGTACATTTTTAGAGGAACGCTCTGCCGGAGCTTTTATTTAGTTTTCTTATGGAGCAGACTACTCTGCTTAGACGTTCTTTTGTGTCGGTGATTCAATTCCGCTAAAGAAACAGAGCTTTGTGCCTCGAAGACTCCATTTGACGATTATAGGGTATTAGACGTCGACTTAGTCGCCTGCCTACAATCGCTCAATATGCCTTGTATGCTATCACCGGCACACATGTATCGGAGGCGGCTTAATACTCCGGAGAACGCGGGACGGTTCTACCCTCCTTCCCGCCCCCAATCCTAAATGATATGTTTATGCCGCACTTAACATACGTTCCACGGCGACGACGCATGCAAACGTGTTCCACGTACAGGGTGTCCCCGAACGACGACAGCTAATTATCACCAGGCTGCCGATACTATTCCTATACAGTAAATATGGCTGGATGAAATTTAAAATAATTAAAATATGAAGAGAATTCCGTTAGATCGTTGCAAAAGTAATTTTGTTTCTTTTTCTTTTTTGGAAGCTGTCTGTTTGCACAACTGAAATTACTTTTGCAACAACGTAATATGCACCATTTTTAATTCACTGAAGTCGTTGACGAAAGAAATCAATTCTATTAAAAATTATATAAGAAATTTACTCTAATTTGAGATTCGATCTTATAATTTATTGTCCGATAGCTTTCTCGATTCTGGAATTTATTATCCAAGAAAGAAAGGAAGTATATTCGATCCGGTAAGGGGAATCAACGAGAAATCGTAACGCGCCAGTGGGCGTTGTTAATTGTCCAGAAGCGTTTTCTCCCTAATTAGGCAAGGGGTGGGGATTTTTCGGACGGGACACCCGGTACATTATCACTGCGGCACGGCTAGGCCGTTCTAATTTGCAATCTTGGAAATTCGTTGCATTTCAAATTTGACGCACACCACTGACGAGCAGGCTGTTTTGCAAGGCAGAATAAATGGAAATGAAAGTGTAAAGCTTCCCGCTAATGATCCCGGAAAATGTACAGCGGCCCGTGCGCGCATCGGAACGCTCGTCACATTTTTCGGGGCCGGGCTGAATAATTCCCGCAGATGAAATTCTCTCGACTGTGTCCGCCGTTTCTGTTCCGTTCCGTTCCGTTCCGTGTTTCCATACGGCATCGAACCGACCTAATCTTGTTCCGAAGCTTGCGCGACTCCCGAAGAAAAAGGTCGAGGTTTCATCGTCGAAATCGATAGTTTTGTTTAAATTGAATTAGAAGCATCGCGAGCAACTTCCGTAAATTTCAGATAAATTTCGCAATCAATATTTTTGGCCAGTATCGTTGAATATTGGCTCTAGATTAGTATGGCAATGCATCATCCGATCGGCCGCCGCGAGCCTTTTTCGCGTCCACGACACGAGCCCCGAGAGGTTCGTGTAAAATCGATAAAAAATGCTGCAAGAGACTTACTAATGATCCTTGAAAGTAAAGGAAGAGCGTCGGAGGTCTTCGGGCAAGATATTTCCGTGGCAGTTTGATTAAAGACCGGCGCAACGAGAGATTTGTCTAGCGGTCCTCCGTCGGTCGACAACGAGCGTGAAATTTGCATGAGCCGTTGGGAATGCCGCGGTTTTTCAGTCCGGTTAGCGGATTCGTAATTTCTGGAGGACTCATTTGGCAGGAAAATGATGGCGCGTCCCCGCGGAAAGTGTGTCGTCGAGCAGTTCCGGGGGAGCTGGATAGAGTATATCCACGGTATGCAACGCGAGTGTACCGCCACCGCTAATGTTTGGCCGAGATTTGCATACGTCTGTTCGGCCTATCCATTGCTCCGTACACCGGCGCATCTCACCTTGTTGTCCGTGGACAGTGTATACGACCGGTTAGGCCGTCGCCCGGTCTCTATCGGCGCGGCTATTATACAAAGGGCCGAACAAGTGACTCACGGCGCAGGCGTGTGTACCGGGATGATCGCCCATTACCTCGCCGAAATAGGGTATTGTGCCAAGACCGTGTTCCCGGTCGCTCGGCACCGGTCGTCCAGCGGCGCCATCGCCCTGTGTGCACCGTCGTCCTCGCCCTCGTCGACGCCGTCGCCGTCGCCGTCGCCGTCGCCGTCGTCGTGGCACGGCTTTTCCTGATCTTCCATCGCTCCGCGCCGCGTCGACCAACCGCCTCCTTCTCGAGGCCGACGACTTACAAAATCTAATCAGCAGAGCGTCCAAGACAAAGCGCGGCCTCTCTCTCTCTCGAGCAGCTTCTGCGACCAGCTCCAGCTGGAAATTAAGTCCTCGACTGCCGCTGGCTGACAGGGTTTATCGATATTGTTTCGACGGGCACGATTCTCCGGAAGAGTTTCCGGGAGCCGCGCTTCCGGTTACTATGGAATTCAGGCTAACGGGGCCGCCGCGACGAGTACCTGCTCCTTTTGATAGCGGAATTATCCGACCGGCTGGTCACCGATGCTAATCGCCTCGCCTGCGTGGGACCAGATACTCCTGCAAACTTTCTTTTCCCTTACCAAGTTTAGACACTCTCTTCTTCGTTCGACTCTGTAATACGACATTCTTCTAATTGCATTCGCTAGGGATTCCTGAACATTTCATGCTATATATTTTTCTCGAATATCGAGAAGAAACGTATCGAAAACAAGTCGAGCAAATTCATCGAGCAAATTGTTGTCTCGTTCGATGTGTAGAAATTGTTTCATTGTTCAAATCATTTTATTATTTAGAAAATTTGGAAAATCGTCGTCCACCTCGCATTCCTTTGTTTTCTAATTCGAAGTTTCTCTTCTCGATGCCAGCGATTTCGAACAGAAAAATAAAAGGATTGTTTCAAGTGGAACGCATCACGATGGAATCTCGAGCTTCAGAAGTAATAAAATCTCGGAAGGACGATTATACGTCCTCGATCGCCTTGGTCGTGGAGAGCCGCGCTCGCCTAAACGAGAGCCTAAAGTTTCCCCAAACCGGCGACGTGTTGTGCGTTCGCTAGCTGTTGTCCCAAGCTTCCGGTACATTTCGGGTAGCTTCTGCAGCAATATGCCCCAGTTTGGATACACGAACATTAACATTATTCGCCGGCGCACCGACTTAACTTTCTGCAAACAATACAACAATGCAGCACCGGTTACAGCCGCGAAGACTGAACTTTATCGGTGCGCCGAAGCAAAGCAATCAACGCGAAACAAGTCTTTGATCTCGTTCGATTTCAATCACTCGAAATCGGTTAATGCGACATGATCTCGCTACGGCATTCGTCGTCGAAACTGAAACTATTTACTTCACCGTTGATAAGAGTACCCCATAGTTGTATTTCCGTTACTTTGAAGATTAAAAACATTTCGTCATAAAATCTATACAGTCTGGTACCCGTTTTATATTTTTTATTCACGGTACTTGTCTCTCCATTTTATATTTATAGAAATATAAGAATAGTCGAAAGACGAACTTTGACACTTGCAATGCTTGCAAATTCAAAGAATCGGAACTTTCAGTCCTTTCCGCAACTAGAGAGATTACATTTTCGTCCCTTGCACCGTTTTTTTACAAACGCTCGTCAATTTCGCGTCGAAGGTTTTCTATTTCTACGAGGAGGTCTACGTTGAGATCCGTTGAGAATTCGGGAGACGTCGAATAGCCTCGGAGACAGGCGTGTGACGGCTGATCGATGGTTCGACTAATTTTTCTGGCCACAGGTGGTGGACAGGGAACCGAGGACGCTAACGAGAAAACCAGAGATCCGTGAATGGATTCTGTTGACGTTGGTGCGACGCTAACCCCGTCAACGGGACTCTTCCTGCCGCGAAATTCGGTTTCCCCGGTCGGGTTGATGTATGCAAATGGATCCGGGCTTGTAACTACAAAATTCCTAGTCGGCCGAGGTTACGCGCGGCGCGCAGTATTAAGCTCCAACTGGAAAGCTTCTTTCCGTTCTGAATCCAGTCTGCTCCCGGCCGGCTTCATTTCGCGATTCGATCCGCGGCGCGGACTGGACGTTGCGCGCTCGAGAATCCGTTCGCGCACCAACTATACACACACACGCGCGCGCGCGCGGCAAGGATAACAGAATTGTGTTTACTCGTAGTTTGCATGCTAGTTGCCGCGTTTGCCACTCACTTTACGCGTAACAGGCCCGTAAACATCTTCAGTGAAGAGGGCCACTCGTCGTACGTCCCCTTTGTCCGGGCTTCCTTTCCACCTCCGGCCACTTCCTTCCATTCTTTAACCCGTTCCTACCACCACCACCACCACCACCAGCCCTCCTCTCACCCTCGCCGCCCTGTCCTCCCGCTGATCCCGCCCAAACACCCCCGCCTCCTTGGCCGCGACCCCATTGTTTCGACGGCCTTTGTGCCCCTTTGGTTTCATCGCGCATTCATTCGTGCCCGGAAGTCGCGAAGATCTAGACCACAGAGAGTTTTTATGCCCGGCGACCGTTGCGTTGCGATTTTCAACAGCTATTCGGTACCCTTGATCGCGTGGACCATCCCCTGGAAGATACACAGAGTGCCTCATTTGATGTAACTCTATTTTTTTACTGCTACAATTATTTTCTGCGGTAATTGATTCTACGTCGAAAAATAAATTGAAGAGAGAGAATGAAATTTTTTCATTTATTCTTTTGGTAGTAAGCAAATTTTTGTAGCTTAATTTTCGAGAGAACTAGGGTGGTGGATGCGTCGAGTTTGAAGAAAACTCTTTTCAAAATAAATTACTATTTATATGGAATAAATAATAAGTGACGAATAGCGCCAATTAAGCAATACATGTCAACATGTCAACAGTCGCACGACATTCTATATAAAACTACAGTTTTATCGGTTAAAAAACGGTCGAACATTTGTTGGCTGTGTTTAGCGCGCTTTAATCGAATAAAAGAGGAAGCTTGCCGACGAATATAAAGGAACTGTTTATACTGCAATGCACACGAAGCGATGAATTGGGTTAATTGCTAGGCTACCATACTTTGCGAACCTATGTTGACGCGATATTCTAAGGACGCACTTGTAATTTATCGCTAGTACCACAATTGGTTGTACCAGTTGATGGAAACTCTTGAGTGGTTCGAAGCCTCGATAAAACTGCAAATAAAGATGACTGTTCGTAATCGAATATTCTATAAATGGTGCTAATTTCCGCAGACAATTTGCGCCATTTTTCTGTAAAACGATACAGCTTCGAAAGAACACGGTATCGTCGATCTCGCAATCGTTCGGCTGTGCGTTGCCTGTGAAAGTTTTGAAAAATATTCGATCGCGCGGGGGTGCTGCGTAAAGATTTTCCAACAACTCGACAAACAAACTCGAGTCCCTCCGTAAACTTTGATCTGCTTAACATCGGCGAATAAAAAATGGAACGATTCCCGGAGAACTTTGGGATTTGCATGAGCCCCTGGAACTCGGGGGTTTGTGATTTCAGCGTTTGCGATCGCGTGTCAGATCTTATTCCGACCATCGTCTGTTTTACTTGCAGGTAATAAATTCCAGTCGAACCTCAACGAAATCGGGAAGTCGGAGCAAAAATCGAGCGACCCAGATAGGGGAAGGAATTACAATTGGCCCCCAGACAGCGGTAAGCTCTGTTGCTGTGTGTAACTGTGGACTAATTTAAACGAGACAGCCGTGATAGACACGGATAACGTCTTCTCGAACCCGCCGCCCCCTCCCAACCGTTCTTAGAATTTTATTCCAGTCCAGGCGCGAGCAGGAGAGTCGATATTGTAGTGACTCCTGACGTCACGCCGCCGCGGCCTGACACTCTCGACCGCTCTCGACCGCTCTCGACCGCTCCCGTTTGTATTTATAAAACGATAGGCGGACGCGCGTTGCTTTCTGTTTAAATACGAACGCGTGACGGGAATGTAGATAACGCCGTTTCGCGCGCGCGGCTCCTCCTGAATAATCGCCTGGGAATTTTAGCGAATAATTTATACATTTGAATATTGTATCGGTAACATTATAATTTGATTGCATATTCATCGGTGTCCGCGTCATGGGAATATCCGTTGGGCTATCGTTTTCTCAACCATGGATTCCGCAATACAGATGTATCAAGAGATCCGCGCGCACTTCATTCAGAATTTACCCCTTGCGTTCGCCTGTGTTCCGTAACGTTGCGGTTTGCTAAACAATTCGCACGGTAACTACTCGTACGTAACTCGTACTAGACTACGGTTGTTTCTGCAAGGTAAAATGACGAGAAATCGTGAAAATAAAAGAAATTATTGCGCACGTTCGATTACTTTGATTTTATTCGATAATCTCAGGAAATACTTGGCGAGCCATTACGTGTCTACAATCAGTTATTCGAAAATGCGGCATTAATTACAAGTCTTGAAATGTTCAATTACGAACGAGGTTCCTTCGTTTCTCGCATGAGCTTGTCACGCGAGTCGAAGAATCTGTCGATAATTTCCTGTTCGCGAACGGAGATGAACCCGTCGAAACTGGCTTTCTGGTTCCAACGGACGAAATTTCTGTCGAAGCAGCTCGTCGGAAGACAACGTTTCTTTCCGAACCTACTGGGAGGGATGAGAAACGTTGACTGACGAGTTACTCAATAACGAAAGGATCACAATATTAAGGATTGTAAAAGAAAAAATCAGAAACCGAATGTTTTATCGATTACGGGGTTCTACTGTTAAAAATATATATGTTCAATGTATTCGTGTCAAGGAAATTGAAGAGATAAAGAATGAAAAATTTGTTGGATTATCCTTCTGAATGGTACGCTAAAGTGCTGCAGGCAATGAAAGAGGCGAATCTTAACAAAAGCAAAGTTTGTTCAACCATTAGGTTCCTTTAGATTAAGCTTTACTCCAACGCATTCGTTGTTAGCATATTCTTCACTGTCCATCTTCATTATGAAAGCGTTCATTAAACTCCAACGTAGCTTCCTTATGGAATATTCAAACAATTTCCCAAGTAATGTAATGAACGGTCGAATTGTTATTTTATGTTCAATCATGACATTTGCTATGTTTAATTATGACTGTAATCAATTTTAGTATTTTTGAGTTGGGCTCGAAATAATTGATATATAGTTCACGTTTCCCATTCCATTGACAAAGAAATTCGCTTCCACCGAAAATGAATATCGCAAATATGGTAAAATGGGCCACAAATTGGCTGTAAACAAAACGTGGAGGTAAAACAGAAATTGCAATTAGAAAATGAATTTTTAAGTCTTTAAAGGTCCAAACGCGTTTACATACCGTCCGATCCAATCTATTTTTCATACGAAGAGAAATTATTTAGCAAAAATTTTTATATAAAGTATAGAAGCAAAAGATTATTCATTTGTTAGACAAACACATCGATAGGCTCGATCGCCGGTCGCGGGTCAGGCTCAACGCCGCACGGAATTCCTCTAGGCCTCCGGCATTATCGGAATATTTCTTTCCTCCCCCGCGTCTCTCTCTCTCTCTCCCTCTCTCGCTCTTTCACAATTCCAGCAGGTTCTCGCCGTCCGTCCGTCTCGCTCGACTCTCTTTCGGAACGGACGGAACACAGCCGCACAGTCCCAACCTCTCCCGCCCGTTTCTCGATACAGAGAGCGCGGCCCGGCCGCGCGATGGTTTCTTTTTAAAAGAAATTTGCATAATGGCAAAGTGTGAAAATCCGTTTTCTCCGCGGGCTCGATCCCGATAGTCCCGTGGAAGTAGGTAATTTTGCTCTCGGGGGCACCGGGGGAAAAAAGAAAGTCGCGCCCGAGCCCTCCGCAACTTGATAAGTACTCTTCCAGTTCTTCGGGAACCCCGGGAACCAGACCCGGGCTTCGGTATCGAAGGTCGAACCGTTTCCCGGACCATCTTGTTCGACGGTAAATTCGTTTTCGAACTGCGACCAGCACTCTCTCTCTCTCTCTCTCTCTCCCTCTCGAGCCCCCGATATATATTCCTGATCCCCCGGACCTACGCTGCGACCCGGACCCGGAATCGTCCGGCGATGGATTTCTGCCGCCATTGCCGCCTGCGAATTCTTCACCATACGCTGCGCCATTCCTCCGACACACTGTCCACGGGAAAAAATATATTCTACGCTCTACTTTTGCTTCTTTTCTTTTTTTAGTTAAAATGATTGCTTTTACAATTTCATTTTAAAATTCGTGCTTCGTGTTACGTATTTTTTCCCAATAATACTATGATATTTGGAGGGATAACTAAAGGAGCAATGTAAAGGAATTTGGCTTTCATTTCGCTCAGCTGAAATCAATTGTTTCTATTTTAATACGCTGAAACCGTATCCAGCGCCACGCTGTCCGCTTTCGCCTCTCGAATCTCACAAATTTTTCCATTTATTCGGATTGCGACAATGCATTTATTGTAGTCTATTCAGTACGTGGACCGTTTATTTTGAAAGCTGTGTGCGCCTATTTTCCTTAAAAATGAGATATCGCATAGTTTTTGATTAATATAATGTAAAATAAAAATTACTTTATAACTAGTTGATATTAATATCTCAACAAAAAATGCCAATGCCTTGTTCAATCTAAGAACAAGGGTTTAGTCCTCCGTAAAGCTAATGTTAAGCTCAGGAGACTAGTCTTTCAGCGCTGGTGAAAAATTCGCCGGCAGCGTTTCGATAGGTGGATCGTGCGCAAATTACCCCAAAAAATGTGGGCCGTCGCGACGCGTGATGCGGCATCATGCGATTGGCGGTGAAAAAAGACGCGCGGCTCGGTCGCCGCAAAACCGCTTGGAAAAAAGAGAAGCGGCGCCGACTAAAAACAGCAAGCCGTGGTAGAAACGCGGCGCAAAACAGGCGGAAACGAAGAGGGAGAGAGAGAGAGAGGCGCGCCCTCTCTCCCGGGAACGTAGCGGGAGGTGAAAAGTCGACGAATGTCGAGAGAGAGAGAGAGAGAGAGAGAGAGAGAGAGAAAGGGAGAGGGAGAGGGACTGGTGCCGCGAAGACCGGAAAAGGCAGTCGTGGCCGGGGAATGAGCGAACGGTAAATGAGGGCGGGGGATGATTGGGGTGAAGGCCCACCCGGATTGTTTCTGATTTGTAATTAGAGATGAGTGGGGCCAGGAGGAGCCGGCGGAATACATCTCTTTCGGAGCGAGTAATAGCTGAAAGTATAGGGCAGGCCAACCGGAAGAATAACTGACTTCCCATTCTCTTGCCGACTCCCTCCCTGGCCCGTTCTTCGTCCGCTCCTTCCTTCCTTCCTTCCTTCCTCCGCAAAGTCTTTGCCTCCCCCCGCCCTCCCCGGTGCTTATCCTTCCGCAGGCTTCTCCTTTCTCGTCTAGCTGGAAGGATCCTTCGCGCAACCTGCCTGTCTCTCCCCGCCGACCCTGCATCCTGCATCCTACGCCCTGCACCCTGCACCCTACCGGAACAACAGCCAGACTTTCTGTGAGAAGTTCCTGGTTCCGCAACTACCGGATAGCCGTTCTCAGCCTTTCGGGTCTACTGACGCGATTTTTACGGCGGCCGATCGCAGACCGTTGCCGTCGTAATTTCCCTCCCAGAGTCTTCCCTCTTCCCCCCGTTTTAATGCACCCGGCTGCAGGAAATGGGAGACGACGGGGAGAGATCATCTCCTCGGATCCCAATGTCTCGCAAACGCTGCGCTCGTTTATGCGAAATCACGCACGCGTTTGAGAACGAAACAACCTCGTTTTAACAAAAACACATAAACATTCGCGATGCCTCGGAGAACATTTCTGTAAAGGAAAAACAGAAAATTCCTGCAGCTTTCTCTTCTTCTCGTCGCGTGCAACCTTTCCGCGAGCCACGCGTGGGCACGAGAGCTCTTTCATTAGGGAAAACAGATGCCCTTTCCGAATCACTGCAACCGGGCTATATAACAATCCCAACAAACTGAATATGTGGAGCACGTACGTTAAGTTACGAGGCTAAGCTAACAATTCCCTGTACCTTCCTTCCACTGTGACCGCGCGCCGGTGAAACGAACGTCGCGCACCGGCCCGAAACGCCGAAAAGCTGGACAAGGCTCGATGCTTCGAAGCAACGAATATAATGCAGGTTTATTGTATTTGGAAAAAAAATCGTTCGATCGAGGTACGGCCAAGGAAAGAACCGTCAAGATCGGCGACTCGCACGCCGGTGTTGTTCCTTGTTAGAACCATCCGAATTAATTGCACTTGCAGACTTCGAGCCGAATGAACTTTCGCGCAAGCGGAGACTCTCCCTTAACACACTCGCGCCGGAACGCGTCGTCGAAACTCCCAAACAAACCCGTTTGTACTTTAAACCGAATTGTTTGAACATTCCGCTCGAAAATCTGGAGTGCTTCAAGTACCGTTCACGGACGACGACATTCCCAGAAATTATTTCATACCGTCGACGTGCTCCGCATTTTTGGAATCACTTGTAATTAAAACTCTCTCGCGCGTCTTGACACGTGGCAAATGAATTAGAGTAGATGCAACGGCTGCGGCCAGTGCGTCGTTCCTGGCCATTTTTATTATTATTACTTGTATTTTCCACTTCCCAGTTGGCTATAGCTCCTAGCGATCAATGGAACTTCAAACTTAGAAGTAGTGGACACGATCTATGTATTATGTCTGAAAGCATAAACGAAAGAACTATTTTCGCGCTATTATAAATATATATATATATATATAATAGCGTAGAAAATTAATCTTCTAAAATTTTCGTGTTTCTTATATAATGCAAGTCTCCGAGAGTATTTTAGTGGTATTTGTATAAATCCTTAACGCGATCAGAACCGGTACTCCTGCCCCAGTTTAACGATTCCTTGAAATATTAACGATCATGCACCGAACTTTGCAGCATCTAATTTTTCGTCTCCTCTGTTTCAGACTCGAGCGCGGGCCTCGCAGTGACGAGCTTCCTGTTAACGATCCTCCTGATCGCGGTGTCGATCATACGATAAACGGAAGAGAAGAATCGAACGCCTTCGCGCACTGTAATTACAGACTCGGTTAAAAGCGAACAGAACAAACCGAACGAATGAAGTTAACAAACGATGCGTAGCACGTACACACGCTCTATACATGGCAAGGTACACGCGTACACTCGCGAGCGCAGTCCGATGAAGAGGTGTACGCGCGTGTACCAAATTTTAGGTGTTTCACGGAAAAAGCTGGCATTTCGATCGTATCGCGGAAATTTATTCGTTACCGTTTGAAATTAGAGACTTTTCGAAACGATCGCGAGGAAGCATCGCGCCGCCGATGCAGCGAAGTAAATCAAACGCCTCTCTCGGCGACCATTTACCCGGCGCGATTTATTACTCTGCGATCCGATGTCGTCCACCGTTGATTCGTCTTTTCGGGATCCATTTGATCCCGAAGATCGAATAAATTAATATCCAACGAGCGAAGCCGTTGTTCTGGGACATTTAAAATTTGGCAACGGCGGCCACTTGGACGACGACTGTACATACCGACACACATTACGCACACTCATAGAGACACACGTACACAGGAGAAAACAAGGGGAAGTAACGGACGGAAACCGACTGAGTATTTAGGTAGTGCCGTATTACGAACGGATCAAGGAGAGGCAGAGATAAGTAACTAAATAATAAGAAATAATAATTTACGCGTGCCAAGTCAGTGTAGCGCAAAAGTGTCCAAAGAAGACGGAGGGAATAAACGAGCTGCCGCGCGATGCCGTGCGCGATAGAGATCTACAGGAAATAACAAACGGGGCGAAACGCGAGCGAGCGAGCGAGCGAGCCAGCCGAGCGAAAACGAGAATTTCTACGGAGCAACGAGTATGCACGAGGCGCGGAGAGGACGCGTGGGAAAGGGTCAAATCACAAAGTGCAACGACTATCGCTTTCAGTGTAACATATTGTATAACGCCGCGTAATGTCGCCACAGAGACCGCGCCAACGATCTCCAGTTCTGCCCGCAAATCGAGCGCGAGCGCGCGCGCGCGCACGCGACCGACCGCCGCCGATTGCTTCACGCCTTTTGCGCTTCTCCCGCGAGCGATTGATGATCAGTCATTTACACCCGATTCGAGCACGCGAACACCTCCTCTGAACTTCAGCTGCGGAAACTGTCCCCCGCCGCCGTTGTCACGGCGAAACACGCGCGCAATTTCATCGACAACCGAACCACAGAATTCGTCGGAGGAATCCTCGTTTCGCATACTGCCCTCCGCCAGAAATCAACAATTACTGGCTGCCTACAATTTACCATATTGACGTCAAGAGAAGAACATTTTATTTTAAAACACCCAGCATAAGTTTGGTCCCAACCCTTCTGGACAGCCTGCATAATTTTGTCGATTTAGCATGTCGTGTAGCAGAACACTAGGTACACTTGTTCCATCAGGTGAATTTAGGATTAATAATGGGAGAGGAGGCAGCGCGCACGAGTCAGCCGTAAGTTTTTCTTCGGCGCGATCGAATCAACCCGCGCGTAATTCGTCTTCGCGGCAGACTGCTCCACGAAGTTATAAAGTTAACCTTTTCCCATGGACGGCCATGGGACGAACAAAAAACAGTGATGCGAGCACAAATTGTCTCCACCATCGATTTCGCCGTTCCCCCGGTTCCCCAACCCCTTCAGACAACCCCCCCCCCCCCCCCCCTACCCGATATTCTTCTTTTTATTCTGTCTGCAAAGTGTCCTTTCTGTTCACCCTCTCTCATTCTTCCTCCCTCCCTACCTCCCTCCCTCTTCTCTTAGCTCGTTCTTTTTCTTATATACGAAATCGTGGATCCCATCTGGATACTTGAGATTAAAGCGTCAGAATCGGCACAGAAGATGCTCTTGCATGAAGAAATACACGAAAAGATGAAGGGGAACAGGGGCTTGAGGTTGAAAGTGCGAGGACGCCAAGGATCGACGAATATTAAAGAGCGGTACATTATTATTTGCAAATGTCCTCGAAGAACCCTCCTTCTCTTCCTCTTCCTCCTGCACCTCCTCCTCCTCCTCCTCCTCCTCGTCCTCCTCCTCCTCCGCCGCGCCATTCTTCTTCTCTCTACTCCTCCACCTTCACGGCGGCAGACATCGAACAGAGTTTTCTCGTTACCAACTCGTCGAAGACGTCCTCTTTTTGTCTTAATCGGCATTCCTTTCTGACTCGACACATTGTCTGACGAATTGAATAATTGCTGGCGCCCGTTCACTTTTCTATTTCAGCGTCGAAATCGTCGATTCCACTTCCAGCTATAAACAAATTTTACTCCGCGAAACATTATCGTAGAATGATGATTCTTTTTTCAAATTGAAACACGGAATTTCTAGTTTTAATCCGTTTATTCCGTATACGATAAACATGCCTTCACATTTAAAGCGTTACAATTATAATTTTCTTTGAACAGTGTATATTATTATTTATACACCGTTAACGAAATTTGCTACTTTAGAAAATGAAGTTCGCTACTTTATAAAAAGAAGTTTCTTGGATACACCACGGAGCTTAAAAATATTCCCGTCACCTCGAGTCGACTGATTTATTAACCTTCGTGTCAAATATTTTCAAACCTGAAGAATAAATATTACATTTCGGAAAAGATATAATATTTAGATGGATAACGTTGGATCGATCATTCTAAAAATTGAGCGGGATAATTTAGAGTTGAGTTAGAGTTAATTAACTTCATCATTTATTTCGCTTGTCTTTTTGACAGCTTCACGGCCGCGCCAGAAGCCTGAAAAATTTCATAGCTTTAAAATATTTTATCGAATTAAACCACAGAATTAAAAGACAGATTTGTCGAAAAGCGGGACTTGCGCCGCTTGAATTTTAGGCCACTCCGTATAAAGCAGCAATGAAATTCGTCGGATGAAAATAACCCGGTAAAGTGGTCGAGACACGGAAGTCTTTCCGCTCGATAAGATAGTTCGACGCATGCAGACCAGTCTTTGTCTGTAGTAGGGAAAAAGCCGGGTTACCGTTCGAGAACGTAGTCTTTTGGCGTCGCCCGTGACACCTGTGAAAACGGCAGATGTACCTTTCACGAGAGTGCCAATTACAGGCGGAAAAGCGCACGACTTTTTCCCCTTTTGTCTCGCCCTCGAGAGTGTCCTCTGTGGATATCCGTGTAAAATCAAGCTCGACCGGCGCCACATACGGCTCCCTTTTCTCTTCCGTTGTTGCACGCACTTTTGTTGCGCTCTTTATCGCGTTACTCGTCCCCCCCTTCCATGCGGCCGTGTGTCCCTTGTCGCATCCGCGCGAGAGAGGAGCAGGAACCTCGGGGCATTCTATAAAGATTAATTTTGATATAACGCGACCGTCTCCTCATTTTCTCCGTAATTAAAGTCACACTCGCAGCTCGAACAACGGGGTCGAGTAATTATACGAACAACCGCGTCCGCTTCTAAACGCCTCTTCCGCGCCGCACCTATCTGCGACCGTTCCGCGACCGCGATCAACAGACCAGCAATTCAGCCAGAAACTCTCCAACCGAAAACGATCGACTTCCATCTTCTCTGATTGAGACGGATCTTCCGAAATAGCGCAGAAATATTTCTAAACATCCGCGAGCCGCGAACAAACGTCGGAAACAAAGCGGACCCCGTCCGATCGTATTCGTCCGGGTTTCATTAGTTCGCCCGACCGCGAGCGAATCAAACGTTTTTATCGTGTCCTAAAAACACCGAAATCCTTTCACGTATAATTTTGCAAGTTTATCGGCGACGCGAAATACCACTCAGCATTTTTCGGCCCTGCCAACTTCGACTATTACTTGTAATCACGAACGTCAATCTCGACGTCGGGTCTACGGTTTTTTTCGGGGCCGTTCCCTTTTGTGCCCCGGGGCGAATTGTGTTTGAAAAATTCATAACGAGGTGCAGTAATCGCGGGCACGTACGCGTCACCTGCACGCGGCGCATTGGAATTGATCAATTTGCCGAACGAACAAGTTGTTCGCGATTTCCTAAGTTGATAGTAGGCTCCAAGCCCGATGGACTATAGTCGATCGATCGATCGATCGCAACGACGTAAAATATTCGCAGCGAATCAAAGTATAAAATTTCTATTTCGCATAAATACCTGCAATCTATTAGGAAGCGATAAAGCGTATCGATCGGTTGCAGCGTATTAATTAGAACTTAATTAGTCTGGTCTCGACGGAAGGGTTTTTGAAAATGCCGGCGCAAAGAGCGGAGCTTGCGTTACACGATTAATTTATCGGAGTGTTAGTTAACCGGGCTCCGTGTTTATCCGTGAATGCACAAACACAGCTGGGGAATGCCGGTTTAAGCGGGCTTCGAACTACTTAGGAATATCCATTATTCAGCGTACATCTTGTTTAAAGCAACAGGTTCGAGAGACCCGGCACTCGCCGCGAATGGGTTAACGGGCATGATGGATTAAAGAAGGGTGCCTCGAGGATTACGCGGACTTAGCCAACGGGGATCTTTAATTTTGTCATCGGTTAGAAGACAACCGGACCTCGGATCCGGAAGGCTTCGACGTTTCGCCAGGGACGTCTCATTTCCCCCGGGCGAATGATTCGAGTTCGACGAACAACTGTGTCCCCGGTTATTACGTTCACTCGTCGAACTAGTTCCATCTATTGGAAAGCAAGTACGTTTGTCACGTCTGGTTGTTCCTGCACTTATCGTTTCAGACTTTCGTTAGGATGAAATATGTTGTGATATATTATATTATAATATAATAATTATATTGCTGCGTTGAAATTGTCGATAGATCTCCGTTATATAAATTATGTTTCGAGAAACTATTAACAGACGGTGTTTATAAATAAATTGGCTGTTACCAAGTTGCAGCTGCCCCGTCTGCAGCAAACATATTCTGCGCGTACGATTCGTCTGTAACTGGACAAGCTAATTATGAACTCTGCAGGATTAAAGCCACGAGCATATCTGAATTATTCCAACTGAAGTTCCGTGGATGATCGCGTGGAAATGTTTGTGTAATCATGAAAAATTCCCGAATACTACCGACGTGAACCGATTAGGCGAGGCAAAAGTTACTCTCGACTTTCATCGGGCCCTCCGGGCAGCTGCGGTGGCCGCCTCCGCGATTAACGCGTTCGCTGCCACGCGAATAAACAATTGCTGCGCACGTTTCGGTCAGATTTTTCGCAAAGAGAAACTTCGGCGATTCACACAGGTTTAGATGTTAGAGAGAAGAAAACACATATGTACAAGAAATGTAAAAGTTTCCGTTCTCCTGCAAAGAAATTCATCGAAAAAATACAATCGCTATGGGTATAGCGTAGGGGTGACTGGGATAAGTTGATACACGAGATAGGGTTGATGGCAGCGTTCTGCAAAATTACATTGCGATTCAATGATGTCGTAATTCGTTATTCAGATCTCCGTTCAATGAAATCATTTACACAATACTGAGCAATTGTAATTGTGGTACATTTAATTGAATCATTAGCTAAATTACATTAATTACGAATTGTGATGCAATTGAATGGAAACTACGAATTACTAAATAATATAGTAATAGGTAATGATACAACAAATGAGTATACGAAATAAAAACGATAGCAATTCATCTCAGTTCTTCAAATGTCTGGGCTGTAACTTTAAGAGCTGTATTCCAATTATGTTTTACTTCAATTATATTATAATTCAGTGTATAATTCATGTGTCAGCTTAGCCCGGCCTCTATTAAATATGTATACAATAAGGCATCGAATTAAGACAGTTTCGGCGCTTGGGCGGCAAGACAGAAGAGGTGCGTTGGCTCGATTACGAGCTAATTATTCGGGGACAGAGAACAATTACGTCGCATCTAACATTATACGAATATCGGCCTGAATATGATAACGTTCGACGAGTCAGTTGGCGGATCCTGTAAATACGAGTAAATAGGCTAAATAAGTAAATATAGAAGACATAGGCGCAAGGTGTTCCCGCGACGTTCCACCCCGGTGTCGCCGAGCTAACCAATTCCGAACAGAAACGATCCCGGGATAAATAAAGATTTCTTTCGAGAGTCTCCCGTCGCGGAAACACTATGTCCTGCTTCGCATTGACTTAGAGTAAGTTCACCGAAGCGTCCGGTTAGGTATCATGTCATGGCCGCCGATTGCTCGAGCGATCGAACCTCTCTGGCCAACAGAATCGATTCTGCACCAATAAGTCTGCCCTCCGATTTCTCGTAAATGAAAGAAATTGTCGCATGGCTATTGCGAGTCTATATTATTTTAGAAACTAAAGAATCTAAAGAGACGTTTATGCTTGTTCAATTTATGTTATCTTTAATTATTCCTTCCAAACTTATTTTCTTTCGATTTAACTGTACGATACTTGGTTGACGGGCTGGTGAAATTGTCCGACGATTAAACTGACAACTCTTAAGGGATTTGGATTGAAAAAGTTAAATTTATTAAATAGAAATAAACACGAATTCATACGAATGAGCGAAATGAGCTAACGAACGAGGGTGAAGCGAATCGATTCTGGTCGAAAGCGGGGTTCGAAATTAGGCACTCTCGTTTCGTTGATTTCCCGTATTTTCTATGGCCACATTGTAAAGAAAAGCGACCCGGGGAGGGAGGAGAGAGGGGAGCGGTGGCGGCGGCGGCGGCGGCGGCGGATAAGTAAATAAATACCGATAGGGAGGATATTTTGACCTTAGCGTAACGCTGTAACTAATTCGACGTGAGCGAACGGTCGTCTTAGCGGTTAAGTGGTTTTAAGTGGTCGGCCGCATCGTTTCCGCTCGAAGCAGGGGCGGTGGCAGCTTCGAGCCGAAGTTAAATTGAAGTCAAACGGAAACCGATCCCCTCGTGTTTTCCTTAGGCGACACCGAGGACGGCACTTCGGTAGATTGGATCTAGTTCTCCCCGTATGGACGGTGTACGCAAAGTGTGGCGCTGATTAAAGCGTATATCGATATTTAATACTGTCGTCGGCGAACATTCTACACCGTTGCCAAAACGTTGAACAGCAACTGCAGCGGGTGTGAGAGTGAGATATAGAAGCGTACGAGGTGTACACTTGAAATCGGGATACAGGAGAGACGATTTTCGACGCGGTAATAAATCGATAATGCGCAAGGAAAATTTGCATATAAGGCATATCGCACTGTAGATGAAATTCAAGATATCGAGTGGTTCGGAAAGATATAGAAGCTATTGGAAAATAATGAACAGTTTCCTTTTTACCCCAAAACATTTATTAAAACATCAGCAATATTAATGCTACGAAAAGTTCCAATAAATATATTTGTGTATACTCGGCAGAGCTCTAAAACCAATTTTTTCGAGAACAGTTTACAGAGCTTAATATGAAAAAATTAGCAACTTATTCTCGCACGAAGAATCGTCTACCGACGTATCAATGTTTCTGGTGCACCTTGCGCAGAGAAGCAGAAACAGAACTCGAAAGTGCCACCCCTCTGCTCTCGATGGTTTCGCGTTTCACCTCCCTCCAAATCTCCGAAAACGAAAGTAATCATCCATGTCACTAGAAAAGGCTGTACACAAAGTGAGAGATAAATTTTGATATTGTATTATTTCCGTTTGGTAGGGGAGAGACAATGTTAGAGAGCGTGAATTATTTTAGGAGATATTTAGGACGTCGACTGTATGTAAACAGCTGCTCAAAATGAATCCCCCCGCCGCGCGTGCGACAGGACTCTCGGAGTTTAAATGTTATCCCAGCAGGCAAAGCCCCCGTTCGTTCCTCCCTTTCTATATATTCCGCAGCTGAAATGCTTCGGGCGTAGCCAAACGTCGAGTTTCAAAGGAAAACGATGCCGCCGAGACTTGCGGATAAAACGAATTAAACGCGAAGGTATATATATATATGTATACATAAACAACAGAGTATAAATATATAAATATATAAATACAAATATACGAATTAAGAGGGGACTATTGAAGTAATGATATATCATAAATATATAAATATATATATTGTATGTTACATGATATATTATTATAAACACTATTATGCTTTGCGCCGTTGAGTTGAATGTTGTTATTTACATGGGGAGGAGAAAATAAGAGGAATTCTTATGGATACACTCGACATATGTAATAAAATGCGGGCGAAGTAAGTGCCCCCGAAAATCTACCACCGTCTGTCGTCTTGTCTTCCCCCCTTGTCTCATTTGATCCGCATCCCTCGATACCTGGCCGCAGCAGGCAGTCATCCCCAGGTACGTACTTTTATACCTTAATCGACGATTTCTTAGATACGAGGGGAAAAAGAGCGAGGGAAATATTCGAATCGATTAAGTGATTTAGTTCAGCCTGTACCTGATATCGAGAGTGAACGCGCACATTAGGGTGAAGCAGTTTCGAAAGCATCAACGAAATCTTAATTGGCCTCTCCTATCATCGGATCATGGAGAGGCTAAGAGAGAAAAGTGAACGCCGAGGAAAGTCTGCGAAAGATCCCCTGGTTTCGCAGAGCGGTGGAGCATAATTGGCGGAACGTATCGGCCTGAGCGCGAGTAAGTCGATAGCCGGGGAAAGGCGGCCGGAGCGTCCGTGGAAAGTCACACCGGCGGCCCGTAAGCCGCCTTGGATCCGAGGAGAATTAATCCCCCGGTTAGTATGCGGCCGGTGAACCGGTTGTTACAACATCGCCGGCAATAACCCGCGAAATATTGTGTAAAGGCTCGTATAGCGTGCCGCTATCGTCGCACCTACCGGACGTGTATTCGTTGTGTTGAACTTCCACGCACCTATCTTACCACTGCAAACACGCGGCCCTTCCCGCCCCACGGCTTTTAATCTGCAGATCTTAGATAGAAACGGCACCGGCCGTGGATTTTCCACGGCGACACCTATCTCGATTCGACGGCCAGTTCGACGACATCCGCCGCGATCCCATAGATCTGACGGAAATGTGCTCTGTCATTCAATTCTCGGCCGGGAACGTTTCCTTTGCGCGCCTCGATTCCGCCGCCGCCGCCGCCGCCGCCGTGATCTTTCCATCGTCGGCTGTCTCACGTTTACGAAACACTGTTTTCTATTCGCATTACGCACGCCGATTGAAGACTGTTTTCCAGCGAGGAGAACGAAAAGGATCTCTCGAGACTCCGTAGTCTGCCCCGTTGGACGATTAGACTTTTTAAACGGAATAAACGGAGTTTTTCCAATGAACCTCGGTGTCAGTTTGCTAGCTAAAGCGTGACGTCACCGACGTTCGAACTACTTTGAGCTAATTCGGCTTCTCAGATCTACTTATGACACGCTGTTCTAGCTAAATTAAACGCCGCAACGCTATCGCTAGATCGCGCTAGTAGTCAGCGCTAATAGTCGGCCTCGTCCGGCTTGCCATTCCTTATCTCGTCATGCGAACGTCGGTTACGTCACGGCTTAGCCGACAGCTCGACACCACTGATTGCAGCTTTTATCTACTTACAAGAGACGATATTTCTTTCAACTTGACTTTATTTTATTTCTTTTTCTACTCATCTGCTTACCTTCGAAACTGCAATTGAAAAACTGGTTACAATAAAAATATGTCAATGTTTTATGCTTTTAAAGAGATACTATTGAAAGGGGAAAAATGCCTTGCTTGTGGAAAAAGAATAACCGTCGTATGCTCTTCGCCGAATTCAATTCGCTTGATGGAACAACGTTTCTTGACAACGTAAAAGTTGTTAAAAGAATCGCGGAACAGCGTTTCAGTGACTCTAGCTTTGCATTTTGAAATGAATTATTGAAATCTACAATGATTAAAATTCCAAAGAATTAACAGGGAAAAACGGCATTCCGTATATTTGTATTCTCGAGTTTCGGTCGTCAACACCGCGTCCCGTTACGATAAATGTTTTCCATTGCCTTGATCGATACGAAAATGCGCGGAGCAAGAACGCGCTGGGTTCGCGTAAAGAAAATGGAAAAAAAATTGCAAACAACGGGCAACGTTAGTAACGAGGCAAAACAGAACGCGATTCGCCGAAAAAAAGCAATTAACGTCCGTCAATATTAAAAAGCCGGTGCGCCGGCTTTCTGTAAAATTACCACTCATTGAGCAGGAATTATTTCTGCCGCGGGAATCCAAGCGGGGGCATAAAATTTCTATGAATTTATTTCCCAACGAAGCCGGAAAGCGATCGGCAATTGATCGGCGCGCTGTTGCAGTCGCACGCGCACCGTTCGGAACCCGAGATTACGTACAAACACGAAAAAATGAACAGAAAAATGAAATCTCTGGCGGGGCGCGCGTCTGGCGGCGACCCGGGGTAGCCGGCGACACGTTAACGTCAAACTGTCGACAACCGTGACATTATGTGGCCGTACCAGAATTAAAAAGTGACGGTGGCGCGAGCGCCGCGCCGCGCCGCGCAACGCTCCCGACCGGCTGCACGTGCGATGCCCAATGTGCATTGTGCGATGTGCAATGCGCAACGTGGAAGCGTGTGCACGGGGCACGACAAAAGGATTCTCTGCGGCACCGCGTTGGAATAAACAACTAACGATTCGGAATTGCTGCACCGGTGATTGTAACTGGTAATTAGTTTCCGAGCCTTAGGACACTCGCAACATTTCCGTAATAAAAAGCTTTTAACCCCTTGCACTATTGTAACGAGACAGAATCGTGATCAAGATTCTTAGGATAAAAGAATATTATTAATTTCATCTAAATCGAAATCAAATTGAATTCTTCTGTTACCAAAAATGAAATAGAAGAAAATAAATGAATGTACAAATAATTTGAAGGTAATTTTAGAAATTACCTCCTGCGTTTGAAAATTAATTTTGACTTCAAAATCGGCGTCGAACGATAATGTAGACGATGGTAACGCGATCGCAACGAATGCTCTTTGCGCGGATCCAAACCCCATCGAATTTCTGGCCGGAGCTGCGAGGGCGATGCGCGGTCATTTACAGCACCCTTTGGGGTTAGGCGGTGTCCTGCACGGAATTTCGGGGTAGTTTCAGGTGAGATGTGCCCGCCTACCCGTAGAGGAAGTCACTCGTCGCCGGGCCGAGATCTAATTAGCTTTGGGAAAGCGAAGCCGCGTTTTCGGAGCAATTAACCCTTCCGCGAGGCCCCGTTCCTTCGCACCCGATAGAACCCTCGGATTTATTGTTTCCCTTCGGACGAAGAATACGTTCTAATAATATAACACAGCCGATCTAGCGTCTGCAGGCGTGACGGCGCGTTTTAATTAAATTCACGAGACGTAAAACGTGCCGTTTGAGCGCTAAAATAACGGATCCCGGAGACGCGACCCATTCTGATTAAAAATCTTCTTACGGTGAGAAATGCGAAACGAGCGCGCGATGCGAAGCTGATATTTCGCGAGTGATCGACGCGGAAATCTCGATTGCGGAAAAGTCGTCGCGAATGAACGTGTGGAAGAAATTAACCCTGAACGGAGCGATGTCGTCGCATACGCGGTAAAAATCAATAAACCCGTTAAACGAGGCAGAGAACTTTGGAAGGATAGACGTGATTATTTCAATGAAAATGTATGTTAATGAATTTTTATAAGATAAATATTTTATTCTATATTTTCCATAGAAACTTTTAGAAGATAATTTCTCTTCGTATGAAAAATAACTTGGACGGACGGTATGTAAACTTGTAATACTAAGCCAAGGGGCCGCTAAGAGTTATTATACTTTTTTCCTTATGATTTCTGGGCAAAGGAACTCCGTCTAAATTCGTATACATCACCGCCCTTCGAAAATCCCGTAAATTTTCCATTCCATCGGGTCGCGCGCCGATCTAAAATCTGCCGAACGACTTTCTCCATTCAGTGGAGCGAATACCGTGCGGGATTTTCCGTGCTGAATTTTGATCTGCCGGCGAATCGGAATTGTCTTATTTTTCGAGTGCAATCCATTCGAGTGTTCGGCCAGCGCGGAGACAATACGGATCGGAAAAGGATGATTTCACGGAACCATTGTGCCGCCGGCTCCCGACGATTACCTGGCCCCGCACATTCTGCGGAACACCGTCGGACATTCGGCGGTATTCTATTAACGAAAAATCGGCCGTGGGAACGATCTTGATTACGTCTGTCGATTCATCCGCCGGCGAATCATCCGCGATGAAAGGCACGAGTTAATTCAATCACCATGCCTAGATCGATCCCCTGGCCGGGAAGCCGGGAAGCCGAGAAACTGCGATCCCAGCGAAACATGCGATCGAAGATGTCTCGTCTCCTCTCGACTCGTTGGCTCTCTTTCTTTTCTTTTTTTTTTTATTGAACCAAATCTCCGATTAGGATTATTAGCGACATCCGCATTGCTGTTCATTGGAACTTAGGATTGACAGATTCTATGGAATCTATAGTAATTTCAAGGAATTTCTTTTCACTCGTATAATAGGAGTTTATTAACTTATAAATGTCAGGTAGAATAGAGTTCGATTTAATATCGTTGAAGTAGTTGGATAGTGCAGAACGGCGATCTTCGTTCTCTCGTAGTTCCGATACCTTTCGCGCCCCGTAAATACGTAAAATGTAATGCTTCGCGGGGAACTTCTTACCCGGGTGGTTTCATGCTCTCTTCGCGTATGAACTCTGGCGCGAACGAAGCGGCCGAAAAAATTTCGCGGTGGTGTAAAGCGAAATAAATTTGCCGGAAATGACAGTCCGTAAAACCCTCTAAATTAGCATCGCCGGCGCGATGGATCATAGGCGCCGAACACTCCGAAGTTTACAGTGGCACGCCACGATCCTTTCACCAGTGTTGGTGTTTCTATGTTGAGTAGCGATGGCTCGAACCGCACCGCAAACTATACCGCGGACAATCTCTATTAGAAGAACGATTTCCAACTAATCGCGTCGATGTCGAGGCTATCTGTCTGGCGAGCGCTTATCTCTGCCATGGACAGTGATAACGCTTGATAACGCCTCTTTAAATTACTTTCTTTCAAATATTTCAGTATTGGATTAAAACAGCGTTACAGACGTGTCTGGGAAATTTTGTTGAGATCGATTGAGATCATGTCCGACGCTTTCCACCGGAGACGGAATTGTTCGCGATTCGCGACCGATTGTTCCCGGTTGGAGCCATCGCTGACGCGAAAGTTTCCAGCTATCGATCGTCCGTTGTTCTTACTACCTACGCGTTTTACGTTTTCTTCCCTGACGAAGGTGAAACGGGTTAACGAAGGAGAGAATAAGGAGCGGTGTGGAAACACGGTTTCCGCCTCCCCCCTCTGCTTCGCTCCTCTCACTCTCTCGCTCTCTCTCTCTCTCTCTCTCTCCGTTGCTCTCCGGGAGCCGCGTGCTCGAAGCGCTCCGTTACAATCCATAAAATCGAGCTCGTGCTCGCTGCCAAGGCTCTCGTTTACGAGCCATACGCAAATTTAAGATCTCCGTCGACGATCAGACCAGCGACCGCGGGGCCTAGCCCTCCCGCCGCCACTAAATCGAGCTGATAAATCTACGGCGAAAGAAACGAACGGCAGAAACAGTTGCGCTGCCGCGGCGCAAGCAAATATTCATAGGTTCGATTCTATTTCACGGAGACCGGCAATGCCGACCCGGGGACTCGTATCCGACATTTTACAGGCGGACTCCCGTTTTCATCGGTCACACACAATGGAAAAGTGCATGGTTATGTATTTACGGCCGGGATCGTTCTCATTAGCATCGGTCACGTACGCCGCGATTCCGGATGCGCGGTTAAATGCAAGCGGGAACAGAGCTCTCTCTGAGAAATTATGGCCGCCCGCTTCGCAACATGTTGCGACACAAGCATCGATTGTTTCGAAAGCGATAAGCAGTCTTTATTGCGTTTATCACGGCGATCTTCGGATCGTCTGCAAGGCAGTGAAAGCGTTCGAAATATTGTTTGAAAATTATTAAATATTTAACGGTCGTTCCTGTGTGGAAAATTTATATGTTTTTATATATGTACCATTTTTTTAATTTATCGAAATTCTCCAATTATGGTGGTTCATGCTACAGTCGTATAAGTGGTAATCATATAAGTATTTTAAAACAATTATTTGGAATTTAGAGTCAACATGTCCCCGAGTGGAAAGTGATAATATAAAACAGCTGCTTTAAGTGGCTCCGTAAATCTATCGTTAAACCAGCACGAAACAAGCTCTCTGATCAATTTGAATAAGCAAGGCTTCGCTGTTGCCGAACGGAAGGTATCATTTTCGTCCGCAGCGTGGCTGCTATTGTTCTTGCCACTCGGTTAGACATTCATAAACGCCGGGCCGAAAACGTTGTCGATCATGCGACCTGCGTGGCCTGCTATTATATCTCGTAATCGTCGAGATGTTGACACAACAGAGCATGCGAGTCCCCCGGTGTTTCGGTTTGGTATTCACGGAATCGCGGCTTGTTAAATAGAATAGAGAGTAGATAGGGAGAGTTAGAGAGACAGAGAGAGAGAGAGAGAGAGCAAGGTTAGTTCACTGTCGGGTCGGGGCGGTAGTGCCCCGAAGAAAAAGGCCTCGTGAAACCTTGATGAGTCGAACTGCCGGCAAGTAGGCATTGTGGCGGATTATGAATTAAATTCACCCTCGACTAGGTTCGTGCCAGCACTTGGTTCCCTTTACTTTACTCCATAATACGGTCCGTAGCTCGCGGCTACCCCTTTGGGTCTTTTCCTCGACCATTCAACTCCCACCCTCTCTTTTCTCTCTCTCTCTCTCTCTCTCTCTCTCTCTCCCAGTCTCTGCGTTTCTCGCTCCGTCCACGAGCTCCTCCTCTATCTTGATTCTCTTCAGCTTCTCTCCTTGATTCTCGAGAGACTTCACCAAAAGTGGCCGCCACGAGCGGCATTAAGCGGTGTCTGTATACGGTAGCCCGCGTTATTAGCTCCTTTCTCCAGTTAAGTTCCTGTCTTTTTCGTTTCCCGTCGGTGTTTCCCTTTTTTTCCCGGGGACGTCTGACGGCACGATAACGCGTCCCGGTTTAATAGAGCCACGTCCGCGTTCCACGGATGGTCTCGCCGCGCCGCGCCGCGTCGCGTCGGTTTTTCGGTTAACGGCGCCGCGAGTTGTCTCTAACGCCCGGCGATTACGCTGGACGCGCGCTTATGTGCATTCGCGTTTCCGGACCGAATCAGATTAACCCAGCCTCTCCGCCCATTTTGCGAACGCGCGGCGCCGCTGCGCGCCCGTTTAATAATTTTCGTACGCCCGCGAACCCTTTTGCTTTCGAAAATTCGAGACCCCTGGAAATCTCGCTTTGATTCCGAATTAAACGGCCCGCACCTTCTTACCGGTCCGGGACTTCCGTGCGAATTGCTCCTGAAATTTCAGCCATCGTGTGGGTACACCTTTGATATCTAAACGGTACGGTAGCCAAACATGTTTCACGTGCGAGTAGCTCGATCATTATTATGCAAGAGTATTCACCGTGAAGAGCAGCGGGAATTTAATTGAACGTTGCGTCTAATTGGCCGTGGTATCGGAACGGTTCGGTTTGTCCTGATCGGTTCGAATGATCGAGGTTTCCGTTATCGCAACGCCCGGAACGCACGGAAAACGTTCCATTAGTATCGATAAGTGTTGGCGACGATTTAGGGCGTAGTTATGTGTCAGGCCTCGTGCCAAGAAACCTGTGGAGCTGATCGAGGATGTTTCGTAGGCTCGCGTTCAGCAAATATGCATTTCGCTGCGGCTCGCGCACGGTCATTTATTTCCAATAATTTCATTTCACCGAAAACGTTATTATTCCCCTTGGTGGACTTGCTAGTATGCGTGGTCAAATGTTCTCTATCGCCAGTGAAAATTATTCATTTTTATTAGTATTATTATTATTATTTTCAATTAAAGGATAAAACGCCTTTTCGATGCAATATAATATGTACATTTAATTTGAAAATACATGGAGTAAATCCGATTGTTGTTACAATATATTATAATTTATCGATGACTCGAATTACTTTGAATTAATATTAATATATTGAATTTTTAATATCTTGAACATTCATTTAAATTAAACCAACAAGCAATAATGTAGAAAAATGTGTACTACCTAATAGTCTAACTTGATGATTTATGCTCGTTCGAAAATGGATGCAGGATCTAGCAGAGGAACGAAAGTTTGTCAAAAAACGATTTCTGTGTACGCGTTCACAATCACGGCAGCGCTTTCAACTGAGAAACTGTATTTTTGTTTCAAGAAAGCACGGCTTTGTGAAAAAAATTAAGAAAACAGCTCGGAAAAGTGAAGTTTTCCACGGTCGAGTGGGAGGAGAGGATACGAAGTTGCTGGACGTCACGTACGTGCCGACGAAACGATCGATATAATTGCGCTCGGCGAGCGAGGATTCATTATCTGGATTGTAGCGGACCAGGGCTGAACTCTCTACCCAGCAAAGATGGACGGAACTTCGGCTGGATGATAGGATTAGGCTTCGATGAACAGGTTACCATCCGTGACCAAACGCAGTCCACGAACGTGGCCCTTTAACCCCTTGCACTACGATTTATTTTACAGCCACGTTGATTAGCACTGCCTTATTATTCTTAACACTGTAAGGCCGTAAACACTTTTACATTTTCATAATATTAGCATTAAGTAAAATTAAATCAGTATTAATAAAAGAAATCATATTCATGATTACATTCATAGATGTATTGGGTATACCATATGATCAGCGTCAGCTAACAAGTAAAAAGTGCTCGAATTGGTAATAAAAGTGACGCGAGCAGAAAGATTTTCGAAGGTTGGGTTGATTTTTGCGTATGTGTGTCGCAGCCACTATTTGATTGCGACACGTCAAGCATGTTTAGCCGATAGCATGATGGGATGGAGACGAGCCGGGTGGCTCGCGGGGTAGTTCAGTCGACCGCAATCCGTTTACGAATTTCGAACAGAAAGGCAATGGCCCGTGCGGAGACGCGCGGTTAGAAATTACAATTCGAATTCCAGAGCCGTAGTCCTGGCGTGAGAGACCCGCGTTTCGTCGACAGAGAAAGGTGCCAGAGAAGGGTGGCGCGGCGGGCTGTGGGAGGCGTAGCTGGTGCTGGAGCTGATGGCGGAGGTTGAGGCGGGTGATATACCTAGAGAATAGTAACCCCGGGTCGGACTGGCAGTTGACCCCCACACGGATATCACAGGCTTTCGTCCCGTTCGGCATTCTGGAATTGTAATCGTAGTTCCATTCGAACCCGGACACACGATCGCGCGTCCCCACCCATCCTCGACGGCTTTTATCTCTCCTTCTATCTTCCGGGGGTCGCGCCGTTTATAGTTGTTACGCTCGTTGGGAACTGTAAAATTCCCCTGAAATTTTCTATTTCTATCGACCTTCGAACCGTGGCTCCTTCACGACTTTCGCCGACCAGAATAAAACTTATAACAGGCCCTTAGCTTTCAATAGCACGTCGGTCCGGTATCGCGATCGAAACGCGCGATCATTTCAACCATTTATATTATTCTGTTTCGCTCCGATCGAAGGCAAGCCTTCTTCTAATATTTTTAGGCAGGAAGTGATCCATCGTAATGTACAGTTTAGGCTTCGAAACGACACTTGCAGCATGCGTTACTTGCAATGGTAAATATTACAGTAACATTAAAAATCAGAATAAGTCGTAATCTATTGGATTGGCAATTAACTCATTATTAAATATATTCCTACAATGGCGAAGTTTTAGCAGACGAAAATTCCAATTTATTGGTGCAACGAAGGACGCTGGGAAAATTATATCGAAATCGATACCGGCGTTACACGAGGGGTCTTAATCGCATTACTTTTGTTCATCCTGTAATCCGACATTCTACTCGGCGACACGCGAAACATTGCCGCGATTTCGTCGAGTTTTACGTCTTCGGTATGCAACAAGATGCGAATTTGATTGAATGAACCGGTCGAAAAATATTTGGCAAGCTCACGCGAGCCGCTCGTAAAGCCGCCATTGTCTGCTCGCCCTTTCGCGTCGTAAAATTTTAATAACCGCCGAGCGCTTTCCTTTGAATCTTGTTCGGGATAGGGCCACTCTTCGGTATCTATATGCCCCTGCCGGTGATTTCAGATTCACTTTGAGCGCACGCTAATTCGATGATAAATACGAGAGAGAGAGAGAGGAAGCTCGACCGACAGAAGCTTTTCGATTGCCTCAGAAACAAATTTCAGGAGTCCGCTGGATTTATTGTTAACGCGGGGACCGTTTCAATCGCAAGCAGATCTTCGATTTTCCAGAATTTTTTTTTTCTGCCTCGAAGCGAACGAGCAAAGAGGACAAAGGACGAACCAAATATTTCAAGCATTCCAAAGCTTCGTTCTCTTTGCAGATTTGCAAGATAATGAAACGGTCGTTTCGACCGGGGTAAGAAAGTTAGAACGATACGCTATTGCGGCCGAAGCGAAACGAAAAGGAAGACCAAAGGTTTTCAGCGCTGAAATCGTAGTAAACGGAATTAAAAGTGAAATCAACCGCGAGGGTGGATACCGCGGCTCGTTGCTGCTACTACTTTTTCTTCGGTGGGACTATTTGCAAAAAGGACGGTTGTTCGTCGCAGAAACGCTGCGCGCAGCGCCGGCACGTAATTATTCGTGAGTTCACTATCAACTTCGCGGAGCCTCTAGTCATTAGGAATTTACCTAACGAAGCGAGAAGTACGAAACCTCGAGGTACACGCAAGGCGCAACTCCCACGAGGGCCTCCAGTAAAAATGCAAATCTATTTCTGCGTCCGTCAGTTTACTTTGCTCGGTCACGAGTAATTGCCCAACGTCCACAGCCTACGGGATTTCCTCTGGAAGATGCAATTCCCGGAGTTTAAACCCCGTCCAACTATTTCTCTCCCCTTTCCCGCTGTCTCCTTTTATCACCCTTTCTCTTTCTCACGCTCTCATTCATCTCTCTTTCTTCATCCCTCTCTCTCTCTCTCTCTCCTTTTCTCTGTCTCTCGCTAGCATCACTCTTCCTCTCTCTCTCTCTCTCTCTCTCTCTCTCTCACGCACACACACCTTCATCCGACCGCCCCTCCAGCGGCCAGCAAGAACAGTAATCAGGATACAGGATTAAAAGGAATGAGAGGCAACTGTGCAAGGTGAATTGAAATTTTCCGAGGAAAAAAAAACGCGCAATCGAATTAGAACGATGAATGGACGACGTTCCTTTTTCTCCTATTTCGTCAACGATTCATCTACCGTCGTTAATGCGGCCTAGTCCGGAAGCGATCGTCGATCGTCGTGAAACAATCATATTTTCTTCGCGTTCACCCGACCTGACGTTCTCCGTCCGATACGCTTAATTAATTCGCCGGCGTCGCCGAACCGATGCTCGTGTTTCTCATTTTGTTTCGCCTTCTCCTCCAGCAAATTCCTTTTAGCAGCTGTTTGGCTCGGGTGCGTTCGCTTCGTTCGGAGTTTCGCGATTCGATAAACTGACGGTAAAGCTTTTATTCGAGCCGATGAATAAGAAATGAAAAGTGACGGGTATTGTAATTAAAGTAGAATTAGACTCTGACTTTCGTGGAAATCGTGCCTAAAGTAAAAATAGACAGCGCTGTTTTCAAATGAAAATCAAGATGACCCGAGCATTCTAACGAATAAAAAGTGTTTCAAAATTTTATTATTACACTTTGTTCTAGTTGGAATATTCATTAATGTGAATTGCTATAAAAATCGGCGCGGGCGTCAGCACGAACACCCTGTACGGCGAAACGTCTCTGTTTTCGGATCTAAACGCAGGAAGACGCGTTCGATAAAATCCGCCATCGGTCAAGCTGATAGTCGACGATCGCGGGACCGAGGCACGCGCGAAATCGCCACGGAAAAAACAACAGCTGGTCGTCGGATCTCTCGTGCGAGAGGACTCTAACTCAGTCGCACACGAAACACGCCGGAAACCGGGCGGGGGGTGGGACTCTTGTCCCGATGAAAATAAAGCGGTGTTTTTACACGACACGGCCGAGTTGACGCGCGCTCGAAGCGTATAAATTTTATGAAAACAAAAAAAAAGAGATCGCGCGAGAGAGAAAGAGGAGAGAGAGAGAGAGAGAGAGGAGAAGGAGAAAAATTCACACCGGCGCGTTCGTCCGATTTCACCGAATATCGCTTGCCATAATATCAGTGATTGCGTGGGAACATCGCAATATGGAAAATTCATGAAAATCACGGCCGAAACGCTTGCCGCCCGATGACATTTGCAAAAATTTCGTCGTATACTTTCGACAGCCTCGGTTTCCACGTATTTTATACACATAAACCATTTCACCGGCCGCATACGAGCGATTTCAATTAAATTGAATTCCAATTAAGTTAAATTCCAATTAAATTATAGGCCGGTCGATGCTGGGATCGAGAACATATGTATTGTATATATACGTTGTGTATTTCGAGCACTGGTCACCCCCGTTGCCCCCCCCCCTCCCCCCCCGCACTGAATTTAGAGGTCGTGAATATGAATGAATTCGTTCGCGGAACATTATCGCTGGTGGTTCCTCGCTCTTTGCGACTTTCAAGCCCGTCGTCGCATCGTTCCGAACTCGAGGCCGTGCTCATCCGATTGAAACTATTGACATTTCCGAATGTTTCGTCGAATCGCCGGATCGTAGAAATTGCTCTGCAGTTTTTACGCATTTTTTCTGTCATTAAAGATTAGAAAAGACAGCAGAAGAGCTTTAAATAATCGAAAAGTATCACGGAAATGATCCGTGCGTACGCTTTCGAAAAGCATAGTCGTTTCTGGTGACCCTAGTCGAAAGTTCGCCAGGCTTGCCAAGGTTCGTTTGACAGTGGGGATAAGCGTCCAGGCGAATCTACAAGTCGGAATAGACTCGCGTGTTTATCCTGGACTCGCTCGTCTGCGAGCACCACCAGTAAATAGCTGTTGCGCAGCCAGTGTTTTCGAGAGGCCACTGTCTGTTCAATTTGCCAAGGCAACTGTTTCTCCTTGGCGGCGCTGTTGATGCTCGTACCGTCAGAAGAAGGAAATTAAATTCGAATTGCGAGCAAGCATTCGATGAATGTCAACTCGGCGCTTTGCTCGACGCATTCTACCGACTCGACGAACGAATTTTGACTCCATCGAGAACTATTAACGCGCCGTTTCCTTCGCATGTATCGCGATTTAAAGTAAAATGCTTCCCCGAACTGTGTTGGTGTCGTTGTAAGATTGAATATGTACGAGTTCTGTGATGCGAACGTGCGACGAGACTCGCCCTTATATAACTTGAGCGTCGGAGGATTCGCTTCGATTTTGACGAGCGGCCGATCAACGCGTCGATTTCACAGTTCTTGTCCTCGCCGATGAAAGATCCGCGTTTAGGAAGAATTTCCCCCGTGTTTATCCAGTGTTCACGGCTCGGCGATAACAGCTAAATGCCAAAAATAAGTATCCGCGAAAGATTGATGTCCAGGCTCGCCCATGACATACGCTGGGCGTATTCAAAATCTCGCGTATAGCATAGCATACGCGGAGAGCCCGGGCAAGATATACACGGCGAAAATGATTTCCTCGGTAAGATTGATGTCGAGGTCTATCCCTGGTCCATAGAGTGTCCCGCGATAAGTAGCGCAACTAAAAATCCAACCCATCCTGTCGAAAAACGAGGGAAAATAAACCTCGAGCGATGTTCCCCTCGACGACATCGATTTTCGAGCTTTTTTTCTCTCGGTGTTTGCTTGCCGATCGGCTCCGATGGTCGGAACGTGAATAGACGTTCGCGTTTTTGCATCGGTGTTATCCTAAATTAATGCATTTGAAGTAAAAGCGACTGGAAGTTGGAACCGAGACGGACGGGAATAGATGATATCCTGGCAGCAAGGGGATCCGTGTATTTATAGAACGTGCCCCGACAATGGCAGGAACGGTATCAACTTCAAGGCAAAGAAGCTTACGCGAAGTGTAAAAATTTTCTATTACTCCGCCGGGGCTGTCTTATCGGAGCTCTGATTAAAGTCGCGCTTTTATTAGAGGAGAATTACAGCGAATCTGTCAACTGTCTTTGAACCCCTGAATAGACCCCGGCGAAAGAATTTTCTTAATTTCCATCCCGTGCAATCATTCTTTCCGGCTCCTTTTTTTAATTAACCCGGAGAACGAATGTTATGGTTTTATCGGTCGTTCCCGGCCGCGCGCGGATCCTACGGTAAAATTGAAATATTCTCGTCCGGAATTTATGCGAGTTTCATACACATTTCGTCATCCGGCTCGCAGTCGATTAATACGACCGGCGCGAATTACCGCTGCTCCGTTAAAAAAGATGCAGGTGTGTTGCGCAAATTTTCTGTAAATAACCGCCGGTATGATAAATAATGAGAGCAAATACAACCTCTTCCCCGGTATATAATAAATTCATTAAAACGTGTTCGCGCAGTATGAATTCTCCTACGCTCTACACATCCCAGCAGAAAAATAACGTTACGCCAAATAGAAATAATTTTATTAAAACGTTTGCACGGTATTTGTCCCAGTGGCGTATCTCATAGTTATTTCATTCCGTCAAACGCAACGTATTCTGTGTTATGAAACGCGAACAAAGCACGCGGGTCGCGCTGTACCACGTTATGCGTCACAATTGGAAATAACAACGTGCACGTCATTCGATTTCCTTCATGTAAAACAGAAACCGAGTCGCCGCACTCGCCGAATGAAAATCAATTTTTGTTACCATTTGTCAAGTGAACCAAAACTTGTCAGCTTTGTAGCCTGACCTTTTTCGTGGCACACTTCGCGCGGAGTGTTACAGTCGTGCTGCTGCTACCCAAGCTGCTATGACATAGTTCGTAACTTGATAATCCGAGGAAATCAAGAATCCTAGATTTGTTTATTTCAGAATTATTTATAATTCCTCCTAGGCGATAATCACGTTTCTGGAGGTGAAGAACGATTACCCTCTTTTTCCATCGCGTACTCGCGGAGCCCAATAAATATATTATAGATTATCTCGCGAAGAATCAGCATTCGTTCGGCGGAAGAGCACAGCAGAAAGGAGCCATGCTTTCGGAAAGCAGATGCCCATACGATCCGGCAAGTTAAGTTCGTTAAGTGTCCCCGAGGGTCGTGTCTTATCGGGTAGACGTGGCTCTGATCCTCCACCTACCGTGCCGCGGCATAACAATTACCCTATTACTTCGCACACAGAGTCTCGCGTCCCGTCCCGTCCCGTCCCGTCCCGTCCCGTACCGACCCGTCGCGTCGCGAGCCTATGTGCGGCACATTTCCGTCGCACGATATCCGTCCGGCCTTCGTTACTACCCTCGAACATTTTTACCCCTTTCATATCGCGGGGCCTCCGTGTTCCACGTAATTAGCGGAAAAATGGTTAACGGCGTCCTACACAGCGCTATCTCCTAATTGACCGTGCCGTTTCGATTAATTGAGGCGCGAGGCGCGAGGCGCGAGGCGAAGCGCGACGAGCGACACGGAACCATTATTCCTGATACCTTGTCTTCGAAACACATGATCGATCAGCGCCGTTCACTTCTTATAGTTTTATTACAATCTTACGGAAATAGAAATTAAATAGAAATTAAATAATGCGTTCCGGCTATATATATATATCCTCTACTTGCACGTGTTATTCTATGTTCTCGGCCAATTTATTAAGACGTATATATGTTATAACATTTCGGAACTCGAGAACAGTTCGCTTGAAAATACCCGCAACTTGGTAATTGGCTGCTCTAAAATGGACACGGACTAGAAACCTGAGTGTAAAAATACTCCGCTAAAAAATGCGCATGATTCGGTAACTTTTGCTTGTCAATTAATTAAATTATCATCGACCGTGGATCTTTGCGCGAAATGAAAATAGAAATCCGATAATCATATCATATTTCCTGACATTTAAATTTCAGTAAGTTGCATATATAATTAACCGGATTAGTCTGCTTTTTCAATTCTTCTGCGCTAGGCGGATCACCTGCAAGTTTCATGCAATCGCTTAATCATCGTAGAATTCAATTTTTGCGATCGTATAAATAATACGGTTAATTGTGAGCGACGTGGCAGACAGTGCGTTAAAAGCAGAGCCAGGCAGTCTGATTAATGGTTAACGATCGTGTCTAACGTGGAATCATGATTAATGCAAAACTTAAGTAATCGGAGCAAATGTGACCATTGGCCACGAATAACACAGCAATCATTAATCATGTAATGGATATTCTTTGTGACTATGATCGACTGAGCAATTTGGTAGGGCGATAGCCAGCAGTAATTTTGAATAGTTTTTAGAAAATCGGCGTGTATCTCGACGGAAAACATTTTTATTTCAACCCCTCATTTGGACCAATAGCAAGCGATGAGAAAAGATAAATTAATCATTTGTCCGCGATTAATAGCATCGACTGATTAACGATCAATGATTGGAGATTATAGATTATAGGTTACAGATTACCAAATTCAAAATCATGGTTACCAACTTAGACGATTGATTAATTAGAGCAATTACAAATAAATAAATTACTGATTAGCTCTTTTTAGAGATGCACACGATTGAAGATTTTCGGTCCGAATTGTAGCAACGATTGAAAAATCTCTGTTCGGAAGCAGGCTGCCGACGAATGCCGACGGTGATTTCGCAGCCAAAAGAAAAAAAAAAAAAAAGAGAAACGTATTCTATCCGGTCCGGGGGGGTCGGTTCGAAAGTAATTCCGGCGAAGGATACGTGAGTTTGAAACGTGAAAGCGGCGTATTTGTCCCGAGTGTTCGGCATTATGGGTCCGCGTTCGAACGTGGCCGATTCGTTTTCGCGCTATTCGCCGTCGGGGGGCAGCGGAGCCCGCCCGTCGCAATTAGAACGAATTCGGCCTCAAAAGGCGAGTTTAATTCGGCGAAATTAGGAGTGCGGCGGAAAGCCCGACTCTTTCCCCGTACAGGAAACTCCGGAAATTTCGAGAGTTCGTCCCGACGTCTTGAGAGGGGCGGGGCGGGGGGAGCGTCCCTCGGAACGGAAAAAAGGGACGGTCTGGCAGCCGGCCGATGGGATCGAGAAGGAAAGAAAGAGGACGAGACAAACGTCGAACTTCTAAAGAATCGACGGAAGAACGAGTCGTTCGAAGAATAGCTAAAGCCGACCTCTCCACGTTTGGGAATTCCAAGATACCGGGGGGAATTCGCATAATCCTTTCGACGAAGTGGCCCGAGAATGATCGCACGCCTCTGCAAGACAACCGAAACGATTGAAAAAAGTTTCTCCTTCTCTCTCTCTCTCTCTCTTTCCCTCTTGATGCCACCCACGAATGAGATGGACGCTAAATGAATTCAAACAAGACGCTGTTGAAACAGTGGTTCAAACTTCGGCGACGGTGACAAACCGGACGCGCGTTTGTTTGACTTAGAAACTTCTATAAAAAGCGCTGACATTTTATATTAACATACTCTCTTTCTCTCTCTCTCCTTTCTTTCTCTTTTTCTTGTTCCATGCGAAGAGATACTTTGTGCAATATTTCTGTATCACATTGATTTCCACATAACGTTTAACTTCTTATAATCCTTAATTTTCGTATAATACGTAATGTTTAATCTTTGTACAGTGTTTATTTATTATTTAATTGTAATAGAGTCTTTAAAAGTCTAAAGTATTGAACAATTAGTTTCGCTTCCAATCCTCGTACATCCCTCCGGAAAAAATTCATAGTATTCGATATAGATATCTGAAAAATACATCACGGTCACGCGGTGACGTTCTCCATGAATTCCTCGCGTGTTTTAACAGAGAACTCGAAATAATTAATATTACGTTGTACCGTTGGAAGAAAAGCAATTTTTCTCTGCTAAGGAACGGTGAAAAAGTTAAGGCCGGGCTCTTCCAGACAGAATACCGTTTATGTTTCTTCCTACGGGAAGTTTGTTTCAATCTTGCGATATTCCGAAGTTCCGTGATTGCAGGAAATTGAAAGTTCCCGACGCGAACGCGAAAAAAGTCGAAAGGTAAAGACAGCGCGCGCGCGCCCACGCTCTCTGTCGGCTCATTGTTAACGCTTCGATGTGTCTAAGCGGAGGAACAAGAAAAAAAAAGAGAAAAAGGGAAAGAGCGGCTGTGAAAGGACGTAAGCTCGTTCCCCATCGATGGTCGGATTATTAAAAAAATTCGGATTATTAGAAAGCTTCGAATCACGGACAAAGGACACTTTATGGTTCTTTATCGTAGAAAAGGTCCTCCATGCGGCGTAACAATGCGCCGCCGAAAAATTTGTAGAACCAGAAAACCGCGAAAACTTGTCGTATAATGTACACACTGATTTCTTATTCATATTAATTCCGATAATAACGAAAACTTGACGGAGCACGCCTCGGCGCACGCCACGAAGAATCGGCACGAGTCGAGTCGAGCAGACAATATGGAATTAATTATAATTAACTGCCATTCAGGGAAGTTCCGCGAACAATTTTCCGGGCTCGCTGCGATGTTATAATGAACTTGCCGCTTCTATCATTTACATTCGCTTACATTCGAACCGCGTCCCCGGTTCAACTGCGATAGAAACGTCAAGGATCACATTGGACCGTCGCGCGGCAAAATAATAAAACTATATCTCTATACCCTGGCCTCTCCGCTTTGCAATTCGTCGAAAACACGATTAACCGGCGATCCTAATTTCATGCCCGCCATTCGACAGAATTCGATTTGTCTAGAGTTACGTTCGCGGGATTTCGCGACCAGCCCTCGCTAATTGATTCATCGTGGCAACCATAATTACATTTTTCTACCGATTCTCTGGCTGGAATTTCCTCGAAACTTTGGCGCGTTCTTGAAATTCCAGGCTTTGTCATTTCTAAGCTAAGTATATTTATTAAGATGATTTAACGTATGTGTTAACAGTAGAATTACCAAATCGGTCAGAATTATTCTTTTCTAATTTCTTTCGTAACAGAGTTGAGTCCACATATAATTTCTATTTCCAAAAAAGTTTGATTACCAAATTCTGTATTACCTGTAAAACCTTTGTTCGACGAGACGATGCATCGCTTCTCAATGAGATCATCTACGATACGCAGACTCAAAAAGTCAATGCTCCGACGGCGATATCGAAGCTTCAATTACCCGGTTCTTAAAACGATTCTAAGTACCGATTGGAATAGAGTCGATTCGGATGTCCGTCTCGCTACGGAATTCTTTCCTTCTGAACTTATATTCGTCGGTCATTCGCCCGCGGAAACGATGAAATATTTCATTTTAGCGAATGCGGCCCAGCCAATTAAACGCGTTATTTTTACAGCGTTTCGTTTCCCGGACGAAAAATTCCATTCGAACAAGCCCCTGGCAAAGAGGGAGAGAGAGAGAGAGAGAGAGAGAGAGAGCCGGATATGGATAGCCTCCGAGCATATCCGACTTTACTAACTGACTGACCATTCGCGTTTTAACTTGATTATTGGATGACATTTTCTAGTGTTCACTCCCGAAATAATCGGTTGCCGTCTGAGTCGAATATTTCAGATGTCGCAAGTTGGTGACGTTGACCCCGCCAATTCTACTTCATCAATTAGCGTTTTACAGAGAGAAACAGTACCTGTTGTGAATCGTGGTTCGATTATATTTTCACGGATTGTCGCAGTTAGCTAAAAGATTATTTGAGAATCGACTCGGTGGGAGAAACTAATCGCTTTCGAACGATGTTAAACGAAATCAGATGTAGTTAAAAGCAGTCAAATACAGTGAAGTTAGTCAAACGCAGTTAAACACAGCTCCCAGACGAACGATCGACATCGCGGGGGAAAACAGATTTCCAGAAAGCAGTTCGTTCGTCGATCGTTCGGATTCTTATCGGGCATCGTTGTTTCCTTCCGGTTCGCAGGGGTTCGCCGCGTTTAATGCGTCAAAGAATGCCTCACGAACCGACTTCGCGGGCATATTATCAGTTCGTTTCGCGCTCGTCGAGAACCGCAGTCCCCGCGAACCGCGCCGCCGGAAAACTGACTGCCACGACTGTGCGCCGCGCCCTGCGCTACCCTGGTGGAATTCATGGGTCGCGGGTTATGCCGCATTCGGTGGTATGTAGTAATTAGCAACATTGCTCTCGGATCCCAAAGGTGGTAGGAGGACCTCCTGGCGTCGTGGTCGTAGCAGAATCGAGGTATCGTCCGGCACAGATTTCCTTCTATTCGAAGGAATAGGAACGAGCGACCACGACCGGCAATCTTTGAAATTATTGTTGCGCCAGGCTTCGCATCGATCCGACCCGTCGTCGTTCGGATGCCATGAAATTCACGGCATCTCTCACCTTCGGTGAATATCTTGGAACGCACGCGAGGATGTTTCGCGGCGATGATCCCGGTACGCCGGACCAACTATTTAATTAAGTCGTTTTGCCGGACGCTCGCCAACTATTCCCGCGGTCACGGTACACGAAATGCCAGATTTCCGATTGTTGCGAACGTTGCGGTAATGTTGCTAGAAATGTTGCAATCGATCCATCCAATTCTAATTCTGACCAGCAGAAAATTCACCATTTTTTTTTGTCGCCAACAATCTGCGAACACTCGAGAATTTATTTCCTCTATTAAGGATCGTTTAAACATTCTTATCTCTGGAAGTCCCTTAATTCTTAGCCTCTCCAATAGAAGCAAGAGGAGTCGTTGATGGTTTTTCACGGACCAGCCAGACGACGCAACGTAGGCTTCTTAATATCGAATTTAATAAAGTCTGAAACACCTGTAGCTGAATTATCGTTCTAGTTTGCCGTTCCCGAGGGGACGGCGAAACCGCGGCCGACTGCAAGAACAAGAAATAATTCGAGACTCCGCCCGGCCGTCTCTTTCGGCATTGCTTGCTCCGCTCTCCCACCCGGCCGACTATATTCCGACACAAAACCTCCGGAACAACCGGCGCTGATGCAACTTCGTAGGTCGTTATAGGAGAGGTCCGAATGCAGATCCACGTGTAGCCGTTGCAAGAAGAAACACAGAAGAACTGTCGAGAGACGCGGGGTTCTTCGGTCGGGGGATCTTGAACAAAGATCGCGGCAGTCCTGACCCGGAGCTTAAACAATCATAGAGGAACTCCAATATATATGGAAATGGCGCGAGCTAATCGTACGAACGAGCGGCAATTGTTCGCGAAATTGTTGTACTGTTTCAAATTAGCAGCCTCCGGCGCGCGGTGCGTCGCGTATACGAGCCTCCCGGACAGAAATGATCAGTTCTAAGCTAATCACTTGTCGACCTTAATTTCCCATTGAAAATACGAAGATGAATCCATAAAGATTCATCATAAAAATTCTTGTTACTTTTCTTTAAACAGAAATTTTTATGGTAATTTTCGATTCAAATTTATTATTAACCGAGCAATATTTAAAGTTTTTGAAGTATCAAAATCCGCCAAATATGTCGGTATTAGAAATCCTAAAATATTTTAAGTCCTTTTTATTAACCCTTCGCACATGGGTACTGTAAAAACAGTATTTTGAACACGCGGTTCCATCCGTGAGCAACGGTTTAAATAAGTGCGTTTACATCCCTCAGTGGCTAAGGGGAGGAACAGATCCAGCAACAGCTACGATCACAAACGAGGTATATCAGAATAGACTATTGACCATATCCGGTTCAGTCTCAAATGTTCTGAAATACCCATGTTGCTAAAGTAGAGAGTCGAAGGCTTAAAATACGTACCAACATTGCATCTTATAGATAATATATCGCTCGAGGGTAACCAGAGCTCTCTTATCATTTCGTGCCGTTTTCAGCGTTACCGATAGCCCACAACAAAGAGACACTTTGGTAAGAAGCGAATATACTCTATGTTTCATTTCTACTGGGAGTAATATGCACCATTTGAAGGTAATAAGTATATATAGCACGGACATTTCAGTAGTGAAAATAACATTTACGAAACATGTGTCGTAAATGTTATATAAAATGTAATTATTTTCATGGACAGTAGGAGAATTACTTCTATTAATTAGGTAATTAGTGATGGCCCACATCTAGCAATGGATTTATACTCTTTTTTGTACATTTTGACCTCGATGAAAAATAAAGAATAGCAGATGTCGAAAATACTGATTTTTATCTCTCGAATTAAAATGAAATCATTTTGATGCATATTAATTTATAAAATTATTTCATTTCTCATATTCGAACTAAAAGGTAACTAAACAATCCATCGTTTGCAATTGCAAATGGCTCGAATATTAATTTTATTTTTATCGATCAATATTTTTTTCATTTTTAACTAACACCATTGAAAATAATAGTTGTATCCACGCTGACAGCTAGTTGAATATACCTTCGCCCCCGCAATAAATCAGCAAGAAAATACGCCTGAATTTAAAGGTAATCCCGAAAGCCACAATTTCAGCCACGATAGAATTTAAAGGGTCGCATTACCTCAGATACGGCCAATAATACTCTGCTTCCCTTTACCGCTAACTTCTGCCGTGCGCGCAGCGGTCCGCTGCTTTTATTGCCTCCTCTTTATTTCGTATCCTCTAAAGTTGTTTCCGATTTGATCGCGTCCGCCTCCCCCCCCCCCCCCCC
>NC_135776.1:20862553-20873870 GCF_028453695.1 Augochlora pura | reverse complement strand
CCGATACCGCCCTAATAAACCGCACGATTTTCCTTTATTATCTGCTCGTCCAACCGGCTTTTCGTTTTACGCCGCATAATCGAACGGCGGCCACCGGGAAACGCGGGATCAAATTTTCGAATTTTAAGCTGACAGAAACTCCGCGAAGGACCCGCGATTATTTCGTTCGGGGATCGCGTTCTAGGAGAAAATGTAATCGGACTACGTTATTTAGACTTCGGTGCTTGCACAAGTTCGTCGGATTGCAAAGTTTCCCTCTAGTTGGAGCCACTCACCCTGGGGGGTACGATTGGGTTCAGAGTCGCGTAAAAAATATTTCCTGCGGTTCCTTTTTAATTTATTGTACATGGTTGAAAAGTAGACGCTTTTAGCTTTAATTTAAGCTAAACGGCATTAAAAAACATTCACGGAAACGCAACTAAAAATTTTTTCGAAATTTCCCTGTAGTTGGTGCCAGTCACCATGTAAAAAGATTAATAATGTAAACATCAATAAGACAAAAATTAATAATGGCTCCCCATAACTAATAAATTAGAAGTCTCACAAACCACGTAACGCGCAACAATTTTCGTGCAGGAGCGTCATACAAAATGTGTAAAGCAAATTGTTAAACTTGTTTTCACATAATTGTGGCGAGAAATTTCATTCGGAATGATTGAAAGTTCCAGCACATGCACAGAAAATGAAACATTGTTTCGAATTTAATAAAGTTTCTGCAGTTTAAACTGTAAACTGTCCTTTATTAATTTAGCGTGCCCGTGACATACGCGGGGCCACGGGCGTTATGAGATTGAACATCAATGATTCACAGCTAGAGCATTTGTTCAATTTCTCGATAAATTATTCAGAAGCGAGCGGAAACGACCATCGAGGAGCGTTAAAAAGAGAATGATTAATGTTATCTTCGATGCTGCAGACAATCATTCGGAGCTTATCGATTTTAACGCATTAACGACCGGATGACTAAAAATAGTTATTCTCTCGACTGCTCGCCAAATACCGGATAATTAAAAATTGTTAATTTATCGATCGCTCGAGAAATGCGACATAAAATATACAAAATCGATCGATTTTTGTATGGCCAGGTGTAACGACCGTAAAATATGCCAACTACGCGTAAAAGTTTCTCGCATAGATAGCCTGGATCGTACCGAATCGATATAATTAATCAGCTGAAAATAATTTCTGAAACGTGTTCCAAAGACGGACCTCCAACTCTCGTGCGAGTTCAGCTCTTTAGAACGCAACTGTCGCTGCGCGCAGGGAACGAATGAGACAGAATTTTTATTCCGATTTCTGACGGCTTTAAATGACGGATTTTCCGATGGCGTCCCCCGTCGGGTTCGTTCCGACGGCCTGATACCGTTTGAAACCGGAAAAGATCCACGCCGGAATAGTTGCGGCCGGTATAATTAAAGTGATGCGGCGATAAAACGGTTGCACAGCCGCGCAGGGCGAAGGGGGATTTGCCTTCACGAATTTACGATATCCGCTTACGCTACGACACCCGGCCTGATAAAAGTAGGGGCACGCGAATTATCGTTGCCGAATTTATCGGCGAGCCCGTTATCTCGATCGGCATATCGACGCGGCGTATATCACGGCACCCATCCCCCGCTACCGACGTCGATCGTCGGTACTGAACGTGTGCTACGGCTTCTTTAACGGCATTCCATCTGGTCCCGGTCCCGATGCCGTTGCCGTCCGTTCCCATTATTTCTACGACACTTTGTCCCGACCTTTCTTTTTAATCCTTTGCATTGCTATTTATCCGAAACCCGCTGTTTCAATTATCCATCCTGCCGGTTTCTCGATGAAATGACCGTGATCGGACAGATCAAATGCGTGCGACGATATTTCTCTGATGTATGAGATATTATATACTATAGGTAGTATTAGTTATTATACTATAGGTAGTATATTAATATTAATAAATAATTAGGTAGCTTTCATCTCTTAATTTTTTTTTCTATCGAATTCTGTCCTATTCGTATCGCAGCTCAATTAAAAACCGAGAAGCGCCTTAATATTTCGATACATTAAGAGACTGATAATATACAGCAGTGCTTTCGCCATTTTTACGTCCGACGGGATCTGACTATCTCGCGGAAAAGGTGGATATCTTGGAAAGCAATTTATTCTTATTTAACGGGCGAAAAAAGACGGAGTCGCGAGCAATTTCGTGAGAACGATTACCGGGTTGGCCAGCGATGCTCTATTTACTAAGTTATTCGAGCTATATAAAGCCTTTAGGAAGCTCAATAATCCTTGCTTTGATCCCTTAAGCTGTCGCCGCTTCCCTATCTTTCCACCGATGCTGCCCCCCCTCTCTCTCTCTCTCTCTCGCTCTTACTCTCTCCGTTCTCTTCCGAATCCGTACGCCGTGCTTGCATTTATTACAAAGATGTATCCATTGTCAGCAAACAGGAATAACCGTATTGTTGGAATGCTCGCGAAAGCCATAAATATTAATAGGTTTCGCGAGGCAGAAGCCCACCGATTGCTATTCTGAATTTTTAATAACCTTTTGACGGATTGCAGCCAAGGTACGTCTGTGAAAATTCCTTCTCAACGGGTCAGCAGCCAATAAAGGCTGAAAAACAATATTAAATTTATATTATTCTTATCCACGTTGTAACATTCTTAACATTGAAATTTCCTCTTTGATGTTATCTTTCAATAATAAAACACTTTTGTTGTTTGGATCTTGGTCGAAATGATTTTTAAAATTATTCAAGTTACTCGGTTGGTAAAAATTTATTTAAAAAGACTATTCGTTGCAGAATAGTCACCGTAAAAAATAAGAATGCTGGTCGAGCAGCTTGTTAATTGAAACGTTTTGCACACCATGGAAAATGTTTAATCACTTTTCGATCTCATAGATACAATAGGTGACAAATGGAAAAATCGCCGGGATTAACCATTGCATCTTAATGACGCGTCCCCCGGACCGGCTGACACTGTGATATTAGGCATCCCTGTCAATTGGTGTTCGAGAAATGGATGTTCCACGGGCAGTGTCATGCATCAACGCGTCCACGTCATTACCCATCGGACGTCAATCGATATATTGTCGGCCGTTGGCTACCGTACAGCGATCAATAAATAAAGGAAAACAATCGGCCGGGAAAATCAGCGTAGATCCACGGCGGCCATCGCTCCGTAATAAGATCCATTATTCAGGTAACGTTCGCTCGGACGATGTTATTCGTTTCGGCGCGTATGTCGAATTAATGTTGCAACCGGGGGGGGGGGGGGGCGGCACGCGTGTGCATATTTAAGTGTCAAATTCGCCGCTTCGTCATCCGTCGAAATGGCCGAATGATTAATGCGCCCGGATATTTTGACGTGATGACGAAATACCGGCAAAACCTAGTCCAGACGGTGAATCATGACGCCGCCGCCGCCGCCGCGCGCGGCTCGATAAATCATGGCTTTTGCTCGCAGTATAATCCGCGATTTTTCACTCGTTTCAACAGCTTCTTCATGCATCGGGAAACGCGAAGAAGCGTCGCGTCTTCCCTTCAACGGGATCCAATAAATCTCGATTCTTATCGCATTCCGATTACGTCGGGGATCGTTGCTCTGAAAAATCACCGACTTCATCAAATTGCTCGGAATTAATCCGGCGGTCCTCGATCGACCACAAACTCCACTTCATTCTATTCCGTTTCAGAGATTCTGCGAGCGATAGACACTTTGACCGGCGACATTTACGCGTCGTGCGATGCGGCTGATATTCTAAACTTTTAATTATTTCAATAAATTATTTGAATTCCTTCAAGTGCACGAGGATTAAGTAAAAACGCACTTACCTTGAAGCAAAAGAGTGGTGGATCTAGGGTAAGAAAGGATTATGGACACCGGAACAGACGCAGCAATGATAATTCAATGGGAACACGAACTCAGAATATATTTAAACGCCTGAGTGTGTGTGTATATAGATATATATGTATATATGTATATATTTATAATCGCGTCCATCATAAAAGTACAATAATAGCTTTATATCAAATCACGAGGAGAAATTCAATATTCACACGGTAGGCGCGGACAGTAGCTATTTAAAGTTACCGATTTACCGAGGACTGCTTTCGTGTGTTCATCGCATTAGAATACATTCCATCTTTCCACTGTATACTCTCATCTCTTCTCTCGCTCTTTATCTCCCTCTCTCTCTCTCTCTCTGCCACGCATTCTCTCTCTTTTTCTCTGATTCTCGTGCGATTCGAACATGGTTTCATTTATTTTTTTTTTCATCGTTTTCTAACCTCTATTATAGATTCATGTTTATTTTCTTAAATCTTCGCCCCTCTCTAAACAAACGAATACGAATGAAGCAAGAGCAACGCGAAAAACACGTAGTTCACTAAATAAAACAAAACACATAGACAATGCAGCAATAACAACAACACAGTTATAAAAATGCACATTCACTGTCGACTGGCTGAAAATAACGGAATGACTGGATACACGGTATGTCGGATCATCGACAAAATCAATTCTCTCTCCCTTTCTCTCTCTCTCTCTCTCACACACATACGCACTCTCTCTCTCTCTCTCTCTCTCTCTCTCTCTCTCTTTCGTTCTATATCTTTCTTTCGAGTCTTCAAGGGTTGTCGAGTTAGTTCGTTGCGCTGGAACGAAGCTGTACAAACATTTCTCTCCCCCCTTTTCTCCCTCTTTCTGTCCTTTCCTTTTACAAGTGCGAGAAAAATGTTCCCAGTTTAGTCTACACCGTCAATTGTCCCGTACGCTTTAAGCTTTTTCGGTTCAGCTACTTCCGCCTTCCTATTTCTGCCCCTCTATCGGTGCAATTTCTCAATCGCCGCATCACGGCGGTCCCTAATGAATACTTTAATATACGACTGGTCCATGTATACATATATAGACGAGCTGAAAGTGTCCGCCTTTAGTTATTTAACCGCTTGCAAGGTCGGTAGCCATTTTATTCGTTAGAGCCGACTTTCCCTTAAATTCGATAATTTGCTATTCTCCTAGGTTGTCTTTTCGAAAGACCATTTCCTACATAGTATACAAATTTGTATTGTTAACACGTTTTCTTGCTAACTATCCGAAGCTCGATATTTATTCGAGTCTAAAGAAAATGTATATAACGCGAAGAAGGGGTTGGGATTTAGATTGGACGAAATAAGAATTGAAAAATGTTAATAATAAATGCGTAACTTGAAAATTACAAATAGGGTGTTAGAGAAGATTGCTACCAAAGATCTTGGCCTGGAAAAATGTTGTGCTCTAAGAAATGCTTTTTAAACAATAGCCAGCATTGCGTACCTTTGAAATCATAATTATTGCCGAGACTGAAGATTACTTTTGCGGCTCTCCATTTAAAATAAAATTCTCATGTGATTTCAAGAACGGGGAAAAAATAATTCTAGCGAATTTAAACTCTCCGGATTTTTCCGCGGAACAAATTCGTCTCGACCTCTTTCGAGGCGGCTGCTAGATGTTCGGGAACGAACGGCGCGCATGGTCAACAGACGTATCGTAGATGAATTGGAAATTGATTTGTTGGCATCGAATGGGTGTGATTTAGGTGAGGCGATCCCACGATAGAGGGCACCGAAAATGGGCGGACGGAAGCGCGGCCGCGAGGGCGTTGTAAATCAGGCACTTTATAATGTCCGTTACCCTCCTCTCGCTCGTAACTGGTACACATTCGGGTTCTCATTAATGATTTTGGCATAGCGTCGACGCACAGTTCGTTACATGTAAATGCGCACTCGAAAGAATCAACGACACGCGCCTGACCGGTTTTAAAAAAATCTTGTACCTAGAGACATCTCTCGGTTCATTCACACGGAACGCGCACGCAGAGACCCGCGCACTGTCAACGGAGTGAACAACAGCCACACACTTTCATCCCCCTTCCGTACAGTGCGCCAAAAAAACTGTCTTTTACTATCACGTTTCTCGAACGAATTTTATATCCCATTTGTTCCTTTTTTTTTATCCCTACCCTCTGTCTCTTCTCGTCACCACTTTCATACGTCCAGGACAAAAATTCCTCCTCCCTTCTTCGAATTATTCTGTGAACGTTTTGTTCGTTTCTATTTTCTTTTTTTTTTTTGTTGGGTTTTTGTTCTTCCGACTCGGACCATTTTAGACCGGAAGCGCCGACCGATCCTTCTCGCTTTCTTCTAGAGTTATTTTAACGCTCCTTTTTCTTTCTACATCATCTTCTTCTTCTTCTGCTTCTTCTTCTTCCTCCTCCTATTCTTCTTGTTCCGGTTGTTCTTCCGCTTCTCTCGCGAAAACTTTCGGTGAACGCTCACGGTTTCTAATGCCACACGCAAACAACGCATCGATCGGACAACACCGGTGATCGAGGACTGGTCGACCTTCATCAAACTCTTCGACGAGAGGTCCTGTCATTGGTTGGCTTGATTAATGGGTCTAGGTCATCAGCTCCGTCGTGTCGTCCGCGTCAACGTCGTCCGGAGGCTCCACCCTCATCGCCAGCTGCGTGTAACCCTTGTTCGCTTCTCTTCTGTTCGACATTGCCTGAGAACATCCGCGGACAGGGATCAATTCGACCGTACTCGACAGCGGAAACGTTACCGTTTCCAATCGGCCACCGAAACGCTTTCAACGAAGCGCTTCGAACTGTCAGCTCCGATAAGAACAGGATAGACTCGATAAGCTCGAATAGAGCTCGTTCGACAGAAAAATAATATTTCTGCAACAGGATCATTTGTCGATCCGTAAAAATGACTTGTTCTCTTATTATATGATAATTAAATCTACTATGTTTGTATTTTCACAACACTAGCATTAAAGAACATTTATCTTATCTATTTTATTAATCGCGATAGGTTATTTAATATTTAAAAAATTATGTAATAATATTGGAACTTGTAGTAGTACAATCTAACACTTTTATAAAATTGTTATAATATCAATAATATGTTAAGAGCTTAAAATTTGGAAAAAGCGTTGATAGTAACGTTTCAGACACAGTGGGCACAAACCTGAAGCGCGATGAATATAGTGGCGAACAGGGCGACCGACATTAGACAAACGGCCACGGCTATCGCGGTGATGGGCAGCGTGGTGGTGTCGCTCTTGTTGTTGATGGTTCCCTCGTAATTGGCGTACACCTCCGAAATGGACGAGTCGGCGGAGGCGAACTCCGTGCCGGGCACTCTTCTTTTGCCAGCCGGTGAGCTGTTCCTGCAGCCGCCTGTGTACCAATCGCAGAAATAAATATTAACGAACAATTGAAACGAAGGTGAAGCGTTACTTGACCAATCGACGGATAGTTGAGAAATAAAAATTAAATAATTGCTCGACGTTACCGGTGTCCGGGTCGCAGAGGCAGCACTCCTCGGCCTGCGGTCCCTTCTCGTTGCCAGTGCAACATGGCACGCACTGGTTGTTCAACTTGTCCAAGTGCAGTGGCGGCAAACAGGCCGCGCAACTGAATTTTCCGGGACCGGTGCATCTACGGCAGTCCAGGTGGCAGTTCTTGCAGAGCTGTGTCAAGGGGTCGTAGTACTGTGCCCCGAGACACTCCATGCACAGACCACCCTCCAGCATCGAGTGCGGCGGGCAGGAAGTGCATTCGAGAGGTCCTTCGCCTGCAACACGATCGCGTTTCAGCAAAACGTTCGTTGTTCCACGGATCATCGCGTTTTTATATCGTTTTATCGCGTGGATTCAATTTTCAGACCTTTGCAGGTGCGGCAATAGTGATGACACTTCTGACAGCCAAAGTTGGACTTGAAGAATCCTTCGGGACACTCTGGGTGGCATTCCCCGGCCGCCAGCTGCCAGCCGCGAGGACATGTCACGCACTGGTCTCGCCTGGGCCCGGAACACGTGTTACAGGATAGATAACATTTGGCACATTGACCTCTATCGCTATAATACCTGCATGTACAAAGCATTTTGTTAGTGGCCGGGACTATTAGCTTGGAAGGATTGTCTTTCCATTTGCAACTTCTAAGATCCCGAAGTCTAGAAAGGTTTTGCGAGCACGGGATTTTTAAAAATGTGAACTGTGTTATACCCTTATCATATAACATGAAATTAATTGATCCAAACTTAGGCTTTGTCTCCGATTGCTTGCTATTGGCTGGCGTTCGCTGTTTCGCGCGACTAAAATTTCGATCGGTCTCCCCCGGGATTCTGGCCACGGTCGATCCCATCTCACCGTCAACGGGGCTATGAAAACAGAATTGTTTGGAGAACTCACCCTTGAGCGCAGGACGACCTGCACTCGCCGCTCTGCAGCTGCAGCCCATCCTGGCAAGCGGTACAGTTCAATCGCGACACGCATGTCTTGCAAGTGTGTAAACATGGCACGCAAACCGGTCTCGATGGCTGCGCCATGGAATAATATCCCTCGTCGCATTGGTAGACGCAGCGTCTTCCCTGAAGCAGCAACGAGCCCTGGCAGGAGATGCAGTTGTCTTTGGTAGATCCGGCGCAGGTCTTGCACGAGGTATGGCACGGCTTGCAGTGTCCGTTGTCGAAGAATTCGGACGTGTCGCAGCGGTCGCGTTGCTCCGGCGCGCACAAGCCTTCCTCGTTCAGACTCCAGCCGTCGATGCAGCTCGTGCAGGACGCTGTCGCGCAAATGGCGCAGCCCGGGGCGCACGGCACGCACTCGCGTCGCTTTTTGTCCGCGCTGAATCCTGACGGACACGAGGCTCGACAGGTCCCTGAAAATTACACCAGAACTTCTCACCGTTCCACGAACGTTTCGCAAACATCGGGGTTCGAGGGACGCTGCTAGCATCTTTCTCAACAGCCTTTGCAATTTTTCAGAATTTACCAGGCCCAAAATTAATACACTAAAATTGTTTTAAAATGGATTCTTTTTTTCTCAATTTTTCTGCTCCAGTTTGACACTCATTTCCCCAACGAATTAATTCCTTCTTAGATAAATAAATGGAGCATTTTCCAATACAATTCCCTACTAAATTTCATTGGAAACCCCATATAAATTACAAGATCATTGAAAAGGATCCTATTAGGAAATTAAATCCTTGTTTTCAAGGTATACGGTACAGTTGCTGCGCCAGATAAACCCGATAAGGACTGAGGTAGATCCGAAAGATACAATGAAGCTTCCCATTGTCAATGAAAGCAAACTAAATTCCATTACAGGATAATTCGGCGGCGCAATCAAGAAAATGAGTCCGGTAAGCAAGATCTAACAAGACCATTCTTTCAAAGGATTACGGTCTGCAACGAGTACGTACCGTTCAGAGAAAACAATCCGGGCCGGCAGGAGATGCATTGGTGGTCGGCGGTGCCGTTGCAGGTTTCGCAGGACGAATGGCAGGGCGCGCAGTTGTAGTCCTGTGTTTCGTAGGTGTACAGGGGGCAGGCCGCGTAACACTTGTTTTCGTACATTACCAGGTGATGCTCGCAACTGGTGCACTTGTCCGGCCTGTCCTGGCAGCTAGCGCAGTTCGCCTCGCAGGGCACGCAGGTGCTGTTCTCCGTGTCTGAAAACGTCAGGTTTGAATCATTTTTAAAGAAGACCAAGCAGCGACTCGAGGATCCGTGCAACAAGGATTGCTGGCGTACTATTTGATTCTCTCAATTTGCCGGACAATTTTAGTCGCGGCTTTCCACGGTTGTATTTTTCACGAAAAAAGTCTGCCGCGTGTCGCAGCCTAATTAGATTTTCGCCCAGCTCCTCAGGTTGCGAGATAAATTGAGAAATACCAGTAATTGCGGCGACTTCGAGCATTATTCAAAGGCGTTACAGCCGTGACGGAACGTTACGAGAATATATTTTACTCGGGAGAGCCTGTAGAATTTTTTTTTCGCTCGCGAGAAATATTCCTGTATCATTTGCGGGCGACGACGTGAAATATGGTCGAACTTGCGAAATATCCGGTTTTCTCGGGGAAATAAACTTTTGAGAATCGAGAACGACCGAAGGAGACTATGAAAAATCTACAAGGCCGCGTAAGAAGCTTCCATTATATCCGGAGTCCCTCGGCTTACTCTCGTAATATCCTTCGGGACACTGTTGCAGACAGACGGCCAGGTCGGTGACACGGAGATGTGCAGGTGCGCAGGAGATGCAAGAGTCCTGTCCGGCTCCGGCGCAGATCTCGCAGGATTCGTGACAGGGCCAGCAGACCCCACCTTGATTGGGGAAGCTCCTCGGCGGGCATCGGCTCACGCAGGTGCTGGAATTTCAATCTTTTTAGACAACGATTCCCAGCAGAATAAACGCCTGCCGCGTGACCAGGTTCAGGATTCAAAGATTCGATAGGCGTCGCGCCAAATTGAACGCATCACTTCAATTACTGTTCGCTATTTTACAATCTAATAATTTTTTAATTTCGTCCTCCTTGTGCTGTTAAATTTTTTTTCTATTTTTATTTTATCAATGGCGGCACTTGTGTGAACATCGTTGTCGTTCGATTGAATTTTCTTGATCTCCCCGGTACCTATACGCGGTCTCTGTTTCATCCCGACATCGGCTTTCCTTCCACGATCTGCTTTAGCTTTTCATTAAGCACGGCGAATGTTAAAGGGCCATCAATTACAGAACAACCAATTCCGAGCGGTGAATGAGCGAGGATAGAAAGAATAGCTTCATTTTCTATTGCAGCTGGAGAGTTCCATTTGCCGCGGGTACACAGGGATCCCGGAGCACCGCGGCGTGCAGCACGCTGCAATTGCTTTAATCTTGCGGAATTAACAGTTCAAGTTTCTCATTCAGCCGTGACGGGAAAAATTTATCCGACACATTATTACGCGCACGGAACAAGAAGGCCGCTCGTCTCACCGAATGGACGACGGGTTAAGCCGCGGTTTAATTAAACCGATACACCAAGTTTCAAAACACTGACAAAAATATGTTAAGGGAATGTACATTCCGAAGTCGTAAAGTAGGCACTTTCAGCTTCAATTTAAGCAATCAAAAGTCCAAATTGCTACACAGGAACATGCTGAAAAGTTCGCCTAAACTTGAAAAACGAGTTTCAGGCCGCATGAAACCGTCGATAGGTTACTTAAAAAATTCATAAAAAAATCCCAGGCCATTCTAGCGGAATGTACCTTCCAGCATCGTAAAGTGGATACTTTCAGCTTCAATTTAACCTACTTGCGATCAACATTGCTCCACGGGAAAGTTGTTGAAAACACGCCCAAAATCCAAAAATTAGCCCCAGACGGCCTAATACCCCCGATAGTTCGATTTAAAAAATCATAAAAAAATCCCAGGCCAATCCAGCGGAATGTACCTTCCAGCATCGTAAAGTGGATACTTTCAGCTTCAATTTAACCTACTTGCGATCAAAATTACTCCACGGGAAAGTTGTTG
>NC_135776.1:20751458-20862453 GCF_028453695.1 Augochlora pura | reverse complement strand
AAAATTGCTCCACGGGAAAGTTGTTGAAAACACGCCCAAATTCCAAAAATAAGCCCCAGACGGCCTAATACCCCCGATTGTTTGATTTAAAAAATCATAAAAAATCCCAGGCCATTCTAGCGGAATGTACCTTCCTGCATTGTAAAGTGGATATTTTCAGCTTCAATTTAACCTACTTGCGATCAAAATTACTCCACGGGAAAGTTGTTGAAAACACGCCCAAAATCCAAAAATTAGCCCCAGACGGCCTAATACCCCCGATTGTTTGATTTAAAAAATCATAAAAAAATCCCAGGCCATTCTAGCGGAATATACCTTCCAGCATTGCAAAGTGGATACTTTCGGCTTCAATTTGAGCTGCCTGGGATCAAGATTGCTCCACGGGAACATGATAAAAAGTTCGCCGAAACTTGAAAAATGGGTTTCAGGCCGCCTGAAACCGTCGAAAGGTTGCTTAAAAAATTCATAAAAAAATTCCAGGCCATTTTTGGGGAATGTACCTTCTGGGGTCTTATTCGATTTTTGATGCGTCGCCGACGAATTCGAGGAAAGGTCGGAAAAAGATCGCGATAACATCGATCCGGAAAGATTGTGTTTAACAGAGAACAAAGCGGAAACGAAACCAGCGTTTCCATCTCCGTTTTTGGAGATTGTGGTCGCGCGTTGATTATACGGCGTGGTAGCCGGGTCTTTTAATATAATCGAAAGAATCCAACGAACCGAACTCGCGAAATTTCAATTGGAAGCGGGCTGCGCGCTTCCAAATAAATGTTACAGTCATCCGTGTATTGATCCGCGAGAACCGAAACCGGCTAAAATGCTGTAAAATGTATCCGGCTGCGTCGAACGGGTTGCTTAAACGTCGCATGCAAACGAATGCCTGTCAGATTTTATTGCGCGTTGTCAAACACTAGGTCGGCAAACTTTCGCGCGGATACGTGCAGGCGGCAATAATTTCTCAGACCGACAAACACTGGTCTAATGTTTATGCAAGCATTTATGGGCTGAAGATAACATGGATCCGTTTTAAGTTTCGTGCAAACAGATATAGGGTGTGCGCGAACCGACAGGCAGGTATATCCTCGCAGAAATGAATATTCGGGCAAAGAAGCAGTTGCTCGTTGAACAAATGTTCGGGGAAGTCAACTTTCGGACAACCTTTTATTTGGACGAATGAGGAACTATTCGGCAAATACGTGCTCGAACAAATAAATTCGAAAATGAATGAATAAAACATATTCAGTAGAAAAGAAATAGACTGTCGGACAAATAAAAGGGTAAACCGAACCGTTAATCACTCCGCCAACAAGAAGACTAATCGATAAAGAAAAGCCAAGTCAAACGATAATGATAAAATAAACTCTGAAGCAAAGCAATATCTACTCAGCCAAAGGGGAACCTAACCGAGCAAATCAAGACAACAAATTGAGACGTACGGCTTGGTAGAGAGTTTCCGGGAATTAAGACGGACTTACTTGTCGAGCCGGTAATTTTTACAAGCAATACACTGGATCGGCCCTTTCCCGTAGCATCCCTGGGGGTCGCACTGAGGGTCGCAGTCGTGCAAGACCTTTTTGGTGGAGTCCAACGAGTCGTCGCCGACTTGCGACGAGGACGATGGCGACTCGTACGCGGAGGACGTGTCCCCGGGCAGCCGATTAGTGAGGATGGGCGCCGAGGAGCCGTCCAGGGTGGCCACGGACGCCTGGACGTTGGAACCGGCGCCGACGTACGGGCCCTGGTAGCCCTGAAAGGTAGACGAAGGAAAGAAGTCGGCGTCGCCGCGATGGCCCAGCGATGACGGAGCATCGGCTACTTGGAATGGATAATGCTCGGAGGCGTACGAAGATTGGGCGTGTACCGGGTTAAATTGTCGTGTGCGGATCGGGTTCTTCGCTGTTCCGTAGAAGATCAGCTGCCACTTCTTCAGGATCCCTGTAACAATAGACGCCAGGCAGGACGGTGAGACATTGGCGCAACGGAGTCACGTTTTCGCGGATTCGGAGGAAACTTTGGGGGCTCTTTCTAAGGGGACTTTGTAACACTTTGTCGACGCTGCCATTGTTCGGGATGCCTTTTAATAGGGCTGCGATTGCACCGTGTCACCTGGAGACGCTGTTCTTCGGGTTCAGCTAATGGTAGCAGATTCTTGATAACTAGCAATTATTCTTGTTCAATTTCGTTTCAGTTGCGACTTTCTCCTCCAGCGAATGAGCGATTTAAAAGCTTCCCTATTTTCAGATTTCTATTCTATATAAAGTTAATTTTGTTGAAAAATAAACAAAGGTACACTGCTGGACCGTACCGCATTAAATGGCTCGACTATTCTCAGCGCGTACACGAACGCGAATTAACACATAAATATCTATTGCCCGGCTTATAATATCCCCGGAGTAGATACAGGAATCGACGTCTCAATATTTGCGAACACTTCCCGCCACCGGAACACTTGTTCTTCGGCGTGTCAGAGTTTGTTGACATTCGGTGTTCCCTCGGCGAAAACGGCGCGCGGCGCGCGGCGCGCGGCGCCGGCGAAGCAGGAACGCGCGTTCGACGGATCCGACTTTGACCATTCAGTTAACTGTGCTTTCGGCAACCCCCCCATCTCCTAATTCATGTTATCTAAACATCGTCGCAACCGTGTTCCGTTGCTTGCACAGTCTAGTGTCTATAAAGCCGTAGGTGACAACTTTCGAGTGTACACGGCTGTAAAGGCTAACATTAGGGTGTGCCGTGAAATATCCTATAGCCTTCAGACGAATCGCTTATTCGGATTGAACAATTCCGCCACGCCTTACCTCTCCGAAGACGAGAATTATTTTTTTCTGCTAGGTTATGTACCCAGGATCATTCGACTAGGATCACATTCGAGCTAAGTAACACTAATTGTTTAGCACGAACTCGTTGATCGATTATTGTTGGTGCTACAACTGGCCGGTAATTACGATCCTGGTTATCCGCCCTCGCGATTAGCACACATTGATTTCCTAATAACAGCCGCAGAAGATCGGATGGAATACGGTCAGCCTAGTTGATTCGATGTTAACGCTGCGATGTTTAAATTCGGCAAAGCGTGATACTGATTGAAAACGTTCGAAACTTCAAAGTCTAGTTTCCAGAGAATCTGAATCTAGAAGAATTAAGAGCCTCGCGAAACGACTTAACAGAAACCCGGCTATTCTATTTTGGCAAGGAAGAAAACGTCTGGCAAACATTTTTGTCCCGGGACACGGTTGCAGGATCGCGGGACCGTGCACACCGCACTTGACTCCTGAAAAAATAAACATCGCATTAACGAAAGAAACGACGAAACGATTTCCAGACCCCTCTACCTAGGACACGATCATGTTAATCAGGTTTACGGCGATTGTTACAGCGACTTAGCGTAAATTATACTAGGATCTCCACCCTGCTGTGCGATTCGGCGAGCATGGAGAGTCGACAAGGTGTTACTTTCATTGTTAAAACGCGGTGGGTGAGTCACGGCGTTATGGCTTTTAATAAGCGTGCTGCCAAGACTGTTTAGGTTCTGCTGGTTAGCTGTCTTAAGCTCCAGTGTAAATTAGTCGTCGATTAGTAACGGTGTACAACACGGTATGCGTTAACGTGTACCGGTTCGCTGGCGAACGTAAACGATTATCGCTGGTCTGAAAAATCTTTGATCGCTCGCTGCATGCCAAAATACCGCTACGATTCGAGCAGCTTGAAATCATAGCGGTGCGAGTAACGTGTTCGAAAATTCTATTCGAAAATATGTTTACGCTTAAGAAAACAAGCGAAAGAAATTAGTCGAATTTGAAGGAGTTTTCTTTAGCATTGAAAATTACTGTTCCCGGCGAAACGATCAAACATTTTCCACTGGTCGTATAGAAGATCGCTAGCGATCTATGCGGAGAACTTGCCTGGCGAGTTGACGTGCCGGTTACCGGCGTTGATGATCTGCAGGGTCCACCTGCCATCCGCCTTCTCGCCCCAGAAGTGGACGCTGAGGAACGGCCAGTCGTCGAAGTTTGCGCTGAGGACGTCCCGTGGCCTTTCGAACAGCAACGTCGACGTGGTTCCCATCGGCGAGGTCAACAGCAACCTCAGATTCCCTCGCGGGAAGAATCTTAATGAAACCTGTTCCCGGAAAGAAATGTTTGCTATTTTCTTTCGAAAGAAGTCGGCCGGGCCGGGCCGGTGTCTGTCTATTATCCGGCGCCGCCCGATGGCGGAACATCCCTCTCCGTCGTCATCGATAATATTATTCCTTTTAAAGTTTCACGCCCCGTTAGCATTCGCCGGTGGAAATCGATAACGCCGACGTTGCTCGCGATAACGCGATAATTAGACGGCCGAACGTATCGAATCTATTGTATATGGAAACCGATCCCGCGCGGCCCACCGGTCCTTCTATTATATTTTCCTTTTCTATTGCTTTTTCATTAAAGCGACTACATCGCGGGCGCAAGATTTATTGTCACTTTATGCAAAGCGTATATTTTGCGCCGGCTTACGATTCATAAAACGGTTTTACAGCAAATTTACATTTTAATGATACCGTCGGTTTATTCTTTCTATGGCCGGAACTTGCAAATGTTTCCCCGCGCGTAATACGAGAATTTAAAAGGTTTGGACCGGCGACCATGTATTATGCATCTCGTCGACCTATACTTCATAAATACTGGTCGAGGGAGCAACCGGTTACCTTTGTCTTACTTCGCCCCGTGGCTCCGCGGAAAAGTTTCCGCTACCGAAATACCGTGCTCCATCGTTTTTGCACCAAAGGTTTCGAGTGCCGGCTCGGCGACCGCGTCGGGACCTCGCCAGAACTTCGAAACTGATTTCATTAAAAAATTGCTGATGTCGAACGTTCGATCGTGTAAAAGATTCCTGATATCAATGAATATTCCGCGAATCTGTTCGCAGTGGTTGCAGTCTGGTATCGCGTGGAATATATTGTGTGCGAGTAACTAAAATTAACAATAAGCTATTTGGAGTGGTAAATACGGCATTGGGACGCGCAAGAATAAATCGCGTGTCTCGACGCTAGCTCTCTGTAATTAGTAGTTCTGAAAATAATTCGGCTGAAAATGACCCAGTTCACCTGGAAGGTCAATTACCACGAGTTTAACATGGTTAAGTGACAATATAGTCGATATAGCTGGGAGTTATTAGTAAATAATGATAGCTGAGAGTAATCATTAAAGATAGCTAGCAATTCAAATTAGTAGCTTAAAATAGGAAATCATTTTCAGATACTGAAGGTAGCTAGAGGAAGTAAGGTGCTTATTAGCGTTTCAATCGGTAAGTGGAAATAGCTCACAGCTACAGGTAACTAAACATAGCCAAGAGCTACCAATAATTAAAGACAGCCAATTATAGGTATTGGTAGCGAAAGGTGAACAAGAGTGATATCAGTGGTTGAAGATAATCGACAGATATCACCGGTAGAAAATAGTTGACGAATTAGCTAGTTATTAGAAGCATCAAAGAGCTGCGCGTGGCTCGAACTATCGAAAGGGCTTATCAGTCTCTCTCTCTCTCTCTGTCACCGGCTGGATGTCGGAAAGGCTGTCGAGCGCGCGAAGCCGGTCCTCGGTAAGAATTCTTACCTTGCACTGCACGTGTTCGAGGAAGCGGACCTCGTTCAAGGAGCCGGAGCAGCCGGTGACGTCCATGTAGACGCTGAGCGTGTAGCCGTAGGTCGGATCGATGCGTCTTTCCTCGTTGATCTCGTCGGACTTGCAGATGTGCTGGGGCGGCACGTTGATCCATTGCTCGGCCAGGCTGACCATGGCGCCGGCGTCCATCAGCCCGTAACCGAATTTGTGGGACACCTTTCGCTTCACCCCGTTGAGGATCCAGCCGGGCTCCTTCTCGAGGGGCCCGGACCTGGAGGTGCGCACCACGAGGTACTGCATGTCCCGCCAGGTGAGGTTCGGGTTCGCCTCGAGCGCCAGCGCGACGATCCCGGCAGCCAACGGGGCGGACGCGGAGGTCCCGGTGTGCTCGACGGTGCAAATATGATCCGGCCGCAGCTTCGCGTCCATGTCCACCGTCGCGACGCTCTTGTCGTTGCCCGGCGTCCCCGAGGAGTACGTGGAGGCCAACGTCGAGCTGCATTCCTCGAGGTACCACGGCTTGTAGCCGCCCTGCGTCGCGCTCGATATCGACAGCGTGAAGATGCTGTTCGTGTAGCCGTCGCAGTTGCAGGAGTCCGTGTGACGACCGCCGTTCCCCGACGCCCACACGAAGATGGAACCCTTGCCTTTGCGACCCTTTCCGTGGTCAAACAAAATATACAACTTTTAAGATCTGTTCTTGGCCGAGCTGTCTCCCCAGACTCGGTTACCTAGGCCAAACGGACTAGATCCCCAGGTTCTGCTAGCTTGGCTAGCACTGGGTGCTTTAATACTATTGTGTGCAGCTTTTAGACTAGACGGGGTTAGATGGTAGCCAGGTTGCACATTTTATGACTATAGGCTGTTTTTAGGTTTTTTGCAAGGCTGCTTTGACAGCTTCTTTAGAAAGCTGTTTCGCGGATGCTTGCCGGGCCACCTTTGCGCGTCGCGTACCGAACGTGCTCAAAGGTGAGGCCAGTCTCGTTTTACCGATTCATCGAGTGTATCGGAAGCTTGTACATAGCGTTAGGGGCGGTTTGCGGTCGGTGATTTTCGATAGAAACCGGTCGAAATCGGAATTTCTTGGTGCTCTAGCACAGCTTAAAGAGCCGGTTGCTTTGACGACGACGCTTTGTTCGCGCGGCTCGAATCGGCATCTTTGCCCGCGATAGCGTACTAAAGTAACTTAAATTAAGGATTTTTATAAAAAGGGAATGGAGGATATTAAAGTTTCAGAGGTGGACGGAACTTAATTCCGTGACTCGACTATCCCCGGAGAAAGAGTAACCGGTAGATCAAAGATCGAAAATTTATTCATGAACGGACAGGGGAAAACAATTTTCTTTAGTAACAGAGGAAACAGTACGAAGTTATCATGTTTTTCTATTTAAGCAAAATATTCATAGGACAGTGCTGAATAACTTTGTCGCCCCGGGCTGATCACGCTAATGGAGTTCCTCCGCGTTTTGCTCGCGGAAACATTTTATTCATTTTATTCCGACGAAAAAAGGGCAAACTAGGTTGATCGGAAATCTCACCGTGTCCGAGCATCTTAAATAATGCGCTCGGACGTCTCGGCGTCTTGAATGTTAATACGCGGCAGAAATATTTTCATTTGGCCAGGGAGCATACAGCCGGAACAACAAGTTGCAAACGAAGGAAGTCTTCGATCATCCCTCGGCCCGAGCAAAGTTCCCAACAACTTCCATTATCATTTGTTTCGGCCCCCGAACAATAAGAGTGCCCCGATATTTTATATAATATGCCGTGGAGAAATTGCGATCCCCCGGAATATTATTTCCCGACTGGCAAAGGCAGAAAGGAACATTTATCATTTGCAATGAATATTTTATTCGAACATCGCGGACCTATCTGAATCGTTCCATCCACGCTCGGGGCGGCGAACATCAACGAGCTATCTCCAATGTTCTTTCAACAATCTGCAATGCTGATTCACGGACACGCTTTGTAAAATGCGAGACTGTTTTTCCTCGCGTGGCTTTTTCGCTGTTAAGTGCGGTAAATTTTGGAAACGAACGAATTGGATTTAGAAAATTGTCTCGAAGACATCGCGTGCCATCTGGTAAATGTAAATAAATTTGTAAAAATCCGCGGGGCTCGCGAAAGCAACGCGAACGTTCGTAAGAAAATTCTCGTGACCGAAAACTCCATAAATTGAAGTCCTGCTACGAATTCCGGCTCTCCAATTGTCAATTGATCAATTCTACGGAATGAATCACGAATGCAGATGCGATTTCGCCGCTCGCGTGATGGGCGCAGCCATAAATCGCGTGGTCTGCTCGAGGTAGTAATGTCGCGGGTTGCGCGTCGCCGGGGAAAGAAGCGATTTAGATGAGAGATTCGTAACTTACGCTGGTTACGCCGTAAATAAAGGCTCTCCTGGCAAGAGGTCCGGGGCCATCGACAGTTTTACCGTCGTCCTCGGGGCCCCACGAAGCGCTGTATATATCGATGTGATCAGGATTCAATCCCAGCGCCCTGGCTTCGACGGCGTCGTTTACCGGGCCATCGAGCATTCGCACGCCTGAGAACACGGAAGGTATGTGCGTCAGACAGCTTTTCTTCTCACACTGGCTGTGCCAGTGTCGCAACGCCACGGTCGCCGAAAACAGCCAAAAGGCGCTTCAGGCGCCATTTTTTTTAAGAAACGAACATCGGTTGTACGACCTCTAATATCGTTGGTAAAAATTTCTAGGTATAAAAATAGCTATACCAATAGACAAGGTATAATAATGATTAAGAATAATGCGCGAAATTGTTATAAATATCGTCGATAGTACAGTTGTAAAAAATAGTCCGTCGGTCGAGGAAGCGAAAATGACAAAGCGGAAGTAACGCGGATATTATTCTCGTGAACCTATACAAACATGTGCAAGCTTCAAATTTACTATTTTATGAAAACGAACTGTATTGATCGACTGCTATTTCCAACAACAAAAAAGATAAAACACAGGTCTGCACGTTTTCGTTCCGTCGAAAGTATACCAAAAATATGCGAAAAGCAAAACTTGTCCGTGCTTGTCCAAAAACCAAAAAATACTATTGTTTAAACGCACGTCGGCATGTCCGAATTTTATGTGAAATAAAAAGTGTAACGTTGCTCGCTCAATAATTATGAATAATTTGCATGTAACTGAAATCACGATAAAATATTCTACGAAAATGCATATTTTTGAAAATTTTATCTGGAAAATTACTTGTGATTGATATCTGCCTAAATGCCGAACATTGACATCGCGAGAACGAGAGAGCGAATGATCGAGAAAAAGAGGAGAGAGAGAGGAAGAGAGGAGAGATGACTGGCGCGAGCAAGCGTTGAAGCGTTGCGAGGCTCGGAGGTTTCTAATTGCAATCCTCCGAGGTGCCTTCTTTTTTCCGCGCGCCGAGCTACAGGTATTCGGGCCGCGTTAAATCGAACGGCAGATTGTTGACACGCACTTTAATGGAAACGAGCGGGTTAAATTATCGAAATTCGATATATCAAGCCCCGCAAGCCCGTGGAACAGTTTCCACGGCGATTTCTAACGACCCGGCGGGATATGATTGACGTTTTAATCATTGTTTCGGGGAAAAAGGAGGATCGCTCGGGGGGAAACGAAACCGGGTGTGGGCGGGGGGTAAGGCGTGTCACGACGGCGATTAAGATAACGACAAGTAATTAAACACCGGTGGAACGGGATCGGGCTCTCCGGACGTCGAATTTCCGTGCAGTGCCGGGGAATCGAATCCGTTCCGCTGCGGATCGACGGGCTACGTGAACGCGCGACGATGAATTTTTAAAGCCGGAACACAGCCTCTCGGCTGGAATCAATCTTCTAGAATTGACAGTAATTAGTAGACTGTCGGATCTCGCGGATTTTTCGCACCTCCCGGTCTCCCGTAGCAGCCTAAATGGTCGATCACGATAGCCGAAATTCAATTTTAAACATTTTACGGATGACAAGAGATATTTACTGCTTCAACTACCTAACGCGTTCATCTATGATATTTTCAAGGCGTGGCTGAAATTATTTCAACAAATCAAAGTAAAACGCCGCTTCTTTCTCATCAATATTTTAACAAAGATTAGCAAACAATAAATATTATATAAATGACCCAAATTATGTAGGAATGTATTAGCGATAAATGTATGCCAATTATCGTAGCTGTCAAAATATAGCGTATAAATTCATACATAATTATAAATTCAAGTGTAATCAAATTAGCTTGCAATGATTGTACATACTGTAAAAAGCATATGCATGCTGCAAAATGCATATACATACTGCATGTAGAATATAATTCCGACCGATTGAAACCGACTTCAAAAACAGTTAACAATTTAATTATTTATTTCACTATCGATTAAACGATTGTTTCGGAGACTCGTGAACTCGTTTCAAGCTTCAAAATATGCGAATTTCGGTGTTTTATTGCCGGAATAGCCGAGCACGATGTTACCGAGTGTAAAATATATTGTAATTAATACTTAATGCAATCACATGGTCGAAATTGCGAATTTACAACAGGTCACAGGCGATCACGACGGCGAAATCGTGTTGTTTCGTGCAGCGGCGCGCGGAAGAATGTTTATGGATGTTTATGGAAACAGTTTACGGTATCTGTGACGCAAATATTAAATGGTTTCGCGTCATTCCGGGAGCGGTTTTAACCTGCGGCTCCCGAACGTTCACGCAAATGTACAGGTTAGTGCATGATGGTTCGTAATGAGCTGCAATTAATATGATTGAATCGGCGCATAATGATAATATTAATAGGCCCCAAACAAATCTGCCACTGCGACGCATCAACGCAATTAACCCAAGTCGCGACGAGAATATTCTGCGTACAGTATATATGGAATCGAGTGTGATGCATCGTCAATATTTGCGAATCATCCGATAGTTCTTTGATGATGCCGTGCCACTGAAAATCAATCGAGATATTCGAGCGTGGAGTCCAGCGCTGAACCCTTTGGGTAAGCACGCTCGTCTGTTGCTTTCCTAGCATTACGTATTCCTCCGTGTTTTTGCAAGTCGGAGATTTTGCAAACCTACCTTTTCCTAAAGTCTATCATATATAATATGTTTTATTATATCATCGCCTTTCGAGTGCAAAGCTTTTCGAGGTTGAGCTTCGTTACCATGAAAATCTTCGGCACGGTTCACGGAGAAAGTCGTATCGATCGCGCAAACGATTTCTGGCTCGTTAAAAAAAAAAAAAGATTCTCAGACAAGTAGAACGTGGACGGTGTATGGTCGGACGAGTGGATTAGCAATGGTTTATGGTCAGACAAGTAGAATGGGAGCGGTTTGTAGTCAGACAAATGGAGCGAACGTCCACAAAGTGGTTATCGTTGGTGAAACAAGTGAAACGAGGTCGGTGTGTAATCAGACAAGTGGAATTAGGTGATCGTTAGGGAGACACGCGCGGAACGAGGTTAATCCATATCCAGACAAATGAAATGGAGACAACAGTTTTGCGTCGATCGGACGAGTAAAATGCCGGCGATCGATCGCCGATCTAGCGGAGTAGAAGAACTGTCTTTGATCGGGGCCGCGTAGAATGGCTACGGTTTACGATCGAACAAGTGGAATAAAGGGATTCTGTGGTCAGACAAGCGGAATTAAAAATAATCTATGACCAGATAAATGCGATAACGCGACGGTCGTTACTCATCCGTGTACCACGAGGTTGGTCCGTGGCCAGACAAGTCGAATAGTTTCAGGCTAGGGTCAGAAAAGTAGAATACGGTCGACGTATGAAACGACAAGCCAAATACGGTGGTGGTCGATAATCCAGCTAGTAGATAAGTGCCGTTTTCGGTCAGACAAGTGGAATAACTTCGATTTATGATCGAACGACATGAACTGAGACTATTTGTGTCGAGGCAAGTCGAAGGAGAAATTATTCGTTCGATCTGCAGAGACTAAGTAACGAGAGTCAGGAAAACGATCAGATTCGATCAGAGGAAGGGAGCAGGATTAGGAAAAACAGCTCGTCTACGTCGTAACTCATATCTTCGGGTAAAGGGAAGTCGGGGCTGATAAAGAGCACCGTGTATCTGGTTAAAGTGTAATTTGTTGCAGTCGCGTTCTCATTACGAACAGCACGGGAAAAAGAAAGAAAGAAAGAAAGAAAGAAAGAAAGAAAGGAAGAAAGAAAGAAAGAAAAAGAGAAAGAGAGATAGAGATAGCGGGGCACCATTATTTATGAGATATCCCGAAGTCACTGTCTCCTGGTTTGTTCCGTGGCGCAGGATGGCATAGCGTGGTGTCGACTACTATGTTAGGTAGCCGGCTCGGTTGAAAAATCGGAATTTCTTACCGCCGATGCTGGCATTGTACGCGACGCCGACGCCGCAGTATTGGTTGAATGCGACTGCGGCGACCTCGCCGGCGCATCGGGTCCCGTGCTTGTTGTCGCCGTTGTCCCTTGGCATCGGGTCGTTGTCGTTGTCGTTGATGTCCCAGCTGGCTTGGTGGTCGTAATTCAGCGCCAGATCAGGATGATTCGTTTGTATGCCGTCGTCCAGGATCGACACGACAACACCCTTGCCCGTGTAACCCTTCTGCCAGGCCGGGTCAAGATTCATGTCGTAGCCATCCTTCGCGCCGCCGTTCTGCAACACAAAAGCGACCCGAGGATATTCGAGCTGCGATCCACATTGTGTACCCGTGACCGGCGCGGGGCTCGCTGCGAAATTGGCCGGTCTCGCGTCTCCACGCTTTCTTCGTCGCGGCCAATTATTTTGCAACGCGACGGTCAGGGTGATAGCTGCATTCTTTTGCCCCTACGGTACGGTGCAGATGGTCACTGTTGTCCGACCAATTGGAACCGTGCGTTTGGCTCGCGTCGGTCATTCTTCACTTTATCGTATATCGAATAAGATATTTTATATTAATTTTAGAAAATTGTATAGCGAATGATACATCTAGCGAATTCTTCGAATAAAATTTGATTCGGAATATTCGATTAATTCGATTCGAATTAATAATTTCAATCGGGGCCGGATTTCGACCGCAGATAACACAAAACAACCTGGGAAATCCCAGCTAATTATGAATGGCCGATTCGATACAATTGCGCGGAGGCCGTCGTTGACGAGTACCCAATTATATTCGTTTGGCGGTTGAACGCGCAATTGTTCGGTTGATCGAGTGTCAGCCCATTAAACGACTAAATCATAGAATAACGATTCGGTCGGGGCTCTAACGAGGGGTTCGATCGGGGATCGCGTGAAAGGGCGTGCTTGTACCGCCGCGGCGGCCCGGAATCCTGTTTGCGAATGAAAAACATCTCATTGTTAATACCGGGACCGTATATCCCGTTCCCTGCCGTTAATTCCCGAAACGACAAGAGCAGCGATCGGCCGTTGTCTATACCCGAAAACGATCGTTCGAGGCGACGTGCACCGAATTTATGAACCAAGCACGAAAAAGGACGGCCCTTCTGCTCTCTCTCTCTCTCTCTCTCTCTCTCCCTCTCTCTCCGTTCCGATTTCTCGCGGTCGTATTCGACCGCGCGCACCGTACGAACTTCTTCCCGGCCGAATGCAGTCGGTCGTACAATAAATTCTTGCTGATTTTTCTCTACTAAAATGAAATTTCGCCCGGCCGGCCCATAAATACCATAGACACTCGCGATCGCGGTCGCGAAATACGGGACACGCGGACGTTTTAATCAAACCCACTCAATGCGACGATTCTTCTTCGTTGCACTTATTTCTTGTCCCGTGTTTCCGTTTCCGACTGTTCGGAGGTCTAGCTTGTGTATTGAAACCCCGTTTGGTTAAACTAACGGAGAAACCATCGACAGACGGATAACAGAACACGCCGCTAAAATAACACCCCTATTTTATAATTAACAGCATTACACGTGGCTCGTCTTACGATGAATAGCAAATTATTTTACTCTTTCATAGAAAATTATTGAATCAATTTCAAAGTTGAATTAATTAATTGCAACAAAAACGTCGAAAAATTTGAATAAATATCATTCGACGACGTCGACGTTCGTGAAGCGAAATTTCATTGTGAAGTTATCGCGACGCCTAGCACCGTATCCGCTCGCGGGTCATTGTAACGCGCTCTACAGAAATCCCATCGAACCATGCACGTCCGAATTATAATTGTTTCCGATTTACGAAATTATACGCGGGGCGAAACGAACGGAACTAACACTGTAATTCTCTCGTTCCCCGTCGGGAAGTAAAATATTATGTTTGCAGTGCTGAAAATTAATTAACTACCGCTAATTGGCGTGCATAAATATCGCTCAGTTCTTTCGAGCGTCGAGCACCGCAATAACGACGCGATGGCGATAAACCGTTGCGGCTAACGTAAATGTGTCGATGAATAATATCCTTCGATTTTGATGAAGCGGTCGAAGATGCTGCACAGTGCAGTGGCTGCTGTGCTACAGTATCCAGATCTGGGAAAGCAGTAATAAATTGTTAACACGTTCCGCGTCGTGGTGGTTTTACGCGACTCTTCACACTGGCTATTTGATATTTTACTAAAAATTGATATACTATATGAAACGGACTTATTACGACCCATACATATAATAGTATGATTGACTCGATCTACGGCAGATGGACGCAGTTCGGGGGGAAAGGGGGGGGAGGGGGGTCGCGAAGGAAATCCTGCGGAAGCGGAACGGCCGTAGCTTGGATCCCGAATACGTTATAACAGTTATCGGGTGTCGTTAAGTCCGCCACATCGGCCGGCGACGGTAGTCCCGTCACGTAGTTCGTTTTGGTTTGGGGGGTCGAAGGAAGTAGAATCGAAGGGTCCACTTACCAGGTACCACTGTTCCTTAAAGAGCGGATCCGTGAACAGGTTCTGGAAGGGTATCTCCCTATATTTCTGCCGGTGGTACGTGTCCTGCCTGGTACGAGGGACGAACCCGTCGAAAAACGTCGGATAATCGCGGAATGCGAACGACGTGTGCACGAAGTCCCTCTTCTTTCGGGTTTTCTCATGCTGCTGCTGGAACCACAGCACCTGCAAAAACAAGAACAGATTTTACTAGAGAGAACCGTGGCTTTCCCGGACAACTCGGCGCATTTCCCTTTCGCCGCGGGAAACACGGACGCCTTTCTCATAAATTCAGATCCGTTCCCGTTTGATATCAGACTTTGTAAGATGGTTGCTCGTTGCTTCTCTTTTTAAACATTGTTACTTGTTCCTTATTCCTCCCAATTCTTACCAGGTCCTACATTTCGGGTTCGATAATCTCGGCTATCCGAATATTACGTCGTGTATCGTTGTCATTCTTCAATCGGATTATACGCCTGTTCTTTTTTTTTTTTTTTAATCTTTATTGGAGCACGCGTAAAAAGCTTTGCAAAGGGCGGCGAAAGCTTTGCGCAGATGAAGGTTTTCTGAGCGATTTATAGGGAACAGAAATTCCATGAAATCCTTGCAATTCGCCTGTTCGCATTTCCTGTAAAAACTGCAATTTTTATTGATTGATTCGTGTTCGAATAATTTAGAAATATAATAAGAAGAGCTTCCTATACTTAGATATTATGTAATATACGCTTGTCGCGTTACTATTATTGATTAGAACTGTATAATAATTTCTTAATAAACGTATGAATAGAAAACAATTTACGAATATAATAAAAAGAACTGATTTGGTTATTGTTTGATTCGTCAGTTAGTAGCAACCCCAAGAAAATCAAACTAATTCCTCGCAGGTATAAACCATCGCGATCGAATCGAACGAATCGACCGAATATTCGCCGATAAATCGTGTCGGGCCGCGCTTAAAAATGCATCGGCGCGCGGCGGGTGGGTGACGGGAACGCGGGAAATTTTTCAACGGTTTCCATGTCGCGAGCGCCGCGCGCGCCCTGGAAAACGTGACGATGCATTATAAACAGCACGCGAAAATTAATTTTGTTGCGGCACGTCGGCCCCCGGGCCCGGTCTCCCTGCGCACGCCGATCCTTTTCACTCTATTATGTTTTATGCCGCGCGTTCCGACAGCCGCGAATAAACTTTCGTGAATTTACGAACGGCCGAAGAGCAAAAATGTTCGCGGCCGGTGGCCTGGCCGAGAGCGGGGCGCGCTCTGCGCTGTTGCTTCCGCGATAAATCTGGCTTGTTATCGCGCCGACGAATTTTCGAATCGGTGCGGATTACCGTACGCCGTTCCACTGATTTGTGTCAACCCGAAAAAAATCGACGCGCCGTTCACGCTCGCGGGAATTTCCGGCGATTATGATTTCGACGCGATCGTTCCCGCGGCGCGAGCGATCGCGAGCGAGATCAGCCCCGTAATTTCACGCTGATTTATCCATTCTGCGAAATGAACACACCGTTGGTTCGCGCGCGGTGTTTCATTCGTAATACGTCGGCTGATAGAGGGTGGTGACAACGACGTTTCGATGGAACTGGCCAATTTCAACAGCTTTTCTTAAATAGACATTGCAATGTTTGTTATTCTACGAATTTTATAAAATGAAAAATTATCTCTTACAAGTCCCCCGAATTAATTGTCGGCTGATTCTGTTTCGAGACCGTTTATATTTCGCGAAAACGACAAGGGTGCCTGGAGGTGTTATGGTCGGCGAGGGGTGCCCTGTAAACAGCGCGGCCTCGCAGCGGGAATACGTTTTCGCGGTCGGGGGCGGACACCGTGGAACGCGGCGCGGTGATCGTTTTCATTCATATCGCCAGCCGGGACACCGGCGTTAAAGCCTCCCCCGTGAAATTCACGGCTGGCGAATATTGGCCGGGCTCCAAAGTCCCTAGGCTCGTTCGCGTTCCGCGTCGATAAGTGTCACGGTCGTAGGCGCCACGTGTGACAATGCTCGCGGACAGAGGGAGAGAGAGAGAGAGAGGAAAAAGAACGGGAAACCACGACGAGCTGTGGTTCCCATCGATCATTGTTTCCCCGCCGACGACTACTAATCACTCGCTGATTCGAGACAGTGCGCACGTAGCTGAAGACAAGCGTATTTATCATAATGGACAGATTTATAGGAACGCTTTTAATGGACAGATTTATCGAAACGGATTTTTGCCGACGGGATTCACGCGTGACCTGTTGAAGCTTTAGTCGAACTATTTCCTCGATAATGAATTCCGCGGAATTTTCTATATGGACTGTTTCAGCAAATAAAATTTAAATGGATGGCGTACGCGTTAAAAATGGGGAAAAATCTGTTGGCATTTTCGTAGAGACTTAATAAAAAATAATTAGAATAATAATTCTCTTTCCATTTTCCGTCTCATATTAATTATATTACTTGTCCAAATTTATACAGTTTCGGATTTCCAGGTGACATGGCTTCGACTGCAAAGGGTTAACATCCTAGTTCCGGTTTCATTAACGAAATGACTTTGGTTTCGTGGAAATTTTTCGAACCGATATCCAACACCGTACGCGCGAAAATATCCGTTAATGTTCCGACCACTCTCCGCTTTCGTTCGAACAAATGAGATTGCATTAGATTGGCCAATTCGATAATTAAATTAATTTGCAATCGAGGTAATTTCGGGGCTCGATTTTCGGTACTTTACGCATGAAAGTCGGCTCCCGCGCGTTTCATTTCGAAGGTGCTCCGGCACAATAAAGCTGCGCGTAATACCTATCAACGTTGTTTTCGATCTGGTATCTAATTAAACGGAGGGTTTGCAACATCGATTCGGGGGGGGGGGGGGGGGCTGGAGTCGTCTGAATAATTGCAGAAATCGGCCGAGATATCGAGTGCGAAGGCGCGTACACACGAGATCGCGATTAATTACGCGATACTCGGCAGCTGCGCCCACTCTCTCCGGGCCGAACTGTTAAAACAACTCCCGTTGTAAATATACATTACGCCGGCTATAATGGCGCCGGTATTTCTCGAGCAAACCTCTTGACTCCCGTTTCATCCGTGGCCGGCCGGGGAGTGCTTCATCGGCTAGAAAAAGACAGCGCGGTTTGAAAAGATGGGCCAATCACAATATTATCTCTGGGAGCGCGGCGATATTCTACCGTGTTTTTCCTCTTAAAGAAAGCTTCGCCCCGTCGACGGGTCGAGATGACCAACGGATGGCCACTTCAGTTTCAATGTCGTGTTCAACGTTTAAAGCCTTCCACCCCCCCCCCCCCCCCCCCCCACCACCCCTTCGCCGCCGTTCGCTTCTTGGCCGCGGACCGCGCCGGTCCTTTATTTTTTCCCGTCTCGATTGGCCGGCTTTACGATACTTTTTGCCGTGGCCGGTCACATTTAAAGTACTCGACAAAATCGAGTGGATGAAACGGCTTCGGAGAAGTTCAATCGAACCGTAATTCGATTGCATCTCATTCCCCTCGCTAAAGGGCTCCTTAACAATTTATTCCACGGAAACCTATTAACAATCCCCTCGATAACTGTCCTATAGAAAAAGGAAGCTCGATAATTCATTTCAACTCGCCACGCATTCCAAGCCGATCAGCCGAGCCGCGTTGTAACCGAATTCCACGATTTACCCGGCAATTCTATTACTTAATTGTAAGGACGTTAATCGCTTGCCAACTTTCACTGTTCCAACCACTTAATATTCGAAATATTATTCTAATATTAGTATCTATATTACAAACAACCAACCTAATTCTCTAAAATCGATTTGCACAGCTTTTTGCATTGCGCTACCTTTCGCGTGGCACTAATTTTTAGATTGCACCGCGGCGTTCGCGTCGCACTGCCTAAGATTTGCGTGGAAGATAAATATTTGTCCGGCTCGACGGTTTGCGCGAACTTAGGCGGAGGACAGCCGAGAGAGAGAAGGGAGAGAGAGAGAGAGAGAGAGGGGGAAAGAGAGAGAAAAAAGTACGTGTCAAACAGAGTTTCGCGAGCAGCGTCGCCAGGAAATTTGCATGAAAATCGGGGAACGCCATTTCGGCGTGTTTCGTCGCGAAATACAAGCCGGCGTGACGCGGCGCGAGGACAGAATTTTGTCCCTTTTGTATTTGCCCTGCGACCAGGGGGTACTCGCGGGTTAATTCATAATTTGATTGCGATTTAAAGCGCCCTAAAGCGAAACGTTTTCCACAAAAGAATCGTTTAGATCGCCGGGGCAAAGGATTCCGGTCTCTCGCATTCTAATGGAAATGAGAGTGAATTTTAAATTCTTACGTAACGAAGAATTAAAAGCGCTGCATATTTCAAATGACACTTTCATGCATATGGTAATGGCTCTTTCGGTTTTTTACGTATCTCTCTCTCCTTCTCTCAATGTTTTCTCCCTCTCTCCCTCTCTCTGTTCTTTTCGCTCTCTTTCTCTCTCCGTCTTCTCTATTTTCTCTCTTCTCTATCGTATACATATATTTTTTCTATCTTCGGTTATTTTTCTCGCCATTTTTAATACCAACGCGCCCGATTCCCTTTGTCGTTTGCGTATAATTCCCGTGACGGCAGCTCGGAGTTAAGCGGACGCGTAGGAATCGTGTGTGTCAATTATTGGGCATGCTGTACAACAATTTCGAACGACTCGCATTGTGCACACCTTCCAATTATCACGACGCGCGTCCACGGAACAATCGATACGCGGGGATCAATTATTGTAGAGCCCAATTAACACCCGCATAATGCTTGAAGCATCTAATGAAATTCGGCTGGATGTGCCATTAATTACTGTAAGCTGAATGTGCCGGGCGCTTGTATCGCAGCGAGTCACGCGATGAATCGAATCTTTTCCCCCGTGTTACCGTGTTTCGCGAAAAAGTGAGAATAGAGCGTTCTATTAAAAAGGTGTAAATGTTTAGCTCAATGTTAAATTTTCTTTACATATTATATACATGATTAATATTTGAAAAATTATATAGTAACATTGAAACTTGCTATTGATCGGGGAAAAAAGAGTCGCTACACGAGTGTAAAGGGTTAAACGGTGTTTTAACACTATCGCGGCTCGCTATACACCGACTAAATATCTCGTAAACGTATATTTGCGATCTTGGTAATAGTCGATCAAAAAATTAGCGATCAATCATTGCGACAGGCCTTGTGAGCCTAGCGTTAAGAAAGCAGAGAAGCAAACCCCCGGCCGCAGCACGAATTCTCTCTAATTTTCCGCAATTGTCGGCACAGCAATTCGGACGTGGTAACAGCACGTTATCAGCGGGCGAAATAACTTTGCTGGCGGGTGGGCTGAAAAAAGTATCAAGACGATATTTAACGCTCCGGAGTGCCGGGGCTGAATTACGCCGGCACACGTACGACATTATGTAACTGCGTGACTCGGTCGTTTGTTTCGGACGGCGCGCACTGCTCCCGGTTCCAAGGAGATAGAACGAAAGAGAGGGAGGGAGGGAGAGAGAGAGAGAGAGAGGGTGAAAGCTGTTCGCGAACAGGAGAAAATTAGAATGCCGGGTAAACAATGCGCGTCGTAGTAGAACAGACGCCGTGAAATTACGCGCCTCTCTGTTTCGCACCTGTGCTCTCCGGTTCGCGCGCGCGTTCCCTCAGTCGGCCCCGTCACAGTTTGACGAGCACACGGGTTGCTCCTTAACCCTAGGATACGTCAAAGATGGAATCACTTACCCGTGGCTCATCCCTTAGCGTTCTGTGATGCGACTCGCTGCTCGACAAAGACCTCTTGTGCAGCCGTTTGTCCGCGAACAGGTAATACTCCCTCAGCGATCCAATCTGCAAACAAAACAAAAGTATTCCTTAATTTCTTTGTGGCTGGCCCATTGCCCTACTCCACTTATGGGACTTTATTTTCCAGCCTGGTAGTCGGGGAATTATCACGAATACAGTAGAACATCGATTAGGTGAGTTGAAAACTTATAGTCAAATCTCTTTTTATTTTTAATGGAATTTATTTTATTAAAAATATTTTTTTAATTAAAAATAAATTCGAAGAGAGCTTGTCTTATTCGTTTTTTCGAAATAATCTAGTCGGATCATTTCTAGTTTCCATTTTACGATAGAAAGAGGAAGCTTTTGAGGTTGAAGGGACGGTAGATGGGTTGTAGCGATTCTAGGGACACAGGTACTTTCTCCCGGTTTCAATTAAACGGATCATGGAAAGACCGTGAACGTCAAATATTTGTCTTGCTAAACGACCATGCGCGTGATTTGTTCTATCTGCCTGACCCAGATCGGCCACAAATCCTTTATTTACGTTGGATGGACTAGGATCTGGTTGCCCGATAAGCGACCGATTTATTTCCTCGTAGCCTGCGATGGTTTGGGAGATGGAACTACGGGTTTTTAATCCTTTCAGATTTTTTTGTAATAATATGAATCACTCTGGAGTTTTCGAATGCCACTGTGGCGTTTTCAAATATTCTGATATTTCGTAACGAAACTGTGACGATCTTTACAGTTACATTTTCCTTTCCAATTTACCGAATGCCAGAGAGAATAAAATTCTCTTGTTCACCTAAATCCAGCTTTCATTCCCTACTACGTCATTTGAAAGTCTGTTTCGTATCCCGAGGTACTAGACCGTGAAATATTAAACATTGTTAGCATTATGGGAATCCCCAAAAAATTATAAGACACATAGGTAGTTTAATCCGCCAGACTCAACTTTCATTTTTAATTTACTGCCAGATTCGGGTTACTGCTTGTTCGCCGAAATATATAAACTCTCCTGCATTGTTACTCGACGGACTATATTATACACTTAATCGCTGAGAAATATTAAACGTCGACAGCGAACGTAAGTCGTAAAGAAATTACTAAATACAAAAGCAAACCGAAACATTTAACAGAGTTTCGTTTTAATTCGTGTTCTCTGAACAGAAGGAATTTACTTATTCGCCTAAATACACCTTCAGGATTGTCCCGGCGGTTGTGTTTAATTACGGGGCCGTGAGAATTTTGCAGGAAATCGTAAAACACGGGATTCGGGGAGTATTCATCGCGATCCCGTTTTATTTTTAATTTACCGCGAGCCAAGGAAAAGAAATTTGCACTTAATTTTCGTTTCACCAACACATCGCCGCCGCCGCCGCTGTTCCAACCGTCGCGCGGTTTCCGTTTTATGAAACGCGACATACCCTCCTTACGGAATATCAAAAAAACTGGAACAAAGAAATCTCATTACCGTCTTGAATGTTGCGCCGTGCGTCGCGCGGGCTTTAAACAAAAATGCACGTACAAGTAATACGGTTTTCTTCGCGCGAAATATGAAACGGTGGCCGGCAACGACTATCCCGCGAGCAAACGTGCTGAATTTGTCAAGAAAACTGCGAATTTTTCTGCGAACTTTTCCGCGTCTAGCTGACGATCCAGCTAGAAAAAGAATTGTACAAGCCGGTCCACCTAAAGCTAGCGATATAGTTCAGGCAGCTTGCTTTCTTCAGTTACGACTGTTAATTCTTCTTAGTCGTTTACTTTTTCCATTATGTGTGTTTTGTCTGTATATATTATTATTCATGTATAGATATATAGAGTACATAGGATGATACGAAGCTTCGTACCCATATAGTTTAAAGGAGAAGCATCGAAAATAGCAGTTCTATAAAAATCGGCGGCGAAAATTGATTTCCATTGTCTGCGGGCATCCTGGGATACCCGCCTGGCCGGAAACAATTTTCAGGAAAAAAATTGGGTCACTGTATTATGAAGCAATATTGGACTAGCCAAATTGCCAATGCGATTTCGGAGCAGGGGAACGGCTGACAACGTGTTCCATGATTTATTTGCTCTTCGGGTCGGCACGGTGCGCGCGGGCGTTTTCGTTCCTGGATCGTTATTAAAATATTTGGTCATCTGTAATTGGTCGCTTTCGTTCGTCCCCCGTAGCGGTGCTATTTGCAGCGGCGACAAATGAACCTCAAATATTATTCCCAATCTCGTAACGGCCGAGTCGGGCGATTTTCCCACGCGGACACGGCGCTGGAAATGCCATAACCCTGCCGCGCCGCGCGCCCGACGGCAATCGATACGAGACGGGACGGGACGCGTGGGCGACGGCGACGCCGACGAGGACGAGGACGGCGATGACAAGTCTGTCGGCTCGTTAGCCTCGCATACACCTCGAAGAAGATCTCCGGCAAGCCGGGATGAAAATTCGCGCCGCCCGATGCCGGCTTGATAATACATTCAACGACTCGCGATCTTAGTTAAACTCGTATCTCGAAATCCAACGGTGCCGGATGGTTCCGCGCGAACGCCTGCACATTATGTGCCACATAAGGGCCATCCCGAATCGGGGACAGCCCTGTAATTCTCCCGGTGGAAAACGGCGTCCGAAATACGGGCCCGGGGATTCCGGCGACGATTTTCGCGGCGGTCGATTCCGCCGCGAGAGGCTGATGCGGATCTGATAATTAGCGGATTCATGGGAACAATGTGTCATCATGGGTGGATTCAGAAATTTTATGCAAGCTTCGTACCGAACTTTAAGGACACTGAAATGAGAAAATTTGGTTGAAAGATTGCTCGCGATCTGTCTATATGGAAAATATCATTTTTCTACATAATTTTGAGGAACCTAAAAAAACGAGAAACTTTGAAGGAATCATTTTTATAAAATAATCGGAAAGAGGGTGATTCTATGCAAAAAGATAAGAAAAAAGTTGCGGTAACATTTTTTTATCCCGCACTCCATTTTCGAGAACATCAACATCGGAGTTAGGTCACCTTCGCGATGAATTTACCGTCGAGGCTGGTGTCTCCGTCGAGATATTGTTTACAAACATTTAATGTTACGTAATACGCGTGGGTGGGCTTTTAATGTTTGTAAACACTGTATTGGTTAGAGGCACCTGCCGTGTAAAAATAGACCATTAAATTCATCAGAGAGACGAGCGGACATTGAAGTCGACTTTTTTTAAACGGTGCCTGGCATAAAAAGATGTTATATCAAATGTTTTCCGTGTTTTCTCGCGTAAAATCATCAAGCAACCCGGTTGCCCCACGAATTTCAGCGTACCTCGTATATTTCTATGCAAATAATAATTTTCATTCTTGACTCTGAAGAATTTAAAATACGGAGAAACATGGTTTCATTGCTTAAACGATTGTTCACGACACGATGCGGCTAATTATCATAAATATACACGGGATTTTGTAGTTGCAAATTTGCATGTGCCGTAACTGCACGTAGTTCCGTAGTTTAATCGACGGCGTTGAACGCAAAGGTGATTTTATTGCTAGACGGTGCGTGGAATAATCAAGCCGCGGATCTTTATGCAAATCGTCTGTTTTATTATTTATTGTGGAAGAATGTGGAGAAGTGGAAAATTGCGGATCCCTCGGGCGGATTGAATTTGCTACGATGAATAAAACTGCAGGCGTTTAGGTAAATTAAAATCTATATAAATAAATGTAATACAAAGTAAACGCGTATAGTACAGGAAAATATAATAGATGAGAGATTTATAATAGAAAATATAATAGATAATCGTAACAATAGCTATCTTATTTAGCGTTGCAATTTAGTGGTGCAACGAATTTTAAGCTCTGGCTTATTATCCTAAAATACTATTCCGTTCTATAAACGCTTAAATTCTCACGATTAGACAATCAAGATTCTAATGTAACTCGAAATCCAGAAATCGGAAAATAATCTGCGTTCCCATGAATCGTCGGAAGCCGCGAATACCCAGAAATATTCTGCAGTTAATCGCGATTCCGCTTTGCCTGCACGAAAGCGAAAGAAGTCCTCGGGCTCGCAGGGAATCAAACGAAGCTTGCAAAGCGATCTGGCGCTGAAATATCCGCGAACCTACGTTCCCCTGGATCGGAACCCGTCTAGTCAAAGGATACTTTTCCGGAGTGTTGCGTCCCGCCCGGAGAATCTCGCGATCCGAAACGATCCGAAAATGCATCGAAATTGAAGACACGGATATTTATCGAGAACCGAGGAGCCGCGCGCGCCCGCAGTCGCAACGCGAAAAGCGTAGCTCGGAATATCGGGGCAAATATTTGCAGGTGGCGTTTGCTCCTCCGTAGAGCATTCGATAGATCGGGCCACTTCTGCTCGGCAATATTTCACCGAAGAAATTGAAAAAGGCGACTCGCCACGTTACATCGTAATTTTCCGTATCAATTTAACGCGGGGAACCGGGACCGGGTTCGTGCTCGTAATCGCCGCTGTAAATCCGTGCGGCGAATGCCAAAGAGGCGGACTAAAGAGAAAGAGAGAGAGAGAGAGAGAGAGAGAACTGTAGGTGTGAACGCAATAACTGTGCGAGTAGAAATTAGCACCTGCACGACGAAACGCTCTTCGAATTCTTCACTTTGCCCAAAAATAGATTATTCTGAACATTTAATTGTTAAGATCGAACAAGTCGAGGCATATCATATGGGAGGAGCACTGGCCCCGGGAAGTAGATTCGTCCTCCTTTCAGCGACGACTTGATTGCTCGATATTATTGACCGTTCATGGAAAAGACAACAATGAAAGGGACTTGTATCAACATCGCCGTTCTCGGTCACGAGTGTCTATCTTATTTGAAACGCGGCTGGTCAAGAGCCTCTCCCTCGAACCACCAGATTCCCGAGAGCCGCCCTTTGTGGTCGGCCATGTTCGCCGGCAAAGAAACATCCGAGGAATCGGAAATATCGTTGCGTCGAGAGCGGCATCTGGTTTTCTATAAATAATTGGTCTCGTTGTAAAATCCTGTCGATACGATCGCGTTTCCACTGGCGAGCCGCGCCGTCCTCGAAACCGCTTCGCAAATCGGACGATTTCGAGCACGAAGCGCATTCTTACTCGCCGCGGTCCTTTTTCTGTTAGTTATCGACAATATGCGACGTACCGATACGGATGATTCATCCGAAATATTTATTATCGCGTCGCGTTATTTTTACTTATTCATGTCACTAAATTTCTCCCATTGGTCCACCGTGCGCCGGTGTCGACTTGTCAGGGAATCAGGAATAATCGGTACGAAACGGACACACAAGAGTATTGGCATACACCGAGAGATCTCGCAACAGCTTGCGACGACTTTTCGCGTCAGACCAAGGAGAGTATCTCTCCTAGTGGCATTTCCATGAGTGTAAAGAAACAGAAAACGTAAGAGTGAGAGGGAGAGGGAGGGAGAAGGACGCGCGAGTCTGAGCTTGGCTAGTTCCGTGGCTGTAACAGGTTTTTGTTCGCGATCGATCCAGCCGCGGGGTCCGGATAAAAACGCGATCGAATACCGTGTGCCGCAACCGCCGCCGGCAAGTTGTTGGCTTGATTTCCCAGCGTGCACGCGCGGAAATCCATTTCACGAGCGGCCGCAGCTTTGAGAAACGCCGATATTGTTCTCGGGGCTCGGGCCGGGCCGGGCCGGCCCGGGCTGATTTAAGGCGGTTCGGATACGCAGAGCTTTCCTTGAATCTCGAAATCCCGCGCGCTGCGGTTGCGGCTTTTCGGCGGCGAACCCCGCGTCCAACTTATCGTTGCACACACGTCTCGCTCTGCCTGGTGGTAATCTCGAGCGGATATACAAACGGACCGGAAGACGAAGCACGGATTCAATGCGACTGGGACCATTGTGGGTGTCAAGGAGCAATGTGCCACGGTGCACAGTGTTCCGCCGAAACCTGGACCAAAATACAAGAGTCGGTTTTATTTCGTGCGCACTTTCGCTATTTTACCATGCTATTTTATTCAAAATAATCTCAAAAAAGCAACCTTTTGCAGGGTTCTTCTCGAGTATGAAAGGTAGAATGGTTGCGAGTCATAAAATACTTTTAAAATACAATTGCAATATAGATTAAACATCATAACTTTGTCATTTATCATTCGATTGGCGTGAGCTTAGGTCTGTTGGGCAGACAAATGATTGACCTTTCTAAGGATACTTGCGCTTAATAGATGTTGCCGCTAATTGCTGAGATTGGTCTGAAAAATGAATTGTCGCACCGTGTGTTTCGTCGAGGAAAGATCCGTGCGTGCGGCCGTGGACGGGTGTGCGGCCGGAAAACGAGTCGCGGCGTGGCCGAGGGGAGCCGAGGGAGGCGGGGGGCCCGGCCTCTCGGTTGCCGTTCAGATAACGGGTAAGTTACCACAGCAACTACGGGCGGAACCGCTAAATCAAACCGGCCAAGAATGCCTTACGATAACCTCCCGCATACCACGGGTCATCGGTCCGCTCGGCCGCCGCCGCCGCCGCCGTGTGTCCCTTACCCCGATATGCTTTGCCTACGGTATATCGTTCCCCGGCCAGGGGCCGAATTAAGGTAATACGCGTCTCATGGCGGGGTCACGGGAGTTTCAAGTTTCACGGTGACGACGGAATTTCCGGAGCGAGGCACTCCGGCTTAGCGAGCTTCTGATGAAGCTTGAGGTCTCGTTACGATGCACTGTCGCTGACCTGACGCTTCTTAATAGTTGCTCGGAAAACCCTCCTTCGCCCCCCCCCTCTTCCTTAACCGTCAAACTTTCCAACTTCCGCTCTGATTTAACCCCTTTGACTCCCGGGGGCTCCACTTGCGACTGTCGAACCATGTAAAGGCGACGCCTGTGACGAGGAGCTCGCGTCGTTCCCCAAGCTCCGATGCTATCGCTTTATCTCGTTTCTTCGACTCGTTCAGCCAAACGTGGCTGGGTATTTTTTTTTCAGCAAAGTTACAGCACTTGGAAATAACTGTTGTATCACCGAAAAAGGAGCAGGATGTTTTACCGTTATTTCAAGAACGCCGATCGCTCCGCAGAGGATTGTTCGCGGACGCAACAGCGGTCCTAAAAGGAAATCTCAAGCTAATCCAGAGCGCTTCGAAGTCGCGCATTCGGCATATTTTTCCGACGCACGACCACAGAAGCCATTCATAAGCGACGCAACAATATCCGCAATGAGCGTGGAACGCTAACTGGCCATGTCATTGTCCACTCGAAGAGGCAGTCGTGATGGGTAAACCCTGTTGATGCGGGAGCAGAGCGGAGCAGAGCGGAGGAGGGTAGAGAAGGGCAGAGGAGGGCAGAGCAGAGCGTAGCGGAGCTGAGTTAGCCGACCGCAGCAAAGCGTGTCGGTCCAAAAGTAAAAATATCAACAGGGACAGATTCGATATCGGTGGGAATGATGATCGTTTAAATGAACGCGGCGAACCGGTATTCAACGCGTTTGAAAACGGCCCCCACGAAGCATCCCACGTGCCCACCCGGTCTCTGTGTATATGCGGTTCCACCTTGTTTTCCTTCCCATTTTTTCTCTCTCTCTCTCTCGCTCTCTCTCCCCCCCTCTCTATCTGTCGCTCTCTCGATATTTTTTTGTTCCCGTTCGTTTTACACCGCCGTCCACTATTGATTTCGATCGATACACGCTTTTTGTCTCTGGCTCGGGCCGATGTTATTTAAACCGGTCAAAAGCAAATCTTGCGTGCGGCACGGGCCAAACGGCAAAAATTTTCTTATTTGCTCAACCGTGGCCGAAGTGTTTGTAACCCACTTCGTTAATTTTCACGGCGGCCAACTCCGGCTTTTCCCTCTCGGCGAAATTATTTTTCGATGCGCGCCGCGCGAGCACGTCACTTTTGCGCGCTCGTTCCGTGTGCATAGTTGTGCCATGGTTTCTTTAAATTTTATGAGAGCGGGGTCGATCGAATCCTTTAAACGTTCAGTTCGTACGTGATATGGGGCAATACAGCGTCGTTTAATTCGCGGTATTTGTGAATGGTATTCTTGTAGTTATTATTTTCTATTTATATTATAATCTGTTAATCCAAAAGTTAATTACTAACTGTAGATATAGAATGGCTTCAGCCACCTGCGAGCGACACATCAATTATTGTTATTTGGTCTATTAATTAAACAGGCGAAATACCCTTCGTGTTACAGAATATAATATACATACAGCAGTCTGATTAACCGACATAGTAAAACAACAGGATCGGCATTTTCCTAGTTGAACATTAAAAATAAATAGAAGCCTTAATACAGGCTTAAATAAAGACGTAAACTATGTTGAATAAATTATGTTGGATAAATAAAGAATAAATAAGAATTCTTAAGAACTTTAAATAAGTGTTTAAGAGCGAATTAATTTTCGCATCTTCGATCGTAGCGTTTGTATAAAAAGTTGTCGGAGTCGCTGGAATTCGAAACTTCGCAAAGGGGCAACGTGACCGAGGATCGATTTACTCTTTCGCAGGAACGGTTCAGCGGCTATCCTTCTTTTTCCTCGGAGTTAACAATAACGAGGTAACCACGTTGATTGGCAGTGCTAGATCGCGTTCGTCGGAGGGAGCGATGTAAGTAACGATACTTCTAAACGCGAACGCTATGAGGCAAGGACTCCGGCTGGCACGCTCTGCAATGAGTTAATGCATTTTACGCGGTGCTTATTAACGCGGCAGAACGTCGCGCCGCGGCCATTGGAAAATTAATACCCTTAACGAGAACACCCCTGTAATGGGTTAATTCCCTTTAAGCATCGCCGACGAATGCGAGCGGTCGATATCTCTTCATCACTAGAGCGATCAAATGACTGTATTTAACGCGGCCGATCATTATTTTTCCTTTCTCGGCTCGGCCAACCGTATAATTTTCTGCTTGTAGCAGGTTATTCGAATCTCAAAAAGGGAATTTCATTTTGAATGAATTTATATTTTAGTCAATATTTATAGTAATATGTACATGAATCCGAACGTGGTTACTCGAACACGTTTGCGGCACAGTTTCTGCGAAGTGTCGATGGTGTTGAATCGTCGTGATCGCGCAGAGTCCCCCGATTATGATATTTCACCTTGATGGCCGTGATAAAAGTGCGCCGACGATTAGAGAGGAGGTTGTGCAATCATTGAAATAACTCGGGGCCAGAAACTGGCCCCGCTTGCTCGCCCGTGGCGACCGAGCGATTAAATAGAGCGTGTCCCAGCGAGGTATGTTTCGCGTTGGCCGTGTGTCCAGTGATCTTTAACACACGCGATTTTTCCGCCGAGATAGTACACATAATGCATATAGTATACACGCCGGGAACTATTGCTGAAATTCGGCGTGAAAAATGGAAACGCCAGCTGTCGATGTTCTCATCTACATCTATTCCTAGATATTAATGTTATAAATATTAATTAATAAATAGGAAATCTTCGTCACGAGTCTGGCACGTTGTTATAGCGCAAGGGGTTAAAAATTGTGTGGTTTCCGGCGAGTATCTAAAAAATCCATCAAGAGTACGAGATCGAAACCAGAAAATAAAAGAGACCCGCGCCGCGGGTCAAGCAAACAGAGATCATGAATTCTACCCAAACAGGAACGGTCGTATTTTTCCGCGAGGCGCGTAATAATTGAACGCAAACAATCAGCTGATTGGAAAATCGATGCAGCCAATTATTTGCGAGAAATAACGAGAGGAGAAGAAATGCGACCAATGAAAAGTGAGTAGTCACGTAGACGACATCGTATTCGATAAAACGGCGCCGTGCCGGATGATTATTTAAATTTCATTTGGTTGGCGTATGAGGTTTGATACACGTCCTGCTGTAAATATTATAGTCCCGGGCGTTGCATTGTTCGTCGTTATACTATATACTAGATATATACTAAATTCGATGCTAATTCTTTGCTTTTACGCAAATTCGACGAATTCCGTCTCTTCCATTGTGAGAATTATTTAGATCTTGAGGTAACACTAAAATAATATCAATTTCAAACAGCATATTCCCAGAAGCACCGTGCCGCGTAAGGTCGCGTGTTCCCGCAGGACCACGCTGTAATTTCGCGGCGCAACGATCGGAGAGAAATCAATTTCATTTTTTACGGTTTGGTCGAAATTGAATCGGCACAGAGAGCGGACGAGGGGGCGAGGCGGGGCGGGAGAGTGGAGGATGAGAAGGAAGGAAAATGCGATGAGCATTAGTTAGCCGACGACGTTAGACACACGGCTCGCGTAAAAAATAGCTCGCGGAGCCTTCGTTTAACGCTCGAAACCGTGTTTCCCCATTTACGGGGGGTAGAGCCGAGTTATCGCCGATCCGTCGTAAATTTTTATCGGCCGCGGCCCGGTTCGGCGTTTCGGCCGTGACTGCGGGGTTCGACGAACCCGTGTTTTCCGATTCGCGCGATCCGAGAGGGTCGTAGGATCCTAAACGGGCCCGAGCCTTTCCTCGACGATCTCGATTTTATTGCGCAGTGGAAATTATTTCGAACTCCTTCGAAACTGATGGAAACTTTCGGGAACGTACGTTTTTCGAGGAAAAGAAACGAAACAAACTGCGATAGAGATACGAAGAGTTCGAGTCAGCTTAATCTGAATTAGGATAGATATATTATAATAGTATAATAATATAATACTATATATAATAGTATAAAAATATAAAAGAATGAAACACCAATTTGCGAAACATGCGAGTAGTCGACGTCAATCGACCATCTTATCATGCCCAAAACATGATCTGCTACGCGAAAAATACGAAAATCGGAGGAGTCGGATTCGAACGTTTCCACGTCGATTTCGAGTTTATCTCGACAGCGAGAACGACCGGTGATCGACAGATAATTACCGGAGATCAATCAAGAGCCACGAACAATTATTTTTTTGCGTTCCCTTTAAGCGTATCTCCGGAACGCTCTATTTTATTCACGATCGAAGCTGCAACGCGCGAAACCTAAAGATTGGAAAATATTCTGACCCGATCGGAACGTTCGACGATCTCGAGCTTACCCTCGCAACGACAATTATCCATGATGGACACATAATTACCGGAGATCAATCACGGGCTCGGAATAACTGTTCATTATATTATTTTCGAACGCTTCCGCGAGGTGATCGAATATCGAGGGATCTAAAATTGATCCGAACAATTGCTTGACCTTTCTTGGTTCGTTAGAGTTGCTAAAGTTATTTCTAAACTCGCAAATATCATTTTCCACGTCTTCTCAACGAGATTCGTGCGATTATATCACCTAATTTCTGATTAAATTGGGAATTGGAAATTGGACAAATCAGGACAAGATCGGATCCGAGCGTTATCAAGTTTAATTCAGGAAATATTTGGTAATTAACACAGGAATCGATGCAAATCATTCGGACACTACGGTCGACCGCAGTTACAATCCTTTTCCAACGCTTCGTCGGCACGTTCAACTTTATTCGAACGGCATTAACTGCTTAAACCGCAACATTTACAACCGCGAGTTCCGGATTAGCTACATTAATTATCTTTCTCTCGTTCGGACGTCGGATTACCCTCCGCGAGCCACTAATAACGAATTAATCTCTCGCCTCAATTTACCGATCGGTAAAAAGGTGAATTTATTTAGCGGGCTCATTCAAGATTCATTTCGAAATTTGATTACGAAACAGGAAACGTAACCAATGCAGCGAAACCTTTCAACGTTACTCCGTGTACCTTCCGCTAATTACCCGGTACAAGTTTATTCAAGCAAGAAACTTTGCTTCTAAATTCGTAGAAAATATTTGGAAATTATCAATTATCAAATTCGACACAGAAACACGGCTACACTTTTTGAAATGTCATTTCAACCGCAATTCGATTAAAACCGCGTACCATTTGTGGTAAACATAAATGGTTACACGACATATTTATTTAATACGCTGAGAATATTAAATTTAATTTCACTTCAATTTCATTTTTTTCTTCATATTTTGTTGATCGTACCATGAATTGTAGACCATGCAATAACTACTCTAAATAAACTAATTACTGACGGATGATAGAGTAATTAGTTTATGTATGAAGATCAAGTCGAGCAGAAATGGTTTGGCACGTAACGCGTTAATACATATTCGCGAAGTGATTCGGTGTCTTAAAAGATCGAAGAAGCTGCCGAGGAATCGCGACTGGCGCAGAAGCGTCTACTAAGAATTTAATGGGTCGAAAAATTCGTTGGCGGGATGGTCGAGAGAAAGAAGGACGTTAAAATGAAGAGGTTCTGCGGGAAGCCTCGGCAGGGTTGCCGGCCATGTAAATCCATGCAAATAGATGGGCCCGGAGCGCGCTTAAACCGTAGAATGGCATAAGGACCGAACGGGGTGTGTCGGATCGGCGAAGATACTTCGGGGATTTCGAATCACTTGGAACGTTTACTTCGGCAGTTACTCGACGGTGTACTACATGAGCGTGCATCATACGCGATACCTATGTGCCAGGCTTTCTAGCGGCACATTATGTAGCCTGGGACAACGGAGAGACGGGTGGGAAAGGGGTAAAGAGAGAGAAAGACTGCGATAGGAAGAGGAAGGACGCGGAGGGAGAAAGAGAGATAGATAGCGATGGAAATAAAGAAAGGGAAAAATAAAGAAAAAGAGAGAGAGAGAGAGAGAGATAAAGGGAGACAGAGACTGCGAAAGGAAGCAGGAAGAGAAAGAGGAACAGAATTAGACAGGGATGGAAAGAAGAAGTAGAGATAGCGGCAGAAAGTAGGAGGAAGTCGAGGATGGAAAGAGAAGGGGGGAGGAAAGAAGGAAAAAGAGAAAGGAGAGAAAAGCAGATGGGGTAGCCCGGGACGAAGACCGATCGGCCGCTTTTCCCAGATACCGTCTACGATCTCGGCTCGTCCTTTATCTATTTACTTTAGCCGCCCCGGCGACTTTGCCTCACGATTCACCGTTCCATTCTGCCATTTGTTCGCTCGCGCTCAATTTAATGCGACTACCGCCGGGGGTGCGAGCCCGTGAAAGGTGAAACGGGGACGAGAACCAGCGATTTGATTTCGTAAAAATGGCCGGCTTGCGACTGACTCGGGGACTCCGTGAGACGAGTGGATGAAACCGTCACCCCCTCCTCGAACGGCAGACATTCTGAAAATCTCTGTCGCTTCAACCCCTTCCCACGGACCCGCGACACCATTGTGGCCCCGGAAAGTATTTGCTCGATGGAGAACCCGGCGTTGGAATTTTTTCTAATAAATAGTGCTCCGACCAACCGAGCTCCTACAAATATTTAACAAAGTTAATTTTATATTTTAACCGTTATCCAACTGTATTTTAAGCTTAACCTATTTTATCTCATTTTCTATGTTAACTGTCTATACGCTGGCAAAAGGTGTTGAAAAATTACAGAAATTATTTTTCTTTTCGATTACAAAAAAATTTCGATTGCTTTTCGGTTTACCTAATATATTTCGAGGCTTGATCTCTAAAATATTGAACCTGGCGTTGAGAAATGTCGCAGATCACGTTGTCCGCATTCGCTTAGCTGCCACCAAAGCCGTTGTTTCTCCGAAAACGCGAATCCCATTCCATCCCGGCCTCGAAGAAGTCTCGAGCTGTTTCTTCGAGGATGGAATTCGCGAAATGCGAGAAATAGCTAGGCTTAGCCGGGTAACGATCGTCGTCGCCGGAATATCGTCGTCGCCCCGGTAAAACCGTAACAAGAAGAGAGAACCGGTTACGTCAATTTGTCAGAGGTTTTCCCGGCGTGGCGCGGCGCGGCGCGACACGCCCGGCCAGAAGAAGAAAATCGAACGCGACAAGAAAATTGCCGTGATACAAGTGTCCGAGCGAGGGAGGGGAAGGTATCCGCCGCTCTTCCCTAGTGGACGACGCGAACGCTCTCTCTCTCGTATTTGAGCCGTAATGTCCCCGTCAAATCCTTGTTTTCCGTTTCGTTTACCGGAAATTGATTTTCGATCTCGCATTCTGAAAGTGACACGCATCGCGAGCACCATCGCTCGTCTCCGAGCCGTCTCTCCAAGGAAATTGTCTGCCATGCGCCCGGAGCTATACCGTTTTATCTTCTATGCCCCCCCCCCCCCCGCGCTAGCTAACTCGTGCCACCGACCTGCGGGAATTACCCCATCTTCCGAACGACGAGAAAACAACCCCGCTCTACGCCGCACCTATCGCGAATCGCTGCTGCTGCCATCCAGGAAGAACGATGTTCGACGGTCTTCTAAATGAAATCGGTTCACGCGAAATACCCAATAAATAGGACCGTACTACGTTAACCGGAGGGCGATTAAGGGTTTGGAGGTCGCTCGTGTTTCACTTACGACCATATTTCTTTACTTATAGCCTTTATTTATTCTAACATATTCATAATAATTTAATTTAATATATTTTCTTCAATAAATATATGACTATGCAGCCGGCTGTGCTGTTCCAGTTGTTAAAGAATGCGTTATACTACAATATCTCCTCGCTGTCATAAATCAAAGAGAAAACGGTGCTCGCAGGCGAAACGTAAAGGCGCGGTGAAAAACGGTGAGCGTCGCTTAAAGAAAGAGCGATCTAGAAACATCGTTTCTAGTTCCCAGTTCTTTCGGATCTCGCGTCTCTCCCTCCCGGAACGAATCGAAAGGAAATCCGTCCGGAATTCGTACGACGCCGCGCGGCGATTTAACGACCGCATGCCATAATGCGGGGCGAGATAGTTTTTCCCGGATAGCCGGGAGCAGCGGTCTGCGGATAACACGAGCGCCTAGGCGAGAAGATAGGGGGCGGGACGAATAGGCTGAATATAAGAATCGGACTGCGAGCGCCTTGCCTTCGAACGATCACGGTCTCTTCCGGTCATTAGATTCCTGTCTTCTGGAGCGATAAAAGGGAGGCAAGAGAATGGCGTCCAGATCGTTAGCAAGATACGCCCCGTTCAACGGGAACACAACGATGAACGATCGAACGGAACGCTCGCTGATGGTCTACGTCTACGTTTCCCAGACGCGTCGAGCAGCCTGGAAAATGGCTGACTTGCTAGTGCAAAAGTAAAAAACTGGACGTCGTACAACCATTTCGTGTTAGAAGCTTTCGTCAAATTAGGCAATCTTTTTCGCGTAAACGGTAAAGCAGCAAAATTGTCCACGCGTCTTTTAACTCTTTGAACTCGAGGCAGGAAATATGTCATCTCGCCAAGGTATTTCAGTTCATCGGTAGCTCGACCGCGTTATATGTATATCGTTGATGCTTGATCGAACAATGCAGCCAGGTCTAAAAGACTTCTCTCCAAACTGTCGACTGCGTTTCAGACACCGTTTTTAGGCGACCGAGATATAGAATTCGAATCTGACCGCGTTCTTCCGAGCTGAAACGTCGGGGCCATTGAGAATTGAAGACCGATACGTACCTCGGACACGTTTCGAGTAAAATTAAACAGTGGTGGAAATAGCACCGGTTGAAACTTTCCCCGAAAAATCGTCTGTAGATATGAATATTTGGCTCCGCTATTTTGAGCAATTTCAATAGCAATTTCACAAGAAATTCTCAGAATTAATTGGCGATAATATTATAATTTAACTGCTTCTGAAATTATTATTTGTGCTATCTGGAAATCGTGAAGCACGGCGCCTCCGAACTTTCCGCATAGATATTCGTTTCAGTGATTTGTTCCTGTCATCCGTTGTTTCTCGCTACCAGAGTTATCACACGCGTTTCTATAATTGCATTCTATATTATTAAAAGTTTATTCGTTATCTAATTTAATCCGACACTTTCGGACGTCGTCCTATCGCCATCTGTTAATGTCGAAACCCACTGAAACAATGAAACGATGTGAAAATGTAAAATTGAAAAATTATTGTCCCGCGATTTTCACGAGTTAAATAAAGCTGGCGTCAAACACAAGAATACCTAAATAATGTGCACGGAGTATTTTTAGCAGAGGGATCGCATCCGCAGCGCCGAAATTTCGTCTTTTCCGCGCGGATGGATTGGCTGCGCCTAGGCGGTTGAATCAATGGCGCCATTCTTCACGATTAGGTCCGCGTCCCAACGATTTAACGCTCCGAGGAGAGGAAAAGCGTCGTGTTCGCGATCGAAGGCGAATCGAGTTCGGTTGTCCCCGACGGCGTGGCGCGGCGTGGCGCGGCGTGGCGCGACGTGGCGCGGCGTGGCGCGGCGGACGAAAAGACGCGTGAAATTGTCGCGATGTAGACGATTTCGTCGATCTCTCCTCGGCGTTAAACATGCGAACATCGCCGCGAAAGTAGCGAAAATCCCGCTCGGGATCCCGTGCACGCCAAGTGCGACGCCGGCGGTTCGAAAATCTCGATTCGCAATTTCCTATCCTATTCCCTTTTCAGGGCGCCCGCTGCGCGCTCCCTTCCGGCGCACCTAACTGTTTCCTCTTCTGCCGTTTATCTGATCCAGCGACGGGGATCCGGTCGATCGGAAACAGGACTGGCTCATCTTCGGTTTCTTTGTTCGCGCGATCGATCTTCGCAGCTTCGTGAAATTATTCAAGTTTTATAAAATTCCATCATTCGAACACCGTTCGCCTTGTTAGAAAATATCTTCCGCGTCTCGAGCGCAGACGCGAAAATATCCGGCGACCGATTTTCATTATTCATCGATTTGAAAAAATTCCGTAGACAGCCAGGAAACGTGATCACGACGAGCCGATGTAACCGGAAACTCTAATTGCTGAATGGAAGCCCCACACGATTCGGCAGTTCTATAGCAGTGTGCCGGCACCGAATACATATCTGCGTTTGTAAAGTTGCGGTAGCACCGAAATATGGAAAATCCAAACATTGTTACGATCGTCCATAATACCAATTACGTTTCACCAGGTTCGAATGATCCTGGATGAAACATCCACGATAAATCTGTCGAATAAGCGGCGCGATTAATTTCTGTTCCACTCGTATTCCGAATAATTCCACTTTAAAAGTCATATTTATCAAGATTAAGGAAGAAACTTTGAACCATATAATCTGTCCCTCTAGCAATGTCGAGTATCGTTAACGATAACGGAGATATTGCTTCGCAACAGCTTCAACGAATCAGTGTCTGTATACGATTGAAATTACAAACAATAATATTAAATCCCGAGAATTTGTCTGGTTATCATCCCAGGCCCTTGTTCCGCTAAATAATTAATTTACTCGGGTAGAGAACACGTAAGCCCGGCAACCCTCTGCCGCAAATCCGCGACGGTTTTGTTAGCGGCGTGATCAAAAAGAAGTTCCTTTGTGCGGAAATTTTTATCCGCACGTCGGTTCGGATAGAGGAAGCTGTCGTATTGTGAGGATCGGCCCGGGAGCATCCATGGAGAGGATTTTCCATCGCGTGTATGCTTTAACTGGAACAGCCGGTCCTCGGCTGAAACGCTTCTGGAAAAATGTGCCCCCGATATACGTTCCGGGGATTTTGGTAAAGACTATTGAATAAATCGTAGCCCTTCACGTCGACGCGGCCCCGGGTCTGAATCAAAATACATAGAGAACCGCTACCCTATTCTGCCCTTATACACCCTTTGATACCGGCGCCGAACTTCTGTTTCTCGTTTTGTTTGTTCAATCAGCCCCCGTTCTAGTTCCGAATTTCATTTCGAACGGTCCCCTGAATTCGTAGATAAGACGCGCGATTCTCGTTCTATTTCATACGTAAATTACTTGTCTTAACAATACCGGAATTTTTAAGACATTTACGTAATAGGTAGAAATTTCTTCATCATTCAAATATACAAAAATGCAGAAAATACACTGCTCTAGAGGAGTACGGTATTCATCCTTTGTTTTTACAATCTAATGATGATTGAATAAACTTACTTTAATATATAGTGAGCTCGCATTAAAAAACATCCTGTATTTCAGTGGGTCACTGTCAGCCGATTCGATCTATCGATCGTTCAGGTCTTGAAATTTTCACAGCGTTCCGTGCGTTTTCGGTCGACCTCGGTCAAGAAGCAGGTTAATTAAAAAAACTCGGCCAGGAGGAGCGAGGTTCCCGAATGAAATTTCCATCGATGGGACCAGGCCGGCAAGCAACTTGGCTTTCTTCCCCGAAAGTCTCCATTATTTCGACTCGAGGTGAACGCACAGTTATATTTGGATTTACATAATTCTCCGTGAGTCGAATCTCGCCGTGTATTCTCAATTTGAGCTGCGCGAAGTAACTCGCCGAAAGTTTTCGCGAACTTCGAGCCCAGCCGCGGAGCCCCGAAGTACATTCAAACGAAAATATTCTAGCCGGTCCGGAGTATAATATGTAGTTGGAAAGAACAGTTCCGAATAGACCCGGGCGCGATGATGAATCCCTAATGGGCTCCATCGACGGTCCTTTTACTCCTCGTTTCGTTCTCCGTTTAACAGCTTTTTTTTCACCAGCGACTTTCGACCGGGCGACGTCCGGTCGGAATCGCGCCGTTCGCGACTTTGTTTGCGAACAAGCCGGTGGAAAACTTTCCACGCAGGCTCCACGAGGCGGAGAGTATAGAGCACGGGGATACTTTTTCTTTCGCCGTATGACGACGCTTCCGCTGGTTCCGAACTGCGCGCGATGGAACATCCACGTTTAATCTGTCGAATAAAATCGGCGGAACGTGATAACACGATTCGGCGAGATGTATATTTTTTGGAAAGATAAAACTTCTAAATCGAACAATTTTTATCGTGCGAACCTTAAGAAATTAGTAACATATTTTCTTTTAGGATATAACTGTGATTTAATTTGTCACAAGTGACTCTAACGCAAACGATCTTTGTGCTCCGTAAAGTCTACTAAAAATGATAGAGCCACGTTTTGAGCCACCAATTCTTCTCGAAAAAATGCGCGGCTGGATCAAAAACTTTTACCGGAGGTTGCATCGGCGAAACACCGGCGAGCATGAAAATATTTTTTTTCAACCTTTTTATTTCACAAAATGCTGTTGTTCACACAGCATTCTACGTGACCGTTTTTTTACGTTTTCCAAAAAATATTTCGTTTCGTACGGAAGTAAAGTTACACGCCGGAATGAAAACAATGAAGATCGTATTATTGAAAGATATAGGAGACCAGGTCTTAAGATGTAATTTCTGCTGTAACAGAAGAAGAAGAAGTTTCTCTTCTCTGGCGGGTTTTCGAATAACTGAAATCCAAAAGAAAATATGCTACGTCAAACACAATTGTAATTACACCACCGGCGGCTGTTAAAACTGCAAACACCTGGGGTAATTAAATGGAAAGTATAGTCCGCGCTAACTCGCTAATGAGACCGCGAATTTCATACGCTGGGAGTAACGATGAAAGATGCTCGGCAACGAATGTTTCTTTTTTTCTGTTTTTTCAATGAACATTTTCCCTCGCATCTCCCTTTACAACTGGGTCGATTATGTTGCCTGCAATTTTACGGAATTAAGGCGCCTTTGCCGGGTCTTGCGAACGCCGGCTTTGTTCCGTATAAGACGGACAAGCACCATGCGAACAACGCACTGATGAACCATGAATCAACTTTTTAACAACGACAGTATTCAGTTGCGAATAAGATAGAAACAATACGAATAAAATTTTATTCGGATAAATTTATATTCCATGGACACGAGTGAAATTTTGTTTATTAATTTTTATTTCTCATTTTTTATTAAAACCGAATTTCGCTGAATTCTGGGTTTTTCTTCAGTTTCACTCTGGAACCGTCGCTTATCGAATATTTCCGTTGGTTGGAAAATGACGACACTCCGGGGTCGGCTGTCATCGGGTTCAGTCGCAGGCAATGCCCGAAGAGGTTTCTCTTCGATTTCTGACCAGCCTCGGAACCCCGGGAAAGACGAGCGAATCAACTGTAAAAGTAACTCCAGTTAGGAGTGCCTTTCATACGTCAAATTCCGGTTCGGCATGCCCCTGAGGCTAAACTGCGTCATCTTTAGCTCCGGGCATAGAACTGTCAACCTATCTAACGGAATCGCGGCAGCGCAACTAGCTCTCTCGATATAATATAAAATATAAAACGGCTGTCGCGGGAATAACAATCATATATTAACAACAAGGATCAATTATTCTCGGTGCCACATTTGGCACGACTCTACCGATTTAGATCGCCCGAAATGAAACTTCGAAATAAGTCAGCGATGCACGTCAATATTTTAACGCAGGCTAAGATTGCGAAATTATTTTGATGCTCTCTCTGTAATGGAGCTATTATAATATCACTCTCTTTCTCTCTGCCCAGAGACAAATAACAAAGAGAGAGAGAGAGAGAGAAGCGAAAAGAAGAAATAAGCACGGATGCCTTGATATTGGATGCCTGATATGTCTTTCGACATATCAAAGGCAACACGTTGCGACACCGCGCTCCGAGTAATGGAAGGATACCGATTTAACTTGTTTTTAATTAAATTCAGCGAACACAGAGGCCCCTTGTGCCCCTGGCCACCCCTCCACCCCCTCCCCTCCCCCCCGTTTCTCTTCCGGAGACGCGAAGGACGAGAGTAATTAATTACACGCGATATGCGTCGCCATTTTGCGCTCTCACGGATGTATAATGTAACTGTTCCATTCAAAGACATCACGGCGGGTTCACATTTCTGCGTTTTCTGGATGCGCGCGAGTACCGCGTGCGTTTTGCGTGTCTCTGCTTTCGCGAGCTGTCGCCGTAATTACTGTCGAGGCCGTCTCATTATATCGTGATCAACTATATGGGTTAGAGACGGGAATTGATCCGTGTGCAGCATTTTTTCGACGCGCTAAGACACCCTTTGTTTAAATTAATATCGGTAAATGGAAGGAAATACAGAAATACAGTCAAGAAGAACAAAAATATATACATGTAATAAAAATAATATTAGTATATATATAATAAAGTATAATATTATGTATATTATAAATATATTATTAAAATAATTTACTTTAAATATTCTATTGCTTCTTCACAATTTTTGGAAGTAATAAACGACGTAAAATCGAATAGCAGCGTTTCCATTGCGATGAGCAAAAATTATGGTAATAGAAGGCCTCCAAATAATAACAAAGGAACTACAAATAATGCAGAATGGCTGGGTTGCCAGTCGAACGGCAACGCGGTAAAAAGTTACGTGGAGAATACAAATTTAATTAGCGTATGGACTTTCGCAATACAAATAAGGGATTCTTGTTAGCCGCCCAAATGAACTCTCTATAAGCCGTGGGGGGTCGTTCGCTGCAGAACGTTTCGAAAACCGAGGCAACTGCGTCGAGAATTTCTTCGAGCTCATCGAGCAGAAGGTTTCGCTATTGCGAACATTTTCGCGGAAATTCGGTTTCTCCGATATTAACCTCCTAAGAACCGTCGTCGAGTGTCACTCCGGCATCCTAGACTTGCAGAACAGACCGCGAAAATCGGGTCTGATTCCCGGTGTGGCTGAATCACAATTATATAAATTAAAATGAAAATTCGCCGGGATATTTATTCAACGTTTCCATCCGAATTCTAGTGCCGTCACTGATTTTCATTTTAGAATACTCATTGAATTTTGTCGATTTTGAAGTGCACGAGATTGTACTTTCTTGATATCTCTTCGTAAACATAATTATTAATTATAGTAATAATTTATTCTGAGATATATAAGATAAAAAAGACTTTGCCGATTTAATTATCGTAGCACGTTTTCTGTAACATTTCAAATTTGACCTTATATTTCTCGCAAATGCATAAAATCCGGAGTCTAGTAACGTCGAGTATAATCGTCGAAAGCAATTAACTAATTAAACAGTGGGAACAAGAGAGATTACCAACACATTGTGCACATTGACTTCTTGATAACTGAACGTGGTATAAATTTTGAAGAGAAGACGAGGTTTCCACGCGGCGTGCATCGTAAATATTATATTCCCGAAATTCTAGAAAAAGATTAACGAAACGTGGAAAATCTGTTCGGCGACGGAGCAGAAAAGAACGAATCGCCTGGCCCCGAAAATATAAACTATAAATCGCAGCAGTCGCAAGGAGCAACGTTTTGCATTATTTCCACGCCGAATAAATTTCCGAATGGCGGCCTCTCCCCCTCTGCCGGCAATTATAGCCTCTCCTCGGCGACGACGGCCGGCATATTTCCATAAATTTTTCCGGCTAAATAAATACGTCGGCCCTCGGTAAGTAAATTTATGAATCGGCCTCGGATGCGGGGGCGGGTCCGTAAATCCCTCTGCCAGGCCACTGTCGTCATAGTTTTTCCTTGTCGGGCAAAAACCATTGATTACACTTGTCCCGGCGAGCCGCCCTCCTACCCCCTTTAGGCGAGCGAGCGAGCGCGCGCGAGAACCAGGGTGGTCGTGTGGATGGAAACGAATTTCCGACGCGCAACTGAACAGCAGAAAATCCGTGGACGAGCGGCGCAGCTGCCGATTAGCGGGTTCGCGGCCGACTTTTGTTTCGAAAATATCAATTAAACCGTATCGATCACCCCCGACCTCTTGCTTCGTAACGTCGCCCATAGCGCGACCGTCGATGGACGAAATTGAATACAGTCACCGGTTCGTGTCTATTCTAAACTATGCGCACGGTCTGCCGAAACTTAAAAACGATCCTCCAATATCGGAATCAATCATCTGTTATTTCCATCAAAATTCAATATTTTAATTCGATTACAATAAATTACACATTTCATCGTTATAATCGTGTCGACATCGTTACTCTCCAAAGAGACATCTCTCCAGACAAATAAAACGAAGAACCAAATAAAATCCGGTAAGAAACGGCGCGAAAACCCGGTGCCCTACAAGTCGACAAATTGCATCGGTGGAAACGCTGTCTGCGACGTCTCGGGACCGCGTGGACGCCGAGTAAGTCTCGAAGGAAACTCGTTGATAGTTAAGTTAAAATCATTGTCACGGAGGAGTGAATAATTAAATTTGTCCTTGGCAGTTTACCGAACCGTCCGATTCTAATTAAGGAGTGCTCCCGCGAACGAAGAGAACGGAAAGAAGCTCCGAAGCTCCGAAGGTCCGTTGACCGGCTCCGCAGCCAGCCTCGTGTTACCTGGCCGTAAGAACTTCCGGATAGCCGGAACGGAAAACGGTCGTAACTTTCCTGCGAATTCCTCGCGCTTTGTGGTCGAGGGATCCTCCGCGAACGCACGAAATTCTTACGGGCGGGGGAAATGAAATCTCGTTCCTCTCTCCCCCATTTGCCCCCCCTTCCACTCAACCCGTTCGCAATCCCCCGGCGAGGAATGACGAATGACGACGACGGCGACGACGACGGCGACGACGACGGCGACGGCGACGCTATTCTACCTCTCTCGAGCACGTTTCGCGCGACGATCGACGGTATATCTCTTTCCAGGCATTGAACTGAAACTTTAATTGCTGTCGCATTGATGGAAATACCTGGATTCTTTGCGACGGACGCTCGCGACGGGGAAACGGTTTCACGCATTGTTTGCTCGAATCGTGCGAGATGCCGAGCGCGCGCGGTTTCTTGTGCTCGTCGGACGGTGACGAGTCGCGAGACAATCGCTTTGTGACAGATATCCTGGGGTGCGTGGATCGTTTCAGTAAAACAAATTGCTTTCGTTTTGTATGTTATTTTAACATTCGTCGTGATGCTTGCTGTTCTCGGTGACGTTGGACTCTAGAATTCTGCAGGGAAAATAACCAGAAAGCGGATCTCTATCGCCGTAATTTAATAGAAATGTTTGTAAAGCTGATACTTGTTCGCTTCATTTGATCAGTTTGACAACATTTATTCAATTCATTGGCCTGTTTGATTCATTCTGTTCATTAAATTCGACGCGATTTGTCCTGGATCGTCAATTTGATTTGATTTATTCGATCGATGAAATCTGATTTTGTTTATACTGTATAATAAACGCGATTTGATTCATTCATGGTAGTCAATCGGATTCTATTTACGTTGCCTAAACAACTTCATTTCATTTATTCAATTTAGTCGGCACGATATTACTTACGCTGTTCAATCGATTCTATTTCATTTATTCGATTAAATAAATATGCCTTTATACAATCCTGTCCAATCAATTTCATTCAGCCTATTAAATTACTGACTATATAAAGTCATGTTGATTACGTATTAGTTCATATATACAGTCTAATCAACTAGAATCTATTTATTCGATTTAATAAACGCCGATAGTGTTTAACTCGCGTAAAAATCCACAGCCATTGAGCAATAATTAAGCTGCTCCGCAATAATCTGTTCATTAAAATATCTTGTCGTAACCAAGCTATTGAGAAATATCGATCATCGAGATAAATGATAAATTAGTTTTGTTTAAAAATGTGATAGGTGCGAGATATTTCCCCGACGGAAGTTTCGCGGACGAATTGTTTCGAGTCGAGCTTCCCTCGTCACCCTAAACTGTCATTTGTCGATAAAATTGATATCGCCTGCGAGGCAAGTTCAGTCACCGATTCGCGCAGATACGAATTCCCTGGCCGACTCACTGTAGCCGGGCGCCCCCCGGTTCTCTGGTTATAGCTCCCGGGAATGGTTTAAAACGGACAGGAAAAAAGTACGAAAGAGGTGCCGCCGGCTCGCGTAAACAGCAAATTTTAGGATCAGCGCCTAAATTGGAAACCCGTGTATTCTTGCCGGCCGTGAGCGAAGCGAATTAATTCCTACGGAATCTCCGCAGCGTCGTTTCACCGTGGAAATTCATCGTCTCCTCACTTCAGACACCCAGATTTTATATTCCGCATATTTCTGATCGGCGTGGTAACCGATCGCACGTAAGGACATTTCACACCCGATTTAATCGTGCCATCCACGTTCACACGGTATCGGCATGATCCGTCCTATCTCGAGATTTAAATGTCTTCTGCCAGGCGGTGCGAATAAAATTCTTGAAAAGATCCTAGAGCTATATCTCTGATTTCGCCGATGATGGCGAAGCTACGGCGTCGTGCAGCGAGCCGAGAATTTTTCTTTATTCGAACTGTGCTGTTTGCATTAACAAGAAGTTAACGGGATGTGTAGAGTGCTCTGTCGAACGAACCGATGCTCCCGAGCCAGCCAGCCACCCCGGCCGATGATTTATTAGCAATTCCGACCTGCGAAGGGATTTCTCTTAGCTGCGAGCAGCGGGCGCGCGGTGATACTAAAGGTTAATCGAGGGTAAATTCAGGTTTTTAATGGAATGTCGGAACGCTGTTCGTAACTTCCACCTTTTATCCGTCGGGCGAGTTTTGTCTAACTCTTCGTTCGGTGCATTTTCATCGATCTCACAGTTTTTTAAAGAGACTTTGCAGAAATGGGGCTTCAGAATATGATTTCAACGCTCTCTTATATCGGATCGCGCGAAGAAACCCAACCTCGTTTTCGTTTGGAAGAAAAGAGAAACAGTTTGGAGGTGTCACGTAAAAAGGCACAGTAATTACGGAAGATACCTATAAGGTAGAAATACGAGGCTCAGAAGTGTACGCGGGCACACGAAATGATAGACGTAGCAGTATGGTCGAGCACAGAAGTACAAAGTAGAAAAACATGAAGCACGGAAACATAAAGCATAGAAATATGAGGCACGGAAATATGGACGAACAGAAAAATATGGGCCACGGAATTATGCGCAAAGCCTCTGAAAAGACACAAAACTAGAGACGGAAGCACTTTTTTTATTTCATTAAAAACTTTATATAGTAATTATACTAGTAATGTTCGTTTTTCTACAGACAGAAATGTTCGAGAAATCGCAATATTATTTTAACGCAAGAGTAATTAATGAAAGCTTCTTGAGAAATTGGTGGCATCAACCCTAGCGCAGTTTAAAAAAAAAGTTCTACCGTTTTAAAAGGTGACCGAAGACTTTTTACAGCCACCGTAAGGGTTGAAAGTGTCTCGTGAAACAGGGCATTCGGTTTTTTTGAAGGAGCATAGAATGGCGGGCGTAGTTCGAGTGGGAACGGGTCAGTCAGCGTAAACATTTTGCCGGCGATACGCGGGAGGACAAATAGAGAGGGGTGCAATTACGCGTTTCGGCTAATGAAGCAATCTCTGGACCGGGGCTCTTGTTATCTCGTCGCGTCCGTCGCATAGTAGGGGCCCCGGCCCCGTATTCAACCATCGAGACGACAGAAGATTTCCCGCGGGCACCTTCCCGCTCGGGGGCGCCCGAGGGACGCGAGCCGAAATAGAGGAAGAGGATGGAAAAGGGGCGCGGCGGCGCGGCGCGTCGCCGCGCGGATTTTCGGGACGCGAAATTTAATAGGTGGCTCCGTGTCCCAAGAACTCTCGGCCAACGGTCCAGCTACTCTCTTAATTAAATTCGTTTTCATGCGATTGCCCGGAGGGGATGCGGCGCGGCGCGGCGCGGCGCGGCGAGCAACCGAGGCCCGGACGATGATGAATCGAGAGGACGTAGGCGAACCTCTGATGCGGGTCGTCCTACTACCTTTCAGTCCTTTCACTCGATCGTTTTTACATGGCCAAACATCGCGGATCTTTATGCGAATTTCTGCCACGAAAAATTCCTAAAAATTAGGTTTATCTTATATAGATATAATCAACCTTCTAATAGTATGGAAGTTTGAAATGACTGAAATTTTTTAAAGGATTTCTTTGTAAGAATAACACAAAGGAAATATAATCTTGCCAAATTTCGTAAAATATTTAGATCGCGAACTCCAGGTTGCAGCCGGTTCCAAGGGTTAGCGTAGAATGCCGCTATTTAAACGTCCTTATTGTTCCTTTGTAACGCGAGCATCGAGGCATAGGAATGGATTGAAAGTGCGCACGTTTATAAATAGGACTGAATTTATGCCGAAGCGGCTGAACTCGGTCAAGTGAGCCGGAACGAAACAGTGCCGCCGCGAAAGAGGCACTCTAAACAAGTCCACGGAGTACAAGGCAAATCCTTTATTGTTTCGATACTAGTTAGTCGACTTCCAACTTTTGACACGCGAGCGCGCGTCCAACTTGTAACTGTGACATAACCGGAACCCGTGCATTCGACGAGCACGACGTTCGTTTAGGTCGCGCAGTTTCCAGTTCCCTTATTAGCGGTTCTGTTGCGATAATCGCGTTAGCGGCAAAGATTTTTCATGCCGGTAATCGCGTTAGAACAAAGCCTGTAACAAGTTATGCGGTCAAGGAAACGACCCGCGTGTTCGTTCGATCCGGAAATGCTCAACAAATCTGTGTGTATACTGATTTCCTTACAGCAGTGTCAGATTTCAAGTAATATCAATTGTATACAGTGATTGATTCGCGTAAGAAAAACGCAATAATTTTTTTTAGAACTGGATTTCTCTTGGATTAAAATAAAATTAAGAAAAAATAAATTAAGAATCGAATGTCTGCAGAATTTCTCGCAAAATCCGCAATGAAGAATTAACGAAACTAACATTGGAGATTGATAAAACACGTATTTTTGTACGAAACACAATGTTTGGCAGGGGATGCAAATCCGAAGGAGAACAGATTGCACAGGGTTGCAGTACAGCTTCCAATAAATCATCGATACGCGACGATGTTATGGCAATTCCAAGACGACCGCTTCTTCGCCTGACCGCCTTAATCATAACGTAACACCGTTGCAACGGTGATTAAGCGATCGGTATCCAGTAGATTTTGCATAGATCGGTTATCGATCGCATCGATTGAGAGTCGCCTGCCAAAACGGATTATTGGAAATTACTCGAGAGACCCCCCGTGGATCGAGTGTAACCATTACCGCGGAACAACCACTTACTGATAATGCAGGACAGTTGGTTAAGATCGACGTCGGATCGAATTCGACGAGCGTGGATCATGCGTGGCGACATCGCCGGCGAGGACTGTCCCAAACAATTCGTGTCCAACGAACGTATAATCGATAAGTTACAGTCGCTCAAGCTTACGGTCGATAGATTCGAATTGTTACGAGGTTATTGGCAATGTAATTCAATGTATTCGTGTGTACCGGTTAAACGCATGTCTATGCTACGCCTAGACGATCAATTTTATAATATAATATATATTAGGAAAGAACAATCTTATAAGCCGACGAGATGAAGCAATATTGCATAAATTACCGTACCACATAGCCAGCTATTAATAAATTCTTCGATAAACGAGTTTCGCTAGATCCACTACATTGAAAAATTGAAAAAAAAAATGTTCAAGAAATAATGTTTTATTGGAGACAGAGAAGAGCAATAAGAAAGAGGTCCTTTTAAGTAGCTTATACCAAGAAAAATGCAAAAGCTGCTGTACAATGAAGCCAGCAATCAATAAATTCCTTAATGAACGTCTTTCGCGAATACTCGCTGCATTACACCAATTCAAGAAAAAAAAAAAAAGATCTTACCAGTAGTGATTTATCGGCGAAAGAATGGAGCAATAAGAGGAGCATTTTTCTAAGCAGACAAGACCGGGAACTGTAGAAATTGCTGTGTTAATTCACTCGCAGTCGATGAAATCGCAAATAAATTGGTTTCGCGAAGATCCACTGTATTAGAGAACCGAAGAAAATTATTCCGGTGATAATGATCGATCGGAGAAAAGGCGGGGCAAGATGGGGGAGGCGGAGGCGGAGGTGGAGGAGGAGGAGATATCTGTAGGCAGATGAGATCGAGAAATACATAAATTGCTGTATTATTCAGAGACGGGACCGGCCTGTCGAGGAGAATTGAAAGGGGAACTTTTAAATAACCAATACTTTGAAGTCCTTCCAATATTCTGACCCGACGACGACAGTCACCGGCACAGAATCCAATAATGAAAATCACTCCTTTCACCGGAGTAGATTGGCTCACCTTTCAGTATCACGCGTTAGACTCGTTATAACGTACGATTGGTTGGCTTGGCGCGGCACGAGCACGGTCCATATATAACGCAATATTCTATTGCGACCCGGCGAGATCGGTGAAAAACGGTTCCCCCTACGAAAAAGTCCTGCCGGAAGTTTAAGCTTCCTGGGGGTCGGCCGCTGAAAGAGGAGAGAATTTTACACGGGCGCGTTTGCCGACGTGATTCCGACCGTGTTAAGACTCACGCGGACGATCTCGTCCTCGTCCTCGTCTCTCGGATCTCTGTTACATTCGACGCGACGAGAACCAGACATTCTCCCGTGGAAACGCGAGGAAATTCATTATTAGGTCCGTGGATGCGCTAAATCGCAATCGAGCGAATATTTTTCAATAGCCACAAGTAAATTGGCAATTGAAAATCGACCACTCGTCGAGAGAAATATAAATCGTTATTCATATTTTCTGATATATTAAATTACATTTCGAACTTTTAATTATTTTTCTACGGTTCTTAGTAAAAAGCACAATTTCAAGCGCGAACAATACACCGATCATGAGTAATGTAATTTAATAATCGTTTACTCCGCTACAGAAAATTACGCGTGGATTTTTGTACGATTTTTCAGAAATTGGAGAACAATCACCGTATAGTCTGTCTGATTTCGTAATTTCAATGGAAATTACAGTCTCCGGTCGATTTTCCAACTGGAATATAATTCAATAATGATATTTTGTGGTACACGAAAGTGCATACGGTTTTTTTTTATTACGAAATGACATCCAGAGCAAAATTTACTTAACAGGATATTTAATTATTTCTGAAAAAATGATTATGGGATTAATGAATTTTTCATCGTTAATAGCAACTATAATTTATAATTTCTATAAAGCTTGTGCGCATTATCGGATATTTCTTTGACGTAATTATCGGAGAAGCTTTTGTAAAATTCCGTAAAATTCCGTAAAATTGATGAATTTTTCCGCGTCGCAAAAAGGGCGATTGAAAATTTATTATATTCGTTATTACAAACACGAATGTCAAAGATATTTTAATAAATCTTCATCATTCGAAATTTATATTTATCCCAAGGTACCGACGAAATGAATTTTATTTGGGAAAGGAGAACACGGAATGCAAAACCGGCATTTCACAACAAAAAGAGGAGTTCTTAATTATAGAGTGCAAATTAAACAGTGTAATTTAACCGAGTTCCTCTTTCATTCCCCAGGGACTTCGAAAGAGTGGCACACGTGCCCCGATCTCAGGATTCCGAATTTAATTTTCCCACGCCCTTTGAACCCTAGCCATTTCCAGGAAGCAAATATCCCGTTCGCTGCGCCAACTCTTTGTTTTCCTCTCGTTAGTGTGTTCGAGTGAAACTGATGTTGCTTATGAACTGTGAAAACGGCGGCGGGTACGTAACTGGAAACATCGTGGCAGAGTAATTTATAGAACTAACTGATTTACATTTGCTTTAAACGAGATATAAGATATCGAAAAATCAAGATTATTTCAAGGAAAAAATATCTGTTGATAAGCAGTTAATATGTTATTCCGAATTCTCTCATGGATACTATGAAGTGTGCGGAGCGCTATCACAGCGAATTAATCAGATGTAGATGTAATTTAGTTACAAATACGATGTTTCCAGGTAAATCCACCCGATCACGCCTCCCTTAATCTCTCTGTCACTGCAGTTATGCATCTCATTTAACATTAGCGTTCGCGAACACGACGGACGCCATTCATCAACCCAGCGGCGAACAGATTGTTCGATCTAGCCGATGCGCCGATCATAATCTCCGCCGAATAAATCATAACTCTTGGCTATCTTCGACCATCTACTCTCCTGCATCGATCAAAATTCATCCTTTGCAACCGACATCCTTCCTGCTTCAATATTCTTTCACGAATCCCATCGACAATTGTTTTACAAAGTGAAATTTAGCGTTGAAAAAGATGACATAGTACTTCGAGATAAAAAATTACTTGGAATCGTTTATTTTTATGTTTTCCATTGCGGCGCGAATCTCTGGTCGCTCGTAACAGCTGTCAATACATAATCGAATGAACACATTTCTGCGTATAAAAAAAAAAGTTGCTTTGTGTTCCGGCCAGCCCTGTAAAAGCCTGCAAACTGTGAAAGTAAAACCAGGCGCGCTTCGCTGTGCGTAACACGCCGAAAAATCTTCGAATCTCGAAACCACGTGAAAGACCGCCAAAACCGATCGACGAGCTTTTTCGGTCGGTGGACGGTGAAACACAAAGAAACGCGGCGCGTTTCGATTTACTGGTCAATCGATCTCTGGGAAACGTTTCGTTATTCGAGCCCGGGGATCGTTTCGAGATGAAAATGGTGCTGGAAAAAAGAAAATAATAGCGCAGAGGGAAAAAAGAAAGGGAGAGAGAGACGGAAGGCGAGAGAAATATATATATATAAAGAGAGAGAGAGAGAGAGAGAGAGAGAGAGAGAGAGAGAGACAAGACGATGGAAGGGATCGCGTTGACGTCGTGTCCGGTGTTCCTCGAGGATTTTAAAATCGTACAGGAGACAACGGTCTCATCAAAAGCCCAATAAATATGCGGCGGACGTTGGCACGCACGTGGGCGCACGATCGAATTTCGATCCTGATCCGAATATTCGCGTTTGTCCCGGTGGCTCGCGGCATGCCGTTGGCCGAGAGAGGAGAGCGAGCTTCCGTCGCGGGAATGAAAGAAATGACATTCAGGACGCGGCAATGGGATTTATGCAAAATTGGGATTGCGCTGCGGCCTCCATTATCCCGGTTTCTATGGCGGCCAGATGGATCCCGGAGCCTGGCAGCGGCGGTGTCCGCCCGTAACGATTACACACCCGGTTAATTAGTGCCGGATGATCGAGCACGGAATTAATATCTATACAGAGCCGCGGACGCCGCAGAGAGAGAGAGAAAAAAAGAGGAACGATCTCAATACCAAGTAATTTTCTGAAAAACCCTCGCACCACCGTCTCTCGCGTGTACGCGGCGCGAGCAGATATCGCGGGGACACACGGTTTCCAATGACAGAGCCATCGAGCGCTCGCGCTTCTCCGTGTTCCCCCGTCCTTTTCATACCCCCGATTGCTGATCGATCTATTTCGCGGCGCTGATTCGTTTCTCTCTTTTTCCCCCCCGAGCATCGGCGCGCGAGCGAAATTACCGTTTCGCGGACGCGCGTTCACGCGGAAAGATTTTCCGCGATTTAAATAGTTTGTTTGATCGAGAGGCCGCCGCGTTCAGTCGATTGCGAAATTCGATCTAACGACTCGAATTGTACGGCTCGCTGTAACCAACGAATTCTTTGCTACGAGGATATACATATCGATACCGCGAAATATCGGTGATACGGTCTTGGTTCAGGCGTCGTCTGGCACGTGTCCAGTCATTTCCTGTTTTACACTTTATTTTCTGTTGTTCAAGCTCGAGTCGCTCGAAAACCACCTCCGGTTTACCGTGAAATTGACCCCTTGCTGGGTTTCCGCGCGATTCGGTTTTTTTCATTCTTCGCGGTTTCGAATTCGTTCGATAGATCGTCGTTTGTTTTACACGGCGCGATTCGAAAAAATATAGTAACGAATTGAAAATTAGAAGATCGGGTTGATTTAAGGTGAATTTATAATCACTCACGTATCGAAGCAATATGTTTTCGTGCAAAGTGGAAACGTACCTGAAACAAAAAATGTATTCATTAGAAACAAAACCACGAGGCAACACCGAGGTAATCGATCTGTATCTTGTATCGACTTGTATTCCTAATCCAAAAATTTGTTTAATAAACCACGTGGACTGATAAATAAATATATGTGGCTCTCGTCCGCAAAAGGTTAATAATTAGGATTCAACGGAACGATTTGTTAAAATATATAAGGAACTTGAAAGAAATTAAATTCTTTAAAACGTTTTCGTAGAAAATCTAGAGCGTTGGTTTTTTCGTTGGAAAAACTACACCCCGAATCGTTTGATTTGAATCCCCACGAAGCACTTAACGGAGCCTAACAGCGAAACGACGATACATATATCGTGTTGCAGCCGCGACGAATTTCGTTAGAAAAGCCAGGAACAATACGTCGAGCCTATTCGCGCGGCTGTTGATATCAGATATTGAATCGGTCGACGAAAAAACTAATTCGATTTTCGTTTGATTCGCTCGAAACAATGTGTTCGTTGGGAAAATATTGGAGTTTTATTGAATTTCGAGTTTTCCAGCGCGGCACGGTGTAAAAACATCCGCGGGGATAACTGAAAAATTTGATCGTGGCCGTCGATGGAAAGACCCGGGATATGGACGTAGAATTCCGAGCGGTATTTTTTCGAATCGAGAACGCGAGGGCGGCGGCCCTCCCCCTCGACACATCTCTGCGAGAATAAATTCAAATTTTCTTCCGGCAATATTTGGCGGGCGGCGGAGGATCGAAAAAAAAGAAAAATGTCGAAGGACAACTCGATCGGAGTCATCGAATTGGAATTCGCGGGACGCGCGGAATATACATCGGCGAACCCATTTTTCAAACGCGCCGCGCCGCCGCCGCCGTCGTTGAGATTTATTGTTGCGGGTCCTTCGAATCGTCATCGATTTTCGAGCGCCGCGCCGTCGTCATCGTCGTCGTCGCCGTCGAACTTTATTTAAAAGATCCTCACAACTTTGTACGTATTTAAATATAAGTAAAACGATTCCAAGGGCCAGCAGAGGGTGGCACAGTAATCGGCGCACTTGCCCTGCTATTTCGCATAATTGCGTCGCTCGAGGAACGAACGCGCGTTGATTAAAGCTCGCGGTTCACGGTCCATTGACTTTTAGAAGTTGCCCATTCGGCCGCGTTATTGTTCCGTTGATTTATGGAACTTTACGACAGCGACAGTAATCCAGCATTCATCGCGTCATCAGTTACAAAGAGCCGCTTGCTAATTAACGGCCTCTTCAGAGCCGGCGGATCACCGGCGTAAATGTTTGCCGCTTCCTAGAGAGAGAGAGGGAGAGAGAGAGAGAGAGAGAACGCCATCGACAAAGCGCTAGACCCGGCCAACTGAGTTTTTACGAACTCGTTGCCGCGAGAGGATTCATTTACGGGAAGGTAAATTACGCTACAACTAATTTGCAGTGAAATTAAAGTCCGTCAAATTACGCGCCGGCTATTTACATAGAAATTTCGCTGCTCTCTTTTCGGGCGCGCGCTGTCAAGTCCCTACTTTTGAAAAGTGCCGGGGAGGCTGGGATAAGTTGATACATTTTCCGCTTCCTCGTTTATACGATCTTCGTTTTAGCTGAAATATTAAAATATAGTATAAAAGGTTTTCTAAGCTAAGTGTTCGAATGAACTTCGTTACGATATTGCCTTGATTTAGGCAATATTAATATTTGATAGATTCGTATCGATTTGATGGTGATTTCGAATGATAAATTAAGGTATCGAGGAAACTAAAATTCCCCGTAAAATATAAGCTACGACCAACAGTAGCCACTCACGCCGCCAATTACTAGAAAACTTTGGTAAGAAACCGCGATGGGATCGACTGGGTTTCGTTGCAGCCGCAGCGCCGCTAACTGTTTCCGTAAATACTCGCCAGGCAGGGCAGCTAATTGTTTCCGGCGAATTTAGATTTCCTGCGGCCTACAACGTTCCGGTAATACGCTCGTAACGACCGTAAAAAAACCCGGCGAACGAGCGAAAGAAGAAGAAGAAGAAGAAGGGAAAAGAGGAGAAGAGGGAAACGCCAAGAACTCGCCGCATGATTTTCATTGTTCGGCGCGGGGGTGACGGTCGTCGGTGTGTTTCCAGGAAGGAAACCGAACGTAGATTCCAGACTGCCGTCACGATCCGCCTCGTTCTCCCCCCCGTGGCCCCTCATTTTTAATACCCAGGCCGATCCCGTCCCCGCGCTCCGCTCCTTCTTTCGATTTTATTCACCAGTATCTCGACGACGCTCGACGGTCGGCCATTCCGCGCGCGAATTCGCGAAAAGTTAATGCCGTCTTCCTTCCGTCAGCCGAGGTTCTCCTTCCACGATTTACAATCCCCGTTCGTCGGAACCGAGCCGGATTTCGACCGCGGAAGCGATATTATACAAGAACAGCCGACTAGGTACATTATTCGAAATTGGCCGAAAGTTAAACGGAAACCCCTGCCCGCTTCCTGACCCCGATCCTCCGCGGATGTTCGATCTTTCATCTCCCACCCCCCCTCGTCGCCGCTCCCTCCCGATCGGCTGTGCCAGCGCGCGATCACCGGCGAAACATTAATCCGTAGTTAATTTAAAAGTCACCGAAATCCGTCCACCCCGGCGGAAGTTTAAGCGAATTAAAAGTCGCCCGGGGGGCTCGGGAACCGACGACGTTCAACTTCCAGTAAACTGGCCAGACCAGCCCTTATTACGCTCGAATTCCTCCGGGTAGAGCGGGTTCCCCTCTCCGTTCAACGGTGTGTCCCGTCAGCCTCTCTCTCTCTCTCTCTCTCTCTGCTTCTTCTTTCTTTTTGCAATCGCCCCCCGCGACCCCGAGCGCCGCCCGACCATCGACCTCGCGCGAATTCCAGCGATCCGACCGATCGGAACTCTCCGGTTCGCCGTGCTCGTTGCGATTTTCGATTTCGAGGGGACCTTGGTCCGGGAAGGGGTCTAGGGAAATTATTTCGAACGTGATTCGTTGCATTCTCCCTATTCTACTTGCGGTAACAGAATATTCTGTCTGATCATACACTGCCTTAGTCTACTTCGTTAAGGACCAGCATTATGTCCATTAGTCCGAGCATGGAGTATTATCTCGTACTTGCCCGACGACAAACTGTCCTGTTCTACTAAGCCAGGCTCCAACCGTCCTGTTCTACTTATTGTACCGCATCAGTTAACGTACTGCACTTGTTGAGTTACCAAATATCCCTCTAAGAGAATATTTACTTATTGAAATTTTTGTAACAGTAGAATATAGTTTCGTTTTTATACGAAAGAAGGAAATGGCCAAATTCTGCGCTCGGATACTTTGCTGAAGCTTACACAGACGCGAAAGCAATGCAAGCCATGAAACAGATATATTGTCGCATTAAACAGTGCCCCGAAAGTAGATCAGGTACGGAGGATCAGGAGTTGTCCGTAGAAAGAGACAAGAGAGAGAGAGAGAGAGGCAGCGAGAGGTCTGGCCTCGAACTCTATCCGTTCTGATTATGATTTCGCAGTTTCTAACAACAAAGCAGCTCTCCGGGTTCGTTGGTTCCCATCCTTTAACCGGCTTAATTGAAACAGCGCAACAAGGCCGCGCGGAGCGCTGACCGCAAAAGTGTTCACAGTTACAAACGATTTACGCGTCGGCGTTCAATTCACAAAGGGCCTCGGTCACCGTGCAGCTTGGCTGCTAATAAAGGGCTCGCGTAGCCGGAGAGAATTCTCTCCCTCGCTCTCTCTCCCTCGGTTTCTCTTGGAAACAGGCAAGCGCCGAGGTATAGGTGTCCTCGCGGACGACCAAGCCGAATGGCCGCGATCCATTTCGCGTTTCCATCGAGAGACAGAATCAGCCAGCCAGTCCCGGGGTTCTCTCCCGCGAGTTTGCTTGACTCGTGTCACGACATTAATGTTCACGAGGGCGCGAAATGGCGCGACCTAATTGGGAAACTCCCGCAGTAATCCCCATGACGGGGAATCCTGAGAAAATCGACCAGCGAGCGAGAGCTGCACAGCTACGAGAGACCCGACCGAGACATCGTGTATCGGGCACACACGTCAGCCATTTAATACGAGTTAGACAAAACGAGCCGCGTGACACGCCGTTTGATGCTCGTTTCCCCGACGACTTTGTCGCCGAGACGCCGCGGAATACTGGTCGGCATTAAGTTTCCCGTTTCGGCCTCAAATAATATTATATATCGCGTTACGACGACGCTAGGTTTACGCGTAATTCTCGCGTGATACTGTAAATCACGATTTCAGAAATTTATTCTACCGTCTTATGACTCTCAGTAATTTATTGGTGATTCGTCATTATTTAATACTTACATAATTATATTACATCCATCCTGTTTAACGATCCTATGAATTTTTAACGCCGTTCGAAAACGTTCAATAAATTCCTAGAGTATTTCTAAATTCCCAATGCAATAATAATATTGCGAATTGACAATCTATTTCCAGTTCACCGAACCTCTTGGCATTAGATATTCATTTGAAACGTGAATTCCATTTAGATAGATTTTCGTGCCGTCTTTCTATAAAATAACAATTACTCGAGGTAGTATGTTTGTAGAATAATGCAGCCGCCACGCTCGCACAGTATAATTGTAGTATCAACAATGCCATTATTCGCAACGCACAGTCAAACGTGGCTACTAGAATTATTTGGAAATAGTTTGAAAGATTCAACGTGCCATCTACATTAAAATCTGAGGCGCGTGCAGAGCACCGTTTCACACGCCATGGCGCAAATTAACCGACGAGTGACATTATCGATCCCACCTGTCCCGATTTCGATGAAATTTTGCGGTACCGCGGACGAGCCAAAAATAGGTGGCGCGTATTTTTGTTGCACTTAAAGTTTAGAGGCGACATCGCCCTGTAACGTTGCACCCTCGGCTCGCTTCGGACACTGTCAGAGATAAAAATATACTTTAAATTGCAAAGCTGTATGGTTTTTTCGCTGAACAGTGACGCGGTGGAGGTAATTTTTTGTCAGGCACGAAAAAAGAGGGTAGCACCCCCTAATAATACCGTTGCTTCCCTGCCGAGAAAAGTGACTATAAATAATGTCCATTCAAAATTCGATGCTGCATTTACTTTCGAATCGATTCAAATAATTACACAAAAACATTTCTTAAAATTAATTCCACGCAGATTGGCAATGACAAAAAACGAATCGTTTAATTCGGTTACATGGTCTCTGCAGCAATCCCCGAAAGTCTGAAATTCGCATGAAAAGCGGCATCGGCGAAACGTCGTCCCGATTCGCGCAGCAAGGAACGAAGTCATAGAGGGCAACGTCTAATTAGCCGAGAGGTAAAGGAAAAGCGACGCGTCGCACGTGAATTCGCAGGTTAATGAGTGTTGCCGATTGGACCGGGAGCCTGGAAGAGACATTGATGGCCCCGCAGTCCTCGTGTCGGTGACCAGGAAAAGCTTGTTTTCCACTGATATGACTGGCACGTTTGCACGTTAAACGAACCGTGGCCGAGCGGTTTCGCAATTTTTTCTCTCCGTTCATCCGTTTCTCCCTCTCCGCCAATCTATTTTCCTACTCTTTCTCTCTCTCTCTCTCTTTCTCCCTCTCTGACTTTTTCTCTGCCCCCCTCCTCTACTCGGCAGCATTCGATTCCGAAGATTGCACACGCACGCGTAAAAAATGCCCGATGAGCAACCAGTGAGTCGAAACGATTGGACCGTCAGGTCGCGTGGGTGCACAAGCTCGATCGGAGTCCGCGAGATAAATTCCATTACGCAATAATTCCCGATAATTTGCGCCGACTCCGTCCTGCCCCGGCGACACCCTCGACCAAAAGTAATTTTCCTCGTCGCGTCCTATGGCTCCCTCCCGCCCCTGTTTCCTGCCTTCCCCGTCGCAATTCCTTCGGCAGTCACGCGTCTATAAATCGCGCGGAGCGCGCGAGTTTCATCGCATTGGTAATTAGAGATTTTAATTATACCGAGCCCGGTCGTGTAAGACCCGATCGATGCAGCCTTTTATTCCGATCCGATCCGGTTCGGCGTCGAGGCGAGACAGGAGACACGGGGGGAGCGGCGGAAAGCGAGCGGAAAAAGGGTCTGCGAACAAGAGAGCGATACCCGCGACAGACGCGAACTCGGGGGTCTGGTGGAACCCGATAATTAGCTCGCGACGCTTAGAGATGCGAAACAGAATTTTCAAACCAACGGAACTCCGTGAATTTTATCAGCATGAATCGCCGGCTTCGTTTCGGCGGCCTTTCGCACGGTTTGATACGGTTGACGCGATACCGCGGACTTTTCTACGCAGTTTTGTTGCAGAGTCTCCGAGTTACGGCTGTTTCTGCGACGCTTGGTTTCCTCTGCATTGTTTCCGGTTTTCGTTGCCCGACCGTCGACTGTTTCCACTTTGTTCGAGCGAATACGCGACGCTTTGAGTTCACGGTGACGACTCTGGAACGTCGATCTAAACACGTTTCCTAGGCATAAATTGCTACTCCTAAGAATGTCTAGTTTACTTGTCTGATCATAACTTGTCCTGTATCCCATAAAAAACCGAAGGAAAGTAATAAATAAAAATTCAAGATCGTGGCAGCGGTTATCGAGCGACGCGAAGTCGAAAGAAACGTGAAAGCCGTCGAAACGGAAATGCGTCAGAGATGTTCCCCGATGTTCCCGGGTCTGTGAAACGGGTACAGTGCCCTTCGGGGGTTTGGGGGTTCGGTCGAGGCAGCCAACCGATGGAAAAAGGGCCGGGGCTGCAATTTCAGCCGGCGTGGTAATTACGCCGTCGTTTCGGCGACAGTGACGGTAATCACGGCTTCAGCGTGGCTTCGGGGTGGCGTTCGAGGGTGCGGAGGGATCCGTGGAGAACGACGATAGACGGTGTTTAAGACGGAACGTCGCGGAAACGGAGATTCGTTACTCGAAATCAGGGGGAGACGGACGCGTCGGGGAGAGTAGCAACGAATGAAACGAGGTGAAACGGTAACGAGCGGCATAGACGCCGGCCAAGCGATCCTCTAATAATACCGATGCCGAAGTATTGCGTTCTTCCGCGATCCTCGAGACCCGTAGCAACCCCAGCCCCCGGTTTCCGGCGGCAGCTCAATTGAGAAACAGGATAAGATCTGACCCGAAGAGCCGGGGCGTTCGCGACGCGTTTCATTAACTCTTATCTGATTAAGGCGGGCTCTTTGAGGATCGCGTGCTTTAATCTGCACCGGACGCGGAGATGTTTTATTGGGGAATTTGCGTGTCTGCCGGTAGAACGGGACAGCAGTCTGCGCGGGCTTCTCTCGTGCCAGAAACAGATTGATGGGCTCGCTGATTTTTAACGCGCCTGGCACCAACCACCGCTCTCTAATCAATTCCGAAGTTTATCAGCTGTTTTATTCTTTTAACATTACTTTTAACTGCCTAGCCGTTGCAATCTCTTTGTGAGATAACCGTGCAAGTGACTCTAATTATTAGCCTGCGCTTTCTTTGCATTTATGAGGAAATATATTTAGAATTTCAAATAGTGTTTAAATTAAAAGCGACGCAAAATGTCAGTGTATTATTTTTAATGTACCAAGACTTGGAGAAACTTTTAGTATTGTATTCGAAAACGTTCGACGGCAATCGTAGAATTTTCTGCGGATTAATTAATTGGCGTGGAATCGAAAAAGATCGGATTTTGACAGGATGAAATTCTGAGGAGCAATTTTAAAGTTCGCAGCATTTCGCTCGGCATTTAATATCGAGGGCCTGGTTCGGCGTGCCCGAACGGGTTCGAGGATGTACCTCGAAACGGAAAACCCGATGCTACGAGGAATCTCGACGGGGAAAGAGGGAGAATCTTGCGGTAGAACTTGTTTTACGAGCGTTCATTCCGTTGGTTTTGCAGGCCGGGTACCAGCCCTCACGTAAATTCTTCGCGGGAGTTGCGTGCCGCGAGAGATTAGCCATATTTCTGGGGAAAAAATCCTCGGAGAAAACTGAACCTCGACGAGAGCAGAAGAGCCCCCGGAACGATTAAAGGGAAAACCTGGACTTCGACTGCTCTCTCGTAGCAGGGCGAAGCTTTTCTTCGAATTCGTGGTATATTCGATCGAAATGGTTAATAATCTCTAGACTACGAATCGCAAAATTTCTCAAAGTTATGGGAAAAAGCGATTTATTAATTTACATAATTTATTTTACACAATTTATATCTTCATACATTCACCGAGCTTTTGAGCGACGTTTATCCCAACGAAAAGAATTGATCGAACAAATTTCTCATAAACGTATCCTCGCAATTTCAATAATGGTGAATGCAAAAATGTCGAACACGTTGGAAAGACGGGTTTCGTGAAGCTGTTATTAAAGATGCTCGGCATATAGGAATCTCGAGCGTTCCTGTAGAACATAATGTAATATCTCTTCCGAGAGGAGAACGACACAAAAGCATTAATTGAATAGATTGGAATGTGGCGGAAGCTCTTACGTGGAGCCTGTTGCTAAACACGGAAGCAGCAGTGTTTCGCTCGTAATTAAATTTTAGAGTTACAAAATTAATGCAATGTCTTGGGGGAGGCCAGCGAGCTCGCGTCGATATATACGTAGTATGTGCGTTGGCATAGGAACTATTACTGATCCGCCGGCATTATTTATTCGGACGTGTCGTTGTCGTGTTGGCAACGGTAAATTCCGCAGGCAATTTATCTTTCAACTGAATCCAAAAATACGGGATTCAATCTGACATTAGAAACCGAGTTAGTCCTGAATTTTCAATGTTTCGTTGTTTCAGCAGCTCAGCCAGTGGATCGCGCGTTATAGAAATTTCAGTTCGCCGTTGAAACATGGACAGGACTTCGCTTTGGAATTATTCAAAATTGAACACTGTTTAGCGCATCGGTAATCTGTTTAACTGTGGATAGTATTATTCCGTAATACACGCATGCTGGCTGTCGAAAGTTTCGAAGCACTTGGTGAATTTGTATAAATAAATCTAGAAACCAACAAACTACTGTGCGCCGAAGCCATAACCTGCCCGAATAAGCCGTGCTAGGTTATTTACTTTATTCGCGATGGACCACCGTCGCTCCACGACTGTTCTATGTAACTATTCTACAATACTTGATCACATATACATCCGATTCTGTTAATATAAATATATAAACAGAATTTAAGAATCGATCTACTCACAATCATAGATATACCCCATTCTACTGTCTATTCTACTTTATTATACTTATTTAATGATTATAGGCAGACCATGGTTTTTGTCTGGTCATTGGTACACTTCGAAGAACGAGTATAGGTAAATCCTACTTTAATTATCTGGGTACAGCCAGTTCCATACCTAGACCTAGTTGTTTGTACCACCAATAGTCTACTTTGTTATCTGTGTCACAGCTTGCTTTTGTATACTTTGGTTGACCGTAAGAGGGTCTTAGTCCTGTATGCTTAGATAAACATCGTTCCTGTACCACCTGTCCGCCTATACGTTGTGCCTACACTACTTGTTCGATCGCAGATTGTACCTATTCTAGTCGCCCGGGCTATGTATCTCCAATATTCTCTTAGCTTAAGTATGTTATAGCTCGGCTTTGTTCGAACTGTTCGCCAACAGACTGCCCTACTCTATTTGCTAGACTCGATATCTATTTGTATTTTTATCATATCTCTGTGTGCTAGGCAAGGTTCATTAGATAGCTTCACCGATGAGTTTTCTAATGGGTCCGGGATGAAACTTTTCCTTTTCTCCCTGCAGAACCAAAGAGTTGCAATGCCAAGAGACCGGCACAATAGAAATATCGTACACAAACGACTGTTTGCCGGTTTTGGTGCCTTTGGTCCGAAACCGTGCGGCGTTGCACGAGAGCGTCGAACGGTATCGCATTGAAATAAATTGAAAAAACACCGCAACAAGCGCAGAGGGGGCGGATTCCGGAGGGTAAAGGGCAGAAAGCAACAAACTGCGTTCTAGTGGCAAGGGCGCGGCACTCGACGCGTTTCGAGTTGTATATTCGACAAGGGCTTTCAAGGGCACAATGGCAACGCGCGAATGCGGGAAACGTGGTAAACAGGAACACCGGTGGTAAACAGCCTCTTTGGCCCTCTTAGAGAGGCCACGGGGATATTGGGGAAACGGAGCAGGAGCGAGGGCAGATGCAGGAGCAGGAGCAGGAGCAGGAGCAGAAACAGGAGCGAGAGCAGGAATAGGGGCAGTAGCGAGACACGAAGCAGAGGGCGGGAGCAGAGCCGACTGTGGCTGTCGGAGAAGGAGGAGGCGCCGCAGACCCTGCAGGCAACATAATGGTCCCGCGATTAGCGGCAAACACGATGCGTATAACCGGGGCTACCGCCGATCGAATATTAACGAGCGCTATTATTAACGTCTGACTTCCTATCACGAAATAGCGCCGCGTCTCCCGCGCGCCATGGGTGTTAACTTCGTTGACGCATCGAGGCTTCCGTGTTTCTGCATCACGCTGCCGCAACGGCTCTCTCGCCTAACTCGTCCGCCCGCCTCCTGTGTTTTACGAAAATTAGACATTGACACCGTGTCCGGCACCGACGCTTCCGCCCACAATAACCGGTCTAATGTTACGGCTCTAATTGTGCCGCATTGTCGTTCGCGCCCCTCCGCGTCGCACGGAATAGGAAAGGACGAAGAACTTGTGACGAAATCAGAGAACTTTTCATAGCAACGAGATAAAGCGATTTTTTAATATTTATTCAAATTTGAAAAAATGAAAATTAGAATTGAATGCTTAATTATCAACCGAACATGTTGTGAACAAAAATGTATCGAAGGAAACAAGATGAAGAGCATTCTGCCAGACGCACGAATTATTTCGCAACATAAAGGATACATCGATGCACTCCGGGCCAGAATAAACGACCGCTGCGGAGAAAAACGAATTAATTATGACCGCGACGAATTAATTTCACCACCTAATGTATTCGATTTCATGAATTTCTGATTTCTCGCCCCCCCCCCCCCCCCACCCGACCATTGGCTTGTTATGCAGATAAGCGTCGGGCGCCGCGCGCCGCGCGCAAACGTACAAAAGACAGCTATTGGAAAATCGAACGAATCCCGAACAACGCGAGACATTCGGCAAAAGTATCGATAATTGGCGAGCCGCATTACGCATTAACGTTGAATAATGCATCTCCGGCGCGCGCGTCGTGCTCTATCGGTGCTCTCGTCGGCTCTCGGCGCGTGCACCACCGCCGAAATTGTTGCAGTGTCTGTTGCAGTACCGTGTCGAACGTGGTTACCTGTATTACAATTGCTCCGGGCGTACTATCGCTAATGGGTTTCTCAATATCTATCGAGCCCGAAAATGCCCAAGAGCAAACATCCCTCGTAGCTGAGAACCCAGCAACAGCCATCCTAGATCTTCATAACACCTTGGCCGCGTGATCCGATTACGAGCCGCGCCGGAATTTATCCGACCCGTTTTTCCGTCGTGATTTCCGTTTTTCTTGCATCGCGGAAAAACGGGTCGAGATACGAAGGAAATAGACGCTCTCGCCATTGCGGTGCTCGAATCGGTTCGAACGCGTTACAATCGCTGATAGATCGCTGTTACGTGGATCAAATCGCCAAGCGGACCGAAGATTAGGTATTCGGTAGAAGCGTAGAAATTCGATTGACCTGCTGCGAATAGGTTGGACGTGGCAATGCATGACATTTTGCACCGCGATTTCTTGCACAGCTACTTCGATCACACCAATTCTTCGTAATTGACAACGTCATTTAGGTTAGAGTTGAGTAATTCGTCGCTTCTGCAGAATAACTTGAAAATGAATTGCCACAACTATTTATCTATCATCATAAATTTCAGCAGATCAATGTCAGCAAAATCGCAGCATGATAAAATTATTGAAAGGCAGCTCTAATTCCGATTTCATTCCTGTCGCTCCGAACGAGCCAGGATGATGCGCATTCCTCGCCGAGATCCGCAGTTAAAGCGGAACGAGGAAATCGCTGCGGCGGCTTTGACGAATTGTTAATCGAAATAGCGTCGGCAAGTTTTAAAGGCACAATGCTGCTCTAGAAATTGATGATTTATTCGGAGCCACGTTGCAACGCGATATTATTCCCATCCGTTGTTGTCGGTGCTCTCCCGCCGCGAACGAGCCCGCGCTCTCGGATCCATATGCTGCGAGGCACTCGGCGCGCGAGCGCGCGCGCGCCGCCGCCGCGGATTATTATTTTCTTGTGATAGTCACGTTTATTTTTGCAATTCAGAAACTTCCGTAGCCGCATTTGTTCTATCGTAGGTAGCGTTCGTCGTGCAGGATGCAGCGCGGCCCGCCAGCCGCAGCAGCTGCGCTTAAATCTCGGCACGCTCAGACGAATGGAATCTGAATAGCACGTATGATCATTTCCGCGTATTCTATTGTTCGAATTACCATATTGGACCCATTCCGTATGTATTTATTATGCGAGACGGTATCGAACGATTATTGCCGCCGCTTGAGAGATCGTCTTGGCACCGTTTCACGTGGAAAATTTCTATTCGCCTCCCTCCGCTGGTGACTCGAGCGTCGTGCCGCGCTCGGGATAATGTTCATTTAACTCTCTGCCACCGAACTATAACGGCGCGTTTCCACAGCCAGCCGTTCTCATACTTGCACGGCAAATTTGTGAAAGTACTTAGAAGAGTGAGCTAATATTTTCACATCGAAAAATAATATAATAAATGAAATTTGGTTAAAGAAATGCAGCTGTGAACGATACTCGGAAAAACACGCCGGCGGAACTTTAGCATATACTTTCAGAAAAATTCCATTTTAATTCCAACAACAATCAAATTTACACCACGAGCAACCAATTTTATTCGTTTCGAGCGAACAATAGGGTCGCGAAGTCAAAGAGAAGTTTTTTATCGCCGCTGCGCCGAGAGTCGAACTCGAAAAATATTTTCACAAAGCAAGAGGTTCGCAAAAAGCGTAAATGAAATATTCTAGCACGTGCACCCACGCGATTCTTTGGGAGAACATTCGGAGGAATGTATTTTTTCAGATTGCAGGAACAACAAGGCATCAATAGTGCACGGGCGTGGAAAATTAACCGGGACTCTTCGAAGTTCATCAAACCGATGATTCGCGGAGGCTGAACAGAGTCTCGGAGCCGGCTGTATTCGAATTTTTCTAGAACAATGCTGGCGATTTGTTTGCCGGAATTTTTCCAAGCATGGTCCGCCATTGAGAGAGACAGAGACAGAGAAAGAGAGAGGATAAACGAAGCCTGGCCAAGTTGGCCAGGCCGCGCTTTGTTGTTCCGGCGATTTTCGAGGCTTCCGGGGTCACCCGACAATAAGAAAGTCGTCGGTTTTAGTAGGCAGCGACGGTCGGTGCAAGATCTACCCTTTCGAGACCTCGCGGCTAGGGTGAATCGCGGCCATCATGGTCCGTGGAACTGGCTGAACACCATCATCGCCAAAGAAAGAGGAAGTCGGAGGGGGCCCCGCTTCTTTTATTCCATGTGTCAGGCCTCGCTTTAGTTCGTCAGATTGGGTGCGTGTTAACCTGCATTCTTCCCGGATCAGTGACACATGGCTGAGCGTTTTCAAGCAGCCCCGAGTCGTCTCTCTTCGCGCTATAAAACGGCCGAAAGTGCAAGGAACGCCGCTACGAATTCATTGTCCAGATATTACCAGCGTTTTCACGCGACCGGATGCGGAACAGCTGCGAATAATACACGTTTTACGGAATTCTCTCATCGAGCTTCAGACACCTGTCCGTAGACTCTATTTCTTCAGTCAGAAAGTCTTCCGTCTTCTTTTTCTTGTCATCGTCTGCCGTCGTGCATTTCTGTCCACGAGCAGGCTATTAATTTGTCCGATTACATGCAGACCGATTCTACTTGTCTGACTTTAAATGGCCGTTTTCCACAGACTGTATATTTGTTTCCCTGGTTAAGTCGGCCTATTCTAATGTGTCTGGTCATTGACAGGACCTATATCACTTGTCTGCTCACAAACAGAAACTATTAGTCTGACTATGAACGAGCCATAGGCTCACTTGTACGTTTGTCTTAAAATTACAACTTCCCTTTGGAAATATCGTTGATTTTCCAGTTAATAATATGCAACTAGCTCATACGCGAGTACTAATTTGAAGCATCACGAATTCGTTCGATCAGGAATTATTTTAGCAAATGTTGCACCGCGACTTATACAGTTACCGTGAAACGTTATTCAGGATATGTTGTACCATCAAATTATAAATGTACTTCACCGAACAATACGATAATCATTTGATACTTAGGTATAGAGCAGTTAATATCGCTGCAGGCGCGTTTTGCTATTCTCTTTGATTGCTACATCGAGTAACTTTCTATTATGCACGAATTTAATAACACATAGCCCGTTTCCATCCGAATTTCTACAGTACCGATAGACAGGTTCGTCGATTAGCCAACGAAGAATCAATGCGGCCGGCCGTTGCTGCATATTTCACCGAAGAATATTTTTCTACTTGTTGTCCGCTAAACGTCGCGAGGCGGGACGCGCTATCGTCGCGACAAAGGCTCGAACATTTACAAGAGCAAACATTTTCCGTTCGCAGCGCTAAACATCTCCGTTGTGTTTGCGTTACTTCGTAAATAAGTTCCGCGATCGCAAACACCGGCGTTCCTTCGAGAGGAGAACTCCCGCAACTGCGCGAGGCGAGGCGAGGCGAGTCGACTGAAATAACACGGAGGCGGAAAGATACATCGGAGTCCCAATTCGCCGATCAACGTTATTGCTGTACCCGGGGAGAAACAAAATACAGGGACGAGGGAAAACGTAAAGCTTCCTTTCGAATGAAAATTCGCTCGTTCCTCCTCGTGCTCTGGCGTTGCCATCGGGGGCCGTTTCTAAACATCTTTCGCGCCATCTTCGATCGATCCCGCGTACAACGTAACTCCGATGAAAATTAATCGATTGTCGGGCGAAATTACGGAATTTCAACGACACGGCGACGTCGTGTAATTTCTATTGTTGTTTAGGAATGCAATTAATTGGGGGAGGAACGGATGTGCCGAAAATTATAACGAAGATATTTCGGTGGGGTATGCGGTGATTATAATTAATGGAATTTCCACCGGTTTACCTTTATCTTTGTGCGAGTAATCGATAGCTCGGGACAGGGAATATTTAGAACGGCCACTTTCGGGTCATAGAAACTAAATGGGACCTTATAACCGGCCGCGTGATCGCAATGTTAATTATTCCCCCGTCCATTTTTCCGATAATAACCATTTAACCAGACGGACAGCCGAATTAATTAGCTGTTAGTGAAATCAAAATAATCCCGCGAATAATTGTTATTTGGGGAGTATGAGCCGCGTGTGTTTCCTTTTCAATATAAATTCCTGCCTGCGGGATGTCAAAGTAACCGCAAATTAATGCACGTGGAGTTCGTTGTTTTAGTTTACAGTTTAATAGCAACGTTTTCGGTGAAATTGTACTTAACTCGTTGAATTTTATCCCCGCGTACGCGTAAGGGGAAAAGAAAATAATTCGGCTGTAAAATGAAGCTGAAACGGTTGCTAATACACGTTCCATTTTCTAATGTAAAGCTGAAAATATTTTTGTTATATATGTATAGATATTTAGTAGAAATAGTGTTGTCGTGTCTGGTCATAGGCAAGGCTATGCTACTTGTCTGATCACAGGCAAACCATATTTTACTTGTCCGACCACGCAAGAACCAAGCTACTTGTCTGACTCCACAACTCTGCACTACTTGTCTGACTACAGACGCTATTTCACTTCTCTAGCCGCCTATTCTAATTCTGTCCGTCCAGATTCACTCCATTTCACTACAAATATGCATACCCTAGTTGTCTAAGCAAAATGAGGTCTCCATCCTAACTGTCTGGCTAGAGTCTGCGCGAAACGTGTATTCTTAATCATTGTCTGCTCCAGTTGGATTTCTATGGGATCGTCTGGGCCTATTCGACTCGTCCGACCAAGGTATAGAAATCCTTTATTCTGTTGACAATTGAATTTAACTAGGATACAAAGTTCAATACATATATAATAAATATATTATACTGTTATACCGTACTATAAAACATAGAATAAATCCAGATGATCGTAGCCAGCGAGTCACTACAACAACGCACCGTAACCAGGAACAATGGAAATTTTATAAAACGTCAACGAAATCGGGAGCCAGCCGAAAGTGACTAACAAATCCGACAACATCGAGATCCCCCGTGAAACAGAGCGAGCTAAATCGGCGGAACGAACGGACGGCTGCCGTGGGAAATAAAAACGTGTCTGTGGGTAAACTCTTATCGAGGCATGAATTAAATCGAAACGCGCCCGAAGGGATCCCCGGAACGTCAAGTCAGTGTCTCCGAAAGCACGGAGGAAACGCCGGGAGAAAAATGCCGCGGCATGACAGTAACAAGCGCGTTTGTCGAATCGTTTTATCTTGGCGCGGGACGTGGATCATGACGGCCGCAGACCCGCGGGGATTCCGGCCGCGGGGACGAGTCCTTGATACGGTTCGCCGGGTCCCATCGATACCCTCGCCTAATACAATGCATTAACATCGGCGGCCCGACCCGGCCCGCCCGGCGCTCGGTCCACGGAATTTATAACATTGTAATGGCCGATGGCGACCCCTCGATAAAGGGATTAGCGCGATGGCGGGCCGCGCGCACCTCATTATAAACCGACGCGAGACCCCGGCCGGCCGGCCGGCCGATAACCCGCAACCGCCACCGGTATCTTGAACTTACTGCTAAGCACCGCTTGTTTCGACGCTGATTTTCTGTTAACTCGTCGGAAGTTGCGGCCGCTAATGCTTTCCGGGCACGTACCCACGCGCGGTTCCCGATGAATTTTTGCTCCCCGGAATGCCAGTGGACACGGGAAATCCGGTTACGCAGTGCCCAAATTGTTGAAATGCGGTGACAGGGAAAAGATTGGCTGGCGAGAGCCCCCCACCCCCTAGCGCAGGATGTTTTTACTACCTTTTGCCTTTCCTGTCGAGAATATTTCGACCGTGCTCTGTTATTGGTGGACTGGATTTTTATGCATTCATGAACGAAATAACTAGATTAAATGGGAAATAGCAGGAACAAATGCTGACAAATAGTGTTTGGATTATTAAAATTACCAGGGATGGAATAATAATTCCAATAAATTCAAAAATTACAAACTAATTTGAAAAACAATGTAAGTATAAATTTACAAGTAAAATTACAGGAGAATTAAATTTATTTATGAGCTTATGGTAAATTTGCAATTATGAAAGAAATTAAAGTTCCTGATAAACTTTAGAATCATATATGAATTTATAATAAACTTTGGAATTCTATTTTCGAATTATTTCGAATAATTTCGGATCGAAATGACAAAAATATATATAATATGTTTTATGTCAGTGTGAAGCTCTTAAGATTCGAATTTATTGTTGGAAGAAGCGTCGTGTTTCTAATATTCCGCGATGCCGATTACGCGGATATCTCTCTAATAATCGCGAGCGAAAGGAAGCGCAAACATCGCCGATTACCAACAACAGCATCTCCCGTTTCCTTGGGACGCCGGTGGAAACAAATGAAATTTAACCGCAATCTCGACGAAATTGCTCGGACCTACCTGCGTTGATGCCGACGGGGCTACTACCGAAGGGGGAGTGGGTGGGGAGCCGAGGAATTTCCGCCGGTGAAGCGGCAAATGATCCGTTACGGGACCGTTGGAAATTCAAATAAAAGACTCGCGGCGCAACTTTTGCACGGCCGGTCCGACACTCCAGAAACGGCGGAAACTCCTCCAGCGAAACGCGATTCGATTAACGACGAACTTTTTCACGGTAGATCGTTAACGATTTCTATGCCGGCAAGTTGGTATCACCGGCTAGAATTGTTTTGGTCCCACGGCTTTCGGCGTTTGGCACCTGACAAACCGTTTAATATTTTTCAATTAAAATACCTGTTATTTCGGTACACCATTTTTTCTTTTTCGACCTTTTCGTTCCACCAACTGCAAAAATGCAACTGCATTTTTTACATATTTTTCTTGTTGTTGTGCCCGTTTACACGCCGTAGTGTCAAAGTTTTTAAGCGTTCGGATCGCTAGTATAAATTCTTGCGTAGGTGTCCCCGCGTTGATTAAAACTGCAGAAGAAATGCAGGGTCGCGCATTTTTCGAAAATTTCAACACCAACTACTGTAGGATTGTCAGTTCAATTTGCGCGTTATTTTTTCTTTTTTTTCGGAAAACAATTTACCTCCGAGCACCAATTTCGGATTCGCATCCAATAAAAATTGTTCATGACATTTACATAAATGAAACTTTTACGTTTCATTCGGCGCCCCTTCTGTCACGTCGAGAAATTAATAACGCACACGCGAATCGCGAACGAATAAAAATCACCGAAAATAAAAGCTCCGCTCGCGTGTTGCGGGAAAATGATTTTCGCACCTGCCGTTAATGGTTGTAAAATTTTGTAATGCATCGTAAGCAGACTGCGAGTGTTTGTGGAAAATAAAAATTGTTTGCGTTGATTGCAAAATTATTTGGCTGATCATTAATTGGTCTATTCTACTTTGCTTGACTGTTCACAGATCGATTCTACTTTGTCCGACTATTCACTGGTCGATTCTACTTTCGCTGCTTATTCACAGATCGACTCTACTACTTTGCCGATTTATTTCTGGATCTATTCTACTGTCGATATACATTCCGCAATTTGTCTAGAAGTAAGAAACAGCAAACCTCGACGAGTGGAAAGTGCTGTTTTTAAATTCCGCAATCCCTGCCGTCTCGCGAGCTCGGTATCTCACGTAGGAACGTCGAAAACGTTACACAACAGACCCTTGTTCGATGAAACCGACCAATTCATCGATCAGTGTCGCTCTTCTGCCGCGGTGCCAGAGCGCAGCGTCGCGACGCGTCCCGTCCCGTCCCATCCCGTCAATCGGCATTGAGAAAAGGCTGCGGTCCCCGTGTTTTTTCGAAAAACAGCACCGCCATTTTTCATCCACCGTGGACAACATTCCGAAATTCGGACACTGCGCAATAAATATTTTCGGCCACCGACAACGTCTCTGCAAAAACATTTCTGGCAACAATCAGTCAATCTTCGGCTGCACGAAACGTTGGAAAATAAACTTCGTAGTTGCGAGGCGGTATAAGTCGCGCTTCTTAGTTGCACGAAAATTGTATATTTATTATTAATTGTATATGTTTGCAATTTTTTGATAAACAAATCTGTATATGGTTTGAGATGGTTAGTATTTTTAATGTAAGGAAATGAAGTGGAAATATTATTCTTTTATATTCATTATTATTCTTTTATAAATTTTCAGCGATGTTACTAATTTCTCAGGATTGACAAATCGGTTTCCGTAGAAAAAGAATCGCTGCGCGATAGCCATTTCGTTCTTCGATATTTCTCCCATGGCGAGCGGTTGTCCCGCTGCCGGTTTCACGCCTCATTGAATACTTCTCCAGGAATAGCCACGGCTTGGGCCGGCCATAGGGAGGGCGGGGTGAGAACGAAGGGATGGTCCGCGGAGGGACGGGTCGAGGGACACAGTGGCCTCCTCGATTTTCAAACTGCTAAAAAGCGGCCTCGGGTTCGACGCTTTTGAAGGATGAAAGTGACGTTGGAAAATAAAAACTGGAGGGCCGCGAGAAAGGGTGGGTTTTTCACCGGTGACCTCGTAATGAATAACCCGGAAGAGTCTTCGGGCTTCGACCGAGATCGAACTCTTTCCTTCCTCGCGGATCGTCCCTTCAATATCTATTCGAAATCGAGGCATTAGCTGCTGTTCACGACTTTTATAGGTGAGCTATAACATTATTAAATAAAAAGTATATTTTAAATAAAATTTTTTTACTTTTTATATTGAAGTTTATATAAAAAAATGTGTCGAATCAAAATTAATTGTTGCTCAGTCTTCTGTAAACTTCAACAGAAAGAAATAACAAATTTCTTTATTTGCAATATAAAATTAAAATCACCTTTATCTTTTCTTTCGGTATATATTTTTTATTTAGAATTTAATTGACGTCAAGACGAATTCAAAGCAATATAAAGCGGTCGCTGCGTCTTGAAGCATTGTTAAAACCGTCGTGGACAGCTAATGCTTCGATTGGGTCCCCTGTGCGACTCTGCGACGTGGGCGGCCGCGAACGTCGACGAGGTTAACGGCCCACAAATCACAACGCGCGGCGGACAAAAAGCGGCCCGCCGGAAGGACGGAATAATAAATCGTGGAATATCTTTAAATACGGAGGGTAAAGAGCTCGGGGCCGGGATCGTGATTTATGTCCGCGGATTTCATTAATTGCCGCGCTGGCCGGCCGCGCCGCTCCGTAACAATCGAGATCTTCGATCGCTGGGGGTCTGCTGCTGCTGCTGTTCCGTTCGCTTCCGAAACGAGAGCCGGGTACAAGGAAAGAATTTTAGGGCTGACGGAAGAAGAATCAACGACCATTTGCACCGCTGTCCCGGCTTGGACGTTCTCGAAACGAAATGTGCCCGTGTGCCGCGATTTTACCAGTTTGTTTCTTGCCTTTGTTAAAGACGCTTCGACAGCGACCGTGCTGATTCTGCACCAGAGTCGTGCCAAATGAATTGCATTGTGCTTGAATTATTGCCGATTGCTCTTGTCCCGTAAGTGATCGAAGTAGAACGTATTTCAAATTCTAACTAAAAAATACAACATCGAATTGAAAGAAATTAAAAGGAATTCATTATTTTGTAATCGTTGAATCTCTAAAAATCTTTTCGAAATCGTACGCGCATGTTAAATATCTGAAGAGCGATGCCGTAAAGCGTACAATTCGTTTAGAAACTTTTCCGACGGAGACCCGCAGAAACGGGACAGGCGTTTTCCAGTCGAACGGGTTCCGATAGGGGGCGAGGCGTGGTTCGAAACGGAAGAGGCTGCTCCGGTTGGTTGGTAGTTGGCAAACAGATATTTTTCAGACACGATCATGGCCGATGCCAGGTGCACTCTGGGGGGTGCAACCGGAGAGATAAGCGAATTAACGTGTTCTGGTAATCGTGGCATTTACGTTCGGTGCGGCCAATCCCGAACTCGGTCCTTGGAAAACAGGTAGGTTCGGGAAAGAGAGGAGGGCACATTAAAATCCATCGAGACCCCGGTATGTTTTCCTATAGACAGCCGTCAGGATCTCGTGGCTCAAAGGACCGCGGAATAATGAAGCCTTTCTGGCGACGCGACGCGACCCGACGCGACCCGACGCAGGCAAATTAATTGAAATCTCGTTAGCGTCGTTTGCGTCGGCCGATCTTCCCGTATTCCCAGGATGACACGGAGATAGGGAGATAGCTGGATAGAGAGAGGGAGAGAGATGGTGGTCCCGGCAGCCGGGTCGAAAGGCAACGCTCCTGTCGCGCGTACTTTTCTTTAATCAGCCCCACTCCGCCTCTTTTTGCCCTCGGAATCCGTAACAAAGCGAAATCTATTACTTCCCTCTGTCTTTCAATTCCCGGCACAGTGTTTGTCCGCTCATTGGTCGTCCGTCTGTCTGGTTCTCCTTTCACGTTTCCGTTTCCATCTCTCTCACTCTCTCTCTCTCTCTCTCTCTCTTCGCTCTCACCGTCTCTCTTCCTCTCTTTGTTCTCCGTGTCTCTCTGTCTCCGCCTCTCTCTCTCTCTCTCTCTGTGTCCGCTTCCTCTCTGTGCAATCTCTGCGGATGAGATACAATCCCGCCAGTGAATAGCTTGAATTACACTAGATAATTTAGTTTTCCTCTTTGACGACACATCCGCGTGGCCCGCTGCCTAATCTCGTCTCGTTTCCCGCGGTGTCCCGGATAACATTTCTAATCTCGCCGGACCGGGACCATCGGACCCAGGTCCGACGATAAGGAAAGCGTCGCGCCGTTCTTTCGCGTGGATCCGCCTTGGAACGGTCCCGTTTTCACATTACTTCGAGAGCGCCGCGATACTCACGGAACAATGGGAAATTGAATTCACTCCGGCCGAGGTTCTCGCGCGCTTCACACGCAGCGTATGCTCTGGTCACCTGCCAACAGTTAGCTCGTGCTTCTACGCGCTTCTTCAAAACATTCCGCTTCGGAAAGTCCATTGCGAACAGCAAACGAGAACGTACTATAGAGTAGGCTGAGCGTGTCAGTTGCTGTACGTTTACAGAAACTTTAGCTTTATTTAACAGTATTTTTACCGTAGGTCAAGTATGCTTTATTATTAATACACGCGTTAACACCTGATATCGTTACCCTTGGATCACGAAATTATCTTTCGGATTGTAAAAATGAATTTTTTAATTTTTTAATTTTATAATAATGGCTTTATGGTAATTGCTACAACTTCATAGTGTTTGGCTAGCATTTAAGTATTATTTAATTCAAGCATTTTACTTTATACATTTTGTTACGAACTGTTCTAGTTCAGTCCGACTGGAGACTGTTCTATATTCCCTCTCCGTGTCACGCTACCTGTCTGTTCCACGTGTCCCATTCTACTAGTCTGTCCTTAGTCCACGGTCGCGTTACTTGTCTGATCAGCGATAGCTATTCTACTTGTCTGGTACGCCCTGTTCCACTTGTCTGACTACATTAAATCTGATTTTAAGGTAGTCTCTGCGCCACGTTTGCGAGCTACGGACTACCATATTTCATTCATCCGATGAATGGACGGTATGTTTTTGTGGAAAACGGAGATCTTCTGTATCATTTTCTTGTAATGCGAGCGCCATGGATCCATCCATTCAAAAGGTATAACTTTTTAAAAATTGTAGAATATCGCATGAATTTTTCTGGATATATTGGAATGGCTAGTTACGTGGACAGTGAGTGAAATAAACTGCGGTATAGTTTCAATGTGTTAGGATGATATAGAAATTAAAAAGTTACGTTCATTTTATTTTTGTTCGCTCAATATTTTCCATTATCCGATTGCGACCCTTGTAAAATGTTATTAACTCGATATGCACCGAAATAACCGATCTCAGAACGATCTACTTCCTCAGCGGAATTTACCTCATATAATAAAACGAATGCTCGAAACAGTATTTGCACTGACCACGAAAGTGAATAATTATTCGAAACGCCGGTAACGCGAACACGATGCGGCAAACAATTTCCGAAACCATTTCCATATTGCTTTCGAACATTGTTTCTCCCCACCAGCGCCCCGAACTTTTCCGGGAGTCTAAAAACTGTCGACAACGAAAGCATTATCGGGCCATTAAAATCGCGGATGCGCATTGTGCGGTCGGAAACGAAACATTCGATCTCCGACGTTACATGTCCGCTGTAATTTTTCCGTGATCATTAAAGAAGGAAATGGAATTTGTCGGGGACCGGTTACACGTTCCCGTTTCGTTTCGCCGGTTTCCGGCTGGCCGCGCGGACAATTGAAAATAATCTGCGGCCGCGGATGCAATTTGTCCGTTTCGAGGACGGATTCATAAATATTCCGCGCCGAACTGAAATCGCACAATGAACGAAACTTTTTCAAAGCGAGGAGGGGATGTATCCCGCGCGATGAAAAGGTTCGAACGAGCACGGCGCGGGTCACGTAAACAGACGGAGGGGGGCTACGAGCGCGGCTATTCCCTCCCGTGGACCGGCCGAATTTCCAGACGATATTACACAGCTTACAGCGTGATTCTTCTGTCGGAATTATGGCCGCGCAGTCGCGCTGCCACACAGCTCAGGAAAAAATTCGCAGCGCGATGGCCGCCCCCGCATTACTATGAATAGGGCCGGGGGGTTTTTTACGCGAAGCTTGGCTCGCCGAACGTGATACGTTCGTCAAAGCGGTCGCGGGATCGATCATGCTCGGCCGGGCCCGACCCCCGACACCCGGCCCGGCCCAGCCCGGACCGACCCGCGCAGCGAATTTATCGGGAATGCGTAACACGATTCGCCGTTTACCGCGAGCACTAACGGTAATTAAAATCGGCCCCGGACGACACGGGCCGATGGGGAAATTTCTGTGAAACTTCCGGCCTTTTTCATCATAAACGGGCTTCAAACGTCTCTGGCCTGTCCGCTTGGAAATTGAATGGATCGGGCACACGATGATCCCTGATCCTTTTTATCGATCGATCGAGCCGCGATCGCGTCGCGCTCTGTCCTCCAGATTTGCCGGGGCTGTCTAATTTAGAAATTCATCTCGTTGAAAACGCCTCGACGTTAATCGAGTAACGTCTTCCATAACTCGCGCGCGATGAGAAAGATCGCGTATCGCGTGCAACGGTGCTTTCGTTTTCCATCCGGCTGCTCGCGCGCTTCGCGGCTCTACTCCCGTCGCAATTCAACTTTTTTTTCGGTTCGTTCCGTTTGACCGTTTCACGGTTCGCATGTCGAAGAGCGAAACACGAGCGGTTTTCAATGGTGATTGGTACTCGCGGTAACATTTCCCCGATGATCCAATACTTCAACCCTATTTTAATTCGAAATATTCGCCAGAGAAATTCCCGGCGGTATCGCCGCGAATGCTTCGGTTTAATCTACGGTTGTAATGGAGAGCAAGTTGTTATTTAGTCGAGCGTGAGACCAGATTTTTGACCGTGGCCCGCGGATTACGTTCCATTTGTATCACTCTTATCTGGAGTGCGATTATTTGTTTAGTGCATTCGATGCCTGCTTTCATTTATTTCAGCGTTTCGGAATTATCGTACTCGAATGGGGTTGGTCGAACCATTTTCTACTTGTCCGATTAATGGAGAATTATTCTACTTGTCTGAACATTCAAATACTATTCCATTTGTTTCATCATGGCCTATTCTATTCTACAATCCTGATCGATATATCGCGAGTATTCGTACGTGCACGATACGAGAAAATATTTAAAAACTAAACCTCTATCTACAATAATATGTTCACGTTGAATTTTGATGGTATTTTATTCGCAACTATTTTTCAGCTCATCATTAAAAAGTTTTCCGCCTATTATACCTCCGACAATACCACTGAGGAAAGTCGAGCTTTATTTAAAAAAAATTTCCACTCTACAGAACTGTATGTATTGATTTATTTGTCTCTGCGTATATTCTGTCCTATTTTACTTTGCACAGGAGTAAATATCAATAAATGTCTCCCTTCGACAGCTGTCGATAGACTGCGGATCTTCGTACATTCAACGCGGACGAAAATTGTATAAAACACAATAGAACGTGTATATTAAAACAAATTAAAGATATTCGCATTTGAATTTCATCTGAACGATTTATTCATCGATGTAGGAAAACTGTATTCTACCGAATTGTTGTTCGAAACAAATTTCAAATGAATATCGGACATTAATTCCCAAATTGGTTGTACGAAATTACCATACGTTCGCCAATCGATATTTTAATTAAAATACCAATTAATAAATACCTCGTTCGAAAGCGTTCAATAAAGCATCGCACGGTTTCGCAGTTATTGTAGAATTTTATTTATGGCTTCTTGAAATTGATAAAAAAGATACAACATCTGTATTTTGTTGTATTTATGAAACAGCCATTCTGAATTTTGTAAAATAATTCTTGAAAATGGAAACTGGTACAGAAGGCTGCAGGCTACATGTTAATTAAACAATTTTAGTAAGATTTATATAATTATATAATATTTTTATCGTTCATTTACATGAAGAAGTAAATACGCAAATAAATAAAATCATAAAGAAATATATATATAAATATAAAATAGATACAAAAAAGAAATATGTAAAAAATAGATACATAAAAATATAAATAAGCTAATATTTGATCTGCTTAACGATTAAGAATTCGGCGACATCGCGCGATAGTCGAAGCCTCGTCGAACAGTTTCGAGAACCATGGCCGGCGAGGAGTCGTCGGTTTTTCAATCAGGCGGAAGCGAGGCGAGCGGCGTTCGTTACGGCGGGAATGGAAAACGTCGAGGGCAACGGTATCTGTCGGTGACAAGAGGTGCGGGAGCAAGACGGGAATCAAATGTGAAACCTGATCCGACGCGACGCGACGCGTTTTACAGGGGCCCGATAAAGCCGGAAGCGTGGAGGAGAAGAAAATCCATCGATGTCGAGTGACCAGCACTTTTCGATAGTGCTCCCGCATAGATTTCGTAACTTTCCGTTTTACAGGAGGGACGCATCACAATCCATTTCCGCTCGGATCCGAGCGCAACGGGTTGATCCCCTGTCGCGAGGGCGGGTCACGAACCGCCGCCTGTATCCGTGTCAATGATCTCAGGGGCCGTGCTCCGGTCGAGCACTCGTTCGAGTTTTAATTATGCCGTTTCGTCCCTCTACGATCTCCATTGGATCGGACCGTACGGTACGATTCCGAAAGAGCGTCACCTGGAAAAGTAGCCGATATTATTTCTACCGAAAATTTCCACGAAATTTGAGCTTCGTCCAAAACGAACGTTTCGGGAAAACATCCCCCCGTTTCCTGGTTGGTGCCTGACGGAAACACTCCTCTTGTTTGACCCACATCGGGAGACCCTCTTTCTGACTGATGGAAATTTCTATCTCCGTTGCTTCACCAGTTTTCACTTCATTCATCTAATTAACCGCGTCGCATTTCGCCGTTACTTCCTTCCCGGCGAACACATTTCGTCCTAATCAAAATGCTCTGCTAAAGCGACATTTTTCTTGCCTCGCTAGTCATTATTTTATTACATTCTCCAAGTCTCTTGCCCGACTACAGCAGCTGTACCATTCTTAATCGACAGGACCAAACTTAGATGTAAAAGAGGATATCAAATAAATATATCACATTTTCTTAAAAATCGAAAAAGCGATCCGCAAATTGCGCGATTGCAGAGATATAACTTACGCTGTAAAATGTGTTAAAAATAGCCCTGCAAGTGTGTGCTCGTTGCACGATAAAGACAGTATTTGTGATAGCAGTTTTTCCTCGGCGTTTCTTCGCGGCCGTTTGCAGAAATGTTCATCCCCTCGCAATTTAGCTGCGGAAAGTGGGCCCCCGTTCAATAACGAAAGGCACTTCATTCAGCCCCGGTAAATTACACTGTTCGTTGGAGGCTATTACGTGATTTCCATCAGTTCGAGTCAGGCTCGGGCTGTTTCACTTTGTCGGAATCACGTTGGAAGTTAAATGAACCCGGAATAAGAACGATACACGAGCCATTAATTCTTGGCTTGTTCGGCTCGAACAAGGCAGAGCGAGAGAGACAGACAGACAGAGACAGAGGGAGAGGGAGAGACAGAGAGAGAGAGAGGCAGAGGGAGAGGGAGAGTACGCAAGAGAGAGAGAGAGAGAGAGAGAGTGAGAGAGAGAGAGAAAGAGAGCAAAAGAGATCAAAGAGGGAGAGAGGGAGCGGCAAAGGACAAAGAGAGAAAGCAAAAGGTATAGATAGAGAGCGAAAGGGTAAAGGGAGAACTAGGTTCACGGAAATATTTGATATCCACTTGACGTTGTAACGAGGGACAAAGGAAACATTTCGAGAATCGTGTCCGCCTCCTCGCGCAGAACAAATTAAATCCGACGAAAGAAATTGAAATTTCCCGGCGTCCGACCGGAAACCGGAGAAAAGATGAATCGCCGGCCGACCATTGTTTCGTTAATTAACGAGTTCGGTGCTCGACGGTCGGTCAGAAAAAGAAAACTCGCCGCCGCCTGTTCAGTTCACAGTTTATTCGACGTTCGATTTCCCGCGGCTATGCTCGCGCGAAATTTGAGCGGCGCGCGCGCGCCGCGGCTTGCGAAAATCGAAATGAAGCCGATCGTACCGTGAAATACGCTCTAAGCACTTTCGTTCCAACTTTACGAGTCAATACATTTTTATTTGCTCCGTTTGAATAGTTCATAAAACCCGACAACAAGCTACCTGTTATTCATGGCTCGAGATCTGCGGCGGCAATTCTGATTGGAATTTAGCAAACGCGGCCATTACAGTTTTACGAGCTGACGTTGACTTATATTTCTTTTTTTTTTTTCGTGTCGCGCAATATTCAGAGCAATTCTTGGGTTACTTTATATACTGTGATATAACGTATTTCGTAATTAATTATTGTCGACGGTGTCTGCGCCGAGCGAAAATATTTGCTGCGGAAATGAATTATTTCTTCATAGCTTCACGCGATAAATACAACTGTTGGCGGAGTAATATCGATCGATTTCATTTAGTAATCTTTAAGAAATAAATAATTTGTCCATCCAGGAATAATCTCGATCGAAATTTACAGGGCGAGAGTCGTGCTTCCCAGCAACTCCATGAAACGCATAAAAATTTCATTCGAAACGCAATCTACCAAGAAACCCCGCTCGCCGGCATGCGCCCAAGACTCCCCGGAACCCGTCCTAACACAATTTCCAATCACCTGCACAAATTCCTCGGACCATTCCCCTTGCCATTACCCCCGAAACAGACCGTTCCCGTTCGCCGATAAAACTCGCAGCGACAGAAAGAACCATCGACCGTCGGAATAAGGCCGAGGCCATTCGCATTATCAAATATCGACGAGCCGGGAAAGAGAGAGAGAGAGAGGGAAAGAGAGATAGCGCGCGAGCCCCGGAGCGGAAGAAGACTCGCGAACGGACGAAGAGACGTTCGGTAGGAAAACAGTACTTTGATACGTCCATGATCCCGAAGGAGCCGGGCTCGATTAGCAGAAGCGTTACTTCCACGGAACGAGCTTTATTCCCTGGGAACCGGAAGTTACGATGACAGAGACGACGTCGTGGCAACACCGTCTCCATACACTCTGTCCGTACCTTTCATCCCTTTGGCTCTTCCCGAGCTTCTCTCGCCGACGGAAACGGCGAACAAACGAAGATCGAGCGAGATAAAGGCGCGAGGGAAAGGAAGGCAACGAAATGAAAGACTGGATGGACAAAGGCCCAGATGGAAACGCAGATACAGAGTTAGGATCCCAATTACCGACGTATTGAGCATTATTTGTCGTTCATCTCTACGCAATGCTTGCACAAAATTATCGCACGGATATGTCATTTACAGTCGAATGGAACTTGTCTTTATTTAAAAAGAAATGTAACGTGGCTACGAATTTTTTCGTGGATTCAGTACTTTGAAGGATCTCTTTTATGTATTAGTTTGTGTATTATTATTTTTAGTATGACAATTTTAACAAGACGACAGGGAGAGAAAGAGAAAGCAGAGACCAAGAGTGGAACGAGGTAAAGTGCAGAGCAAGAGAGAATGAGAGAATAAAGAGGAAATGAGAAGCAGAGGCAAAGACATCGAGAGAGCAGAAAGGTACATCTACGGACCGGCTCGGAAGTTCTCGATATCATGGCCTAGTGGCAAGAGCGACGTGGAATGAGACATCGAACGGCTGTAGAACACAGAGAGCTGGCGCAGAGTAACGAGCCCCAGGAGCGATCTCGTTACGTCGGGAACTCGATTTGAGGGTGGGCGTGGATGTGGCTGGGACACGAAACGGAAAGTATAGGTCGCCCGGAGGGCTGTTCCGGATCGGATCGGATCGGAGCCGATGCGTGCGATACGCAACGAGCCTCCACGGGGCTCGGGCGCCTCTCGGTGCAGGCCGACTCTGCCGCGCTTTAAACGGAAACCGTATTCGATTCGGCCCCGCTCCGCTCTCCTCCGTGTCGCGATGCGTCGCGCACTCCGCGGCAGCGCCGGCGTTGCGATACGCCGGCACAATGGACCCATTAAGGGACACCAAAAACACGTTTCGTTTCGCTCGATCCATTATCGGAGATTGTCTCGCCGGGCGCAGTCCGCGGTAGCGTGTGCAGCTGCCGGTGCGGCGCGCTGTGTTTTTTAATTCAGTTCCCTTGTCTGAGGCGGTAAAAGAACCGCCGATATGAATACGGCCACGCGGTACGCTCTGCCACCAGAACCGCGAAAGAGTGCCCCGGCTCTCTTTGATGGACGCCGGAAAAATCTGTTAACGCGTCCCGCTTTCACCTCGGATCCCCTTTTTCTATAGCGTTGATTCGTTCTGGTTGTCCGACCGGCACGGTCTCGATCTACTTGTCCGCACTAGCGGATTTAAAACTGTTCTACTTTCCTGGCTGGCGGGCGCTTTGCGAATTTTTTTCCTGGAGGATGGCTGGCGCAAGACGATCTGGCATTTAGGGCTGCTTTTTCGAAGCCACCGAACCGGTGTCCCGAATTTTTCCAGCTTTATTTTCTGGCTTTAAAGTTTGCGTGAAGCGTTCTTATTTTTATTGTCTGACTAAAGTGTTCTGATTTCGCTTGCCCGACTAAAATGTTCTCGTTTCACTTATTTGACTAAAGTATTCTTGTTTCACTTGTCTGGCTAACGTGTTATCATTTCACTCGGTTGACTAAAGTGCTCTCGATTTCACTTGTCTGACTAAAGTGTTCTCGATTTCACTTGTCTCACTAAAATATTTTTATTCCCCTTTGCCGAATAAATTGTTCCCATTTCCACTTGACTGTCTAAATTGTTCTTCTCTCCTGTCCGATCACAAATCTTTTTATTCACTTGCCCGACAATAATAGTCTTGTTTCACTTATCCAACTAAAGTGTTCTTATTTCCACTTGACCGTCTTGATTATTCTTATCTCTCCCGTCCGATCACAAGTGTTGCTGTTTCACTTGACCGACTAAAATGTTCTTGTTTCTCCTATCTGACCGAAGTGTTCTGATTTCACGTGTCCGGCTAATCCAACTAATTAGTGCTATCCTCACTGGTCCTGATTAAGATGATCATTGTATACTTGATTAAATAGAGAACGTCTCCTTTATCTGATCCCGACTGAAGTGTTTCTATTTCATTTGTTGGTTAAAAAGTGTTCTTGTTTCTTAATAAACTATATCAAACCGCACCGAAAAAATTTAGTAGAATGGGTCACCTATTGCTTCATAATAAAATTCTCAAATGGTCCACGTAATGACCCGTATATAACAGTAGTAAAGAGTACAGCGAAAAAAAGATTATATTAGAATTTAGCAACAGTGAAACTTGGTTAAAGTCTGTCGAACATTTGAATTAACATTCCGAGCAAAATTGAAGCGCGTCGGTGTCGGCAGAGGCAACGCAAGCGTAAATACCCTGAGTCCGTCGACCAGTCACTTTCTACTTGTCGGATAAGTGACGTCCCCAACTCGCCGGTCGGACCAATGACGTTCCTATGTTAATTGTCTGAATGCAAACGATCCTTTGGTACTCGTACAACCAGAGGGCGTCACGCCACACCTGTGAACCCCCATTCTGCTCTGCTTCATCACGGTGATTGCCTCTGTAATCGCGCCGTGTTTGAATTCAGTTTCTCTGCCGCTCTCTCCCCCCCCCTCTCTCTCTCTCTCTCTCTCGCTCTCTCTCTGTTCCTCTATCGATCCGAACGAGTCATCGATAGGAACGCGGCTCATGCGTTCTTCGCATCAAAAATCTCTCTCTCTCTCGATCGTCGACTAGAAACATCGTTAATCGAAAATTCAGCGCATAAACTCGATCGATGTCGAGGCGGATCCGTCGGTGAAAAGTCCCGCCGATCTCATTCGGGACAAGCAGCGGAACCTTGATGCGAACAGTCAAAGGGGGCGGAAACACGGACAAATAATCTGAAAAAACATGTTCCGTATGCACTCGACGCAAACAGAGCAGAATACCTGGCATACACACGGGAACACGGGAACATGCAAATGCAAGTGCGTACGCGCGGCACAAAAATCGAAGCTCGACGAGCGAGATGTGCGAGGCCGGTGACATTGGACCATTTCGCGCAATTAACTCGACAATTGCTTTGGATAATCTCTCGAGGTGCGACACTGCCGGAAAGATCTGCTAACACGTTTCTATTTCATTTTTTAATAGCAAGAAGCACAAATGCTGACTTGGTCGAAACAGCGTTAGGAATACTTGCGTTGAAATTCTTCCAAATCCTTGAGGTGGCCAGAACATACCGGTGCTATCCGCTCTATCCGTAGATACGAGTGTCCGAATCCCCGTCGCTCATTTGTCGGGCTTGTAACGTTCCGTGAAATTTGAGGACGGGCGGCGAGAGAGAGAGAGAGAGAGAGCGGGGTCGGGGACGGGGAGAGGCGGGTGATCGGATCAAGATAGAAACGTAGTAAATCCATTCGTTTGATCCGAGCTCCGTCAGGGGGATAAAAATTTCGTTGGGAATGCCGGCACCGTCGAGACTATAAACTTCGATGAAAGACGGGTCGGCCGGTTCCGACCGTGTCTCTCGCGGATTATTCCTTCTTAATTCCTCGCGCTGAAAGCACTTCCGTGGCCCCCCGGCCTCGCCCCGTCCTCGCCCCGGCCTCGCCCCCGTCCCGGCTCTCGGCCATTGAATTTTCTTCGGGGCCGGGGTGATTCACAATAAAACTCTCCTGGATTTATTTATCGCTTTGAGCCGGGGCCCCGAGAAACTAAGAGCGTTTCTTTGAAATCGAAGAACAGTGCGGCCTCCCGGGATGCTCCCGTGACAGCTGGCAAGAGATAGACACGTAAATCCCATTCCATTAGAAGCGGGCCGTGGATGCCGGAACGAGGACGCCGCTCTGCGCCGGGTAAAAACTAGCGAAAGAAGGACGCTGACCGAAAGAGGGGTGGACTTTTCTCTGAGCCGAGATAAAATTGAAATAAAATGGTCGGCGCCGGGCAACATTTTCCTAATGATGATCAACTGTGCTCGGCCGCGGACCACCAGCGATTCTGAGAATGCGATAATTAACGAGAACACGGTGATCATTCTTCTCCTTCGATAATAAAGACGATTTACATGAGGAAATATGGCTTCTTGAACAATCTGATCGAACGTATGATTTATAGCGACAATAACGGTAATAAATGTTAAATTGGAAAGTTTTTGAAAGATTAACAATTGTTTCATGAATACTTTTTTGGAGATTCTATTGCACGAAATATGTGCTAATAAGTATTCGCAATGAACTTGTTTGAGCCCATCTGGTAACATTTACAGAGTGTGTTGGCTGATCAAAGGCATTCCACTGTACGACTAAAGTGTCCTGATTTCACTTGTCCGACTAAAATTTCTTGTTTCACTTGTCTGACTAAAACATTCTTGTTTCTTCTGTCTGATCAAAGTATTCTGCTCTCACTGAGAAGAAGTCTAGGCCTTCCAAGTTGTTCATATTTTCCTTGTCCAACTACAGTCTTCCTGTTCCCCATGTCTGGCCAACAGCATTCTTATTCCACTTGTCTGACTAAACAGTTTGCCTGATCCATGCGAATGCACTCTGATCCTGACTACACAGACTACCCACTTGTGCCGTTCGACTAAAAGCATTCTTATTCCGCTATTCCGACTAGATACTGCGTAGAGCCCGCCTCGTTCGTCCAAAGACGTACCTGCTTCACTTGCATGATCAAAGCCGCTCCTGATTCCCTTGTCTGAGCTGAATCGCCCCAGTTCCACGTTCCCGACCAACAGACGTTTCCAGTTCCTTCGACCGAGCAGAAATGATCCTGCTCATCACGCTCGTCTGATTAAAGACAGTACTGCTTGACGTTTCTCGTCGCAGCCGACTTGCCAAGCTTACATTGCTCGTCTCGTGCGACAGTTTCCGCAGGGTCCTTTCACCGGGGAAACTTCTTTTCCATCCGCGTGCCACGTTCCGGTTTAACTTCGGCCATAATTCCGAGCGGTAATAAGCTTTTCAATTAATTCTGAATCGTTAAAAAAATGAAATAAGAAAAGGGTAATTAATACCGGCGCAAGGGAGGTAAATAATTAGACAATGAAATTTTCGACGTCAGAAAATTACGGTCCGGATGGGATTGTTAGAGGATCGGGGACCGGGGAACATTTTTCTTGCGATAATTAACACGTTCAGCCTCTTAGCAGCCAGGACGGTGTTCGTCGGTCGGGGCAATAAGGGCTGTAATAAGGAAAATACGAGCGGCCCGTCACCGTGCTCGTTAATTTGTTTACTCGAGGAAAAATGAAAAAGCATATGTTTAGTAACGCTCGTAATTAAAATACATAACTCAGCCTTGCCCGAGGAAAAAGAGATCACGGGATGATACATATTTATGACCCAATTATGCTCGACGCCCTCGGGTCGCGCCCGCTCTCTCTCTCTCTCTCTCTCTCTTTCTCTCTACCATTCCATCTTCCTCTCTGCTTGTCCGCCTCTCTCTCTCTCTCTCTCTCTTGCTCTCTCCGTCTTCCGCCCAGCCTTACCCTTCCGGCCGAGTTTTATTTCAGGTAATAACAACACAAAAAAAAGGGTTACCGGTGTGTACACCATAGAGGAAACAGACCGGGAAATTACTCCTTGCTGCGTTTAATTCATGAAGTGCCCGCTGAACAAACAACCTGCCGGGCTGCGAATAGTTCACGGCTTCGAACGAATTTCGAAAAGAGGTCCCCTCGAAACTCAATTTACGGTGATTTCCACTGGTTTGTCGGTCACTGTTACCTGCGCCGCGCGGTTCATAATTAACGGGACCGTAAAACGTTGCTGCCTTGGAAAAATCTCTACGAAATTGAATTGCTGCAGAGTACTAATCTCTGCAGACCGCGAGAAATAAAGATAACACGTGGACGAAAGTGAAGGTAAATAACAACTATTATTTCTTACGTTTTTATAAGGTCATCAAATGTGGCACCAATTTTAAAATGGATGAAAATGTTTCCCTCCAGTCGTGAAAGGGTTAAAATTTTATAGCATACGGTTTCTAAATTGCGATCATAATTTCTGTTTGAAGTGCTAGCGTAAAGTACGCAGAAGGCTGCAGTTTTCTTAAAAAACGATCTGATACGCGTAAACGAATTAGAAGCCGTTTTAAAATCATTATTACAGGCTTATGGAAATTGTTATTTTCATTTTATAACAGCAAAGTGCGATGCAATCTTGCTAAACGCAGTCCACAATTTCTCGCAACTTTGTAATATTCTCCTCAATGATTCCGATCGTAATTACAGCGTGTCAGAACAATGCAGGTACCCGTGAAAATATTAATAATACAGCCTCTGCATGTTTCTTAGAAGTAACACGTTCGAGGAGATTTCCAAAGAAGTTAAAAGATATTACTGGACGTAGCGAGATAGCGTAAAATGGGCTACCATTAGATCACGTTGTAGTGCATAATTTGCTGTAATTATTATTAGACTGTGGATTTAATCGTTTACCTAAAATATAACTATTCATAATTTGAAACAATAGAAAGAATAACAGTACTTTATAGATAAATACAGAAAATAGAAAAAATAAACAAGAAAGATAATTCCTACCATATTAATTATATATTTTACAGATGGGTTGATTTCATGAATGATTGATTAAAGAAACGCATTGGCTTCTGTTTGCAACATTTGAAACTATTTCGACCGATAAAGGGCGAACGTCGAATGAAAAGTTCGGCGCGTCCAAGAACATAAATCGTAAAAACGATGTTCGTATTCGGCAATCCCCGGTTGGCGCGCGATCTTTAAAATCACGGCAGGTTTTATGACGCACCCACGACCTCGATTATCCGGCCGAAATTTTTCACGGTACCGCCGTGACCATCGAGGCTCGCACTCCAAAATATTTGCAATAGCTCTGCGTAGCGCCAGCGGCGATTACATTCCGGATTTATGGCCGAATAAACTCGGCCATAGAAAATTTTCAAGAGGCACGCCTTTGGCCCCCCGGATGATCGATCATAACCGCAAAATGGTTTCGTAAAATGATGAAATTCCTGATGGAGTTTTCAAAGTGAATATACCGGCCACGATTGCAAAACTGCATCTCCCGCCGTGGGCACAACAATATCTGTTATTTAGAAACTTTTAATTTGATTTCGCGTTCGCGCAAGTGGCCCACGAAATAATTGAAGAACGGCGCCTCAGACATATTGACTTCCATCGCGAGCACCTAGCTTCTCGTCGTTCTCGTAGTTTAATTATTTTCTACCACTGTTTCGCTGCTTTTCAATGTTACATTCGTATCGTGCGAAAAGTTTGCTCGGTTTAAGGAAATTTCTCGCGCATTTTTAGCACCTGCTGGGAATTCTATAAAAATTTAGAAACGCGGTCTCGAGTACACACACTGTTTTCACTGGCAGTCGCATTCGCATAGGAATTATTAAGCAGAAAATTGCTTTATCAATTTTACGTTAACGATTAGCTTTTGGGAATGTAGAAATTATGTTAGACGTACTAATGTGTCTTGAAAAAAATGTTACAGCCATAAAGACAGTAATTAGTGTCTCGCGCAGTGTTATTCGTGCCATTAAGTGCAACACGCAAGCCCAATAACTCGTCGTCGCAAAATTTCGGGGAGACAGGGCGTTCTTAAGACACGGCCTGAATATAATTAGCCCAGAAATTTCACGTCGAAGGTATGTTTGCATTTTAAACAAGCCGGTTCCCGATGTAGCTCGCAATTCCTACGACGAAGTCTCGGGCGGCAGGATCGCGTTCCGCCTTCCCTGCGGTTTCGACTCACCTGGAACAGACAAAGCATCGCGCGCGTTACATAATGAATAAATAACAATTAATTAACGCAGAAAGTTCTGACATTTTCAGAAATTATTTCACCAATAACGAACCAGAAATTACATTGTTGTCAATTAACTTGCACCGTGCTAATTATTTTATAGGTTCGGTACTCTATTTAACTATCAAGTTGATTTTCATTATAGGCTGCAAACGAAAAATGTGAGAAACGATGATATTTCTACATTTTTCTTTATTTCGGATAATAATGAAATTAAAAGAAAAACTAGTTTTTTTTATAATTCCCGAAAGAAATGCCGCGAGATATTCGGTAAAATGGCGGCAAGGATACAGCTCCACTAATAGCCGGGATACTAAAATCGTGTCGACTCATTTGTCGAAAGTGTCCAATTCAGCTGACGCGGGCGCATCGGGAGGAGAGGATGACAGGCGAGAGCCGACGAGGCCGCTGCCGGCAATTATCAGTTCCCATTAGCCGGTTTAATTTCCAAGTCGCCGCAACGAACCGTGAAAACGGCAAAGCGCCGATTTGAAGGGTAATTGGCGCGAGTCACGGGGCAAGACTTGATCGCGCGGCTCGGCTCGGCGCTGCGTTTGTCGCCCCGGCATTAATAACAATATCCCCTATCGTATCGGGATTAATAGCCATTCAGGCAGCTTTAAATTCCCGTTTGCCCGCGCGCACGCGAGTGCTTTATCGTGGGCCCTGAGTTAACGACTTTTAGCGGCGCGACGGGCAGACGCGAGCCGGCGACGTTATAAACGGGCTGCGGGCCGCGTGGCCTCGTTCTCCCCGCGGATTCCGCGTATCAGGGGAGCCGATAGGGCAGAAATTACGGTCGCCGAACCAGCCCGGACCCCGATTAGGTCGCTGCCAACGTCGCGGATTAACGAATCCTCCTTTCTGCTCCTGTTGCACCTCGGATTTCTCTGTCGGCCGCTTTTCCGGCACCCGCGACCGATACCGACGCCATTCCTCCCTAGAATTATCCTTCCCAAACCATTCTTCCGATTTCATGCGACTGGGGACTTTATGCATTTAGATCGGAAATAAACTGATCGAAAGCAAAACTGTGAAAACGTTTAAACAACTTTTCTCATTTCTTTTCGTTTGAATTTTCCTCTATTTTCTTTCTTCCAACGAATTTAACCTTTTAAATTATTGCACTTGCTAACGAGCTCAACTGCGTATACATAAAACGCAATACTGTATCATGTGGATCGTTTAGTAGACAGAAAAAAAATGAATAGTACGTGGGAGCAGGTTCTCCGCGTCTATTATACCCGATCCTTTTGTGAACTCATTCTCGAAGTGTTACCATCGCAATGAAAATACAGTGAAAAAGAAGTCGGTCATTTCGACGGTTCAGTGGAGAGAGCACGCCCCTAAACGGACCCGAAAATCCTCGTTGCTCTCGTTGATTGTCGACAACACCACCCCCTTTAAGGTCTTTATTGCCTCCGAGGCGGCTCGAGTTCGCTCGAGTTTATCTTTTGTTTCAGAGCCGCGGAGAATTGCTCTAATTTATTCGTGGACCGATGTTGCTCTCTATCGGTGTCACTATCTCTCTCTCTCTCTTCCTCTCTCTCTTCCTCTCTCTCTCTTTCTTTTTCTCTCTCTCTCTCTGTTGACGAGCTGGCTTACCGCGATTTTAAGGAGTCCTCGTAAAAATACCTAGTCGCTGGCGGCCACCACGGTTTCGCCACCTGATGCGTTTGCCACGCGATCCTTGCCGCCGTTTCTTTTATTGCCGCGCTGTTTACGATGTCCTTAGGAGCCTGTTACGCCGCCTTTTTTGTTCCGGGTCTTTGTTATCGTTAAACTGTTTATTCGCCGAGCTCGCGAACCGGTATCAGGCTTCCACAACTATGGCAACCTTCTACCATCGCGGATTACGGCAGACAATTCCTGGAGACTGGCGTTTACAAGTTTTCTTGGGAAAAATCGAACAACCTGCAGCTTAGAAGATTATTGTAAATTCTTGAGCTAGAGAGATGTCGTTAAATAATAGTTAGTTGTTTAGGTTGCATCTTCTGGAAACAGAGAATCGATTTTTTTCAATTTCTTATTCTAGTATTTCAGCTTAGTAGAACGCCGAATGAAAATGTAAGTTTCGTTCGAAAGAATTCCGAGAGAATAGCAAGTAGAATTTGCAAATAAAATTTTTCCGTCGGAGTTTTAAAACGATCCCCGCGCACAGCGAGCGTGATAAATTAATTTTCCTAGTTCGATACGTTGCGGTGCGCGAAGGAATTTGAATTATCGAGCACATCGTATAATGCTTCGTTCGCGGCGTCGAAAGTTATTTCAGTTCGTTAACCGCATTTGTGCGGCATCAGAACCAAAACAATGGACATCGAATTCAATCAGAGCCCCGGTATTGTACACGGCTTCGAAATGGGAACCGCCTATCTTCGGATCGATAACGGCAGAGAAATAACCATAGGAGATCGGGATCCGGTAAAAACTTAATTACCATGAATTCTGATGCGAACGCGACGGCTACGACGGTCAAATTCTTCATACGCTTTTACCGAATACTTTGCCTCGTTCGATTCGAGAAACCTCCGCGCAGCACAAGCGACTCAGTCGATGAAAATTAATTACTACCTGTTTCGTTTGACGGGATTTCGTAGTAGTAAAAGTAAAACGTTAATTAACCGTTCGATTAATTTACAACGGTAATCGACGTGGCATTGTGCGCGGCAAGTATTAATCGACCGCAGGCGTTTGTTCGAAAATTTGCTAATATTCCATCTGTAACCCTTATAGTGGTAGCAGAGTATTCCACTTCCTATCATTGTATTTATCCATTAATTGTTTGCATAGTCATTCAACACAAAATGACCATTATCACTCTGATTACTTTTCGTAATCGTTACAAAAATAATTAAAAAACTCCGATGTCTATAATACAATCTCTACTAACCACAGCATGTCTCTTTTTAATTTCGTAGACCGATGCGCGGCTATCTTCGTGCAATAACACACTGCGAAGTTCCTTTCACCTCGTTTCCATTCGATATCGAACTGGCCGGATAATTATCAGGCCACTTGGCGGTAGCAGAAGCCCGTCACTTCGCGAGCTCGTCACTGCGAAATTCAATTCTACGCGTCCGCCCAATTTCCACCTGTACCCAGCCATCCACTTAGCAACTGTATTATCAGAGTCTCGCGTCCGCAACGGATCCTTCGTTTTACCGCTCTGCTTGCCGGATCACGAACTCTCCCACGCTGGGGTCTGGTTTATTCATCGCGCTATCTTTTTACGAAGAGAAGGCGTGGCGTGGCGTGGCGTGGCGATCCGCAGCCGTTGCTTGCCGGCAGAAAATATTAGGATAATTCACGGATGGAATCGACAACCGACAGCTGCGCTCGCGATTCACCTTCGCCATACTTCGCTCTCTCTCTCTCTCTCTCTCTTTTCCCTTCGATTTTGATTTGTATGCCGCGAGCACCGGGCGCGACAATCCTTTCGCATTTCGGTGATAAAACAGTGGAGAATGACCGCGGCTTGTTCGCCGTTCGCCGACGGGCACGTCATCATAATCGCACTCGTGGACAACACCCGGGGTAAAAACCGGTCCATAATTCACCGATGCGTGACTCGGTCGTCGCTGACGGACGCCGTTCGTTGGTTTTCGTTCAATTTATGTACCGCGCCACTACGTCACGTCAATTGATGCTCGCACACTCGCGTTCCTCCATTCTCGCGTCGCGTCTCGCGTCTCGCGTCGCATCGTCGCCGAGAGAGCCGGGTGAATCCTCGAGGAAACGGCTGTCTAATATATCTGTCGAGCATAATCGATCGCCATATCGGACCGCGAGGAAGACGCGAGTACATATTTCACGCCAGGGATTGCCTCACGCTTCCCTCTCGAAAAGAGAGCTCTCTCTCTCTCTCTCTCTCTTAGATTTCTCTTTCTCTCAGACCTCTCTCTTTCTTTCTTTTTCTCTCTTCTGCTCTCTATTATTCTTCTCGCTCTCTCTCTCTCTCTCTCTCTCTCTCTGCCGGTTTCCTCCCAGCGGGGATCAATTCTTCTCCTAGAATGGAGATTGTCAACGACGATCGAATTTATTTCCATCGAATGACGGATCGTCTTCCGGAAGATTTTTCGGACAAGGAAGCTTTGTGTCATCGCCGCGAAATTGAACCTGCTTCGCGGTTGAGCATCAGCGGCAACTGTCTCTCTCTCTCTATATATATATACCGAAACTGCATACGCAAAGATCTGGGTCAAAGATAGGTGGAGTATTAACACCGTGCAGGGTGATCGTTTAACCGGAACGTCATCCGAATCTGATACGGGAATCTTTCCTTCGTGTTGGAACGCGAAAATCATTTTTTCGAAATTCTGCGACGCTTATCTCTATCGATTTGTATGTATTAGGATGTCCCATAAGTCTTTATCCGCGTTCGATAACAGCATCGGACAATTTCTGAAATTATTCAAAAGTAACATTTCTCATTTGTCATAGAGAAAGTGCAAACGACTCCAACGCCCACTTTATTTGCGAACAGATCGCGGCAATGCCCGTTATTCGAGAGTCCGAGAACTACCCTCATCAGAAAGTTATATAAAATGAACTACTCTCTCTCTCTCTCTCTCTCTCTCTCTTCCATTGTCGCACAGTGTTATACTTTGTGTAGCCACAGTAGAGATTTATAATGCAGTTGACTCGTTCCTAAAAAGCTGCAAATTGTCTGTCCAACTTCCGGGGCAACTTTTCGTGCGACGTAATGCCGAATAATCTCAGGAGACATTACAGTTCCATGGAATAAAACAAAAATGAAAAAAGATTATGTTAATAGATATATAAAAAAAATAATCAAGTAAAATACAAGCAGAATAAATTCTTATTAGTGCAGACTATTATTATTAGTCTTACGAAATTGATATGAAATCATTGACAAGCAGGTGGACTCAAGACGTCCGGCCACGTCGAGGCTTTGAATAAATTGTCGAACGTCGCGACGTTGTTTGTTCGCGACCGATATCTGGACCATTCGGCCGCCGCGGCCATTGAAACGATATCGGATCGGGAGTCCGCGTTCATCCCCAAGATTTACCTTGGTCTCCGGGCAAGGTTATGTCACGGCATAATGGAAGACCCATCGGGATCCATCGGGTCCACGGCGATCTTCGAATCCCCCTGTCCGTCCCGACAACGTACACGACGGCCTCGCCAGATTTCGTCACGGTTCTATAAACGGTTATCGATGGATGTACCGATCACAGCCGGCGGTAGATAGATGTACCTATCAGTCCTACTCCGCTTCGGACGTGTGCGGTTCCCCTCGCTGCCTGGGAATTTACGATCCGAAGATACGTTTCATATCCGCGGCAAGATTTTGTCCCCCGTCCCCCTCCGTTCGGATAAAAACCTCGCGATGGATTCTGCGATACCGAACGAACTGTTTCCAATTTTTCTTGTCGAACAAGGGTACCTTCGGCGGCGCGAATAATCAATTTACGGGAAGCCTAGTGCACCGTGAATCATTACGATCGATTTCGGAACTGTTCGAGCACGACGTTCGATTTCTTTCTGCCGTAACAACGAAGGAAATCGTGAGAGAAGCTCGTGATCATTGTTTTCATCGCCTCTAAAAATATTAACAATTACTCTCCGATAGAATATCGTTACAATGAATTGTCTGGCATTTAAAATAAATAACGTGACGAGCTCGAAAATGTTTGAGATAATTTGAGAAAGATTACGACGGGAGGTTCAGGAAAATTGTGGCAGGTTTGAGGAGATTGCAGCAAAGTATCTTATAAAGATAAATGCGATGGAGGAAACTAAACAGTTAGGCAAAGAAACGAGTGTAAGGAGGTACGAGAATGTTTGTGGAGAAGAATTATCCGAGATTTTACGTGGCGGGCATCGCGGGGCGTTCACGAGCATCCCGGGGAAGCGAGCGTTCGGGTCGGCCGAGTTTGAAAAGATGCGCGTCCCCGTTCTTGATCCTGAATTTTTCGCCCGGGGCACGTAACTGCAGTTACATTGGGAGTTTTTCGACGTAGAGCGAGAATTTGTTGGCCGGTTGATTTATAGGACCGCGGGAGGACCTCCGTGCTAACCGGGAAAGCTAACTAGAGGCGCGGAAGATGGACCATGTCTGCCGGCCCGCTCTCGGATCTCACCACTGGCGGAAGAAAGAGAGAGAGTGAGAGAGAGAAAGGGAGAGCGAGAGAGAGACCGCGGGAGCCGTTGTAATTAGTTTTGGCCTGCCGCCAATGTTCGAGGTCACGTGCCGGCCACGCTGGCGGGGTCAGACTGGCAACATCGTCGGGAATCTCTGAATCGTGAATTCCGCGCCGCTTGTTATGCCAATTGTCCGAGTCTCTCTCTCGCTGCGCGCGCGATATCGTTTCCCTCGGGTTCTTTGCTCGGCACACTTCGCCTCTTCCAGGACGGCCGGGGCGCAGAGCCGGCTCGCGAACAGCAGACTCGCTAATGCGCTTAGCCCTCCGGATGTAATCTGGACGCGCGGCTCGGCCGATGCCGTGCCCGATTTTTACATTGTGCATGCCCGGCGAGCACGGTATCTGTGATCCATTAGTCCGGGATTAATGCAGAGCCGGTTTCGTCCGTAGGATGCGGGAACAAACCGCGCGCGCGCGCGCGCGAGCGCCCATGCGATGGTCGAGCAAATCCTTTGAAATATTAAAGCCGACGAAAACGGTTTTTCTGGTCGGCAACCCGCCGATCCATGGCCGGCCAGCGGCCGCAAATAAAGTCTTGCGGCGGCTAAAGAAACGCTATCGGCTCTGACTTCGGTCGAGAGCCGTTCCTCTCGGAATCGGAGCACCGAGGTGCAGGAAATCGGATCTAAATGAAGACTGGAAGCCGGTTCTGCGGAGGTGGTGCGGGCTCTGTTGAAATGGCGCAGAAAGAAATGCGTTTAGAGAGACTGGCGAGTCTCGAGACACGGTGGAACGAGCTGCGCCATCGGTCCGACCGCTAAAAGTGCCGAGATTTTACTATTAATTGTAGGATTACGAGACCTGCTGGAATGACTGGTTCCAAATTTTGTAATTCACAAATATTACGGCTATTATTAGATACATTTAGAAGGATTATAATATAGTTTCCAATTCACGACACAAAACCACCAATTAATCACAGTTTTATCGAATCAGGGATAGCCAAGCGAGAAAAATAAATAGCCCAGCTTTTCAGAAATGATTAAAGCTGCCGTAGTAAGGGGAAAAATATTTCTCTTGGCATCCAGCTCTCCGTTTAACGGGATGATACTGAACTGTTTGCTGATCATTATTTCATCCAAATATTAGCCGTCCCCGGTGGGAACCAGATAGCTCGGAAAAGTGAAAATTTTATACCGGGCAAGATTGAATTATGATCTCCGTGTAGCCGAGGAGAATCCATAAAGTTGTCAGCGGGTGAAACGCGGCGACACGGGAGTACGTCTGCAAGCTGCTGAGTCGAGACGTGGAACTTTCGTTTCCGTGGCTGTGGAGCGCGCGCGAGCACGCACACACACATGTACGCATACAGGGTAGGGGGAGACGTACACGGAGACAAGAAAATTACGGAGATGGAGCGCGAGAATCCCCGTATGCGAGGCAACCCTCCCAAAGCTACCCCATCCGCTTCCGGTAACGCGTTCCCGAGTTATAGTCATGTTGATTTACGCACTCGCAAAGGACGCCGCGGTTCCGCTGTTTCTCGACTTAGCGGTTTAATCGCGTGCTCGTCGCCGGGAGACGCCGCGTTCACCTCGAAAACAAGGCACAAAGCAGCGCCATCGAATCTAGGAGTCTCTTTAATCAATTGCCATTCGAATCGAAGCTAACTCCGTCGCTTCGAAGACGAGAAATTATTCCTCCGGCAACATTCTCCGTTTTAGAACCAAGGGATTCCACTGATCGCGATATATTCGTTTACAACAATAGTTACATTGGCAAATGAAACAGCTTGTTGTATCACAACTGTGTTCTATCAAAATTAGGCGAAACTTGACAACTACAACAAGAGTTTTCATTCGCGAAAATAATTCCATTCAGGAATCCCCAATTAGTCCCAAAGAATCGGCTACTTTGAAATTTTATAACAATTCACTGGTGCAATAAAAATCGTTGAAACTTTTTCTCCATGCAGACGAAACCGTGAAGGATACGTAAGAAGATGCCCAGCGTACCAAAGTCGTTTTCTAACAGCGTATAATTATTACTTTGGTGGTCCGAAGGGCAATCTTTCATTTTCACGAAAAGCGGTCGCGGTATTAAAAACCGTACATTAGGCGAAACTTCGCATTGAATAATGAGGATCCATCTTTCGGTGCGAGGTTATTAGACGTCGGCCAGACAGCCGGGGCGATTAATAACCCGTGACAATCGATCAATGCGCCGTTTCGCGAGGATTAATACGGCCGCACGGGCGTGGAAATTCTAATTACGTCTTCCTCTTCCTTAACCGTGTTTGTCTTCTGGCGGCGGGCGCAAATAATGCGCCGATAAATTTCGGGGCCATCGAGCACAGTGATTCGACCTTATGGGCGCTCGGAACGAAAATCATATAGTTCGAACTAATTAATTTAGGACTTAAGCGCTTCAACAATTTTTGAATATTAATTAATTTGTAGAGAAATAATATACAGTTGTTGACAAGATACTTATTATTCGCAACATGTTATAGCAATTTTTCCGTCATAGCCAGGGCTCTCACCAAAAATGTTTCGAATAAAAAGGAATTAGTCTTCTACAAAGTAAAAGAAATTAAGAAATTTCCCTTTTTAAACGAGCAGTTAAAATAGCTCTAATTCATTTGCCAGTGTAATGGCCTATGTCGTCGCGTCTTGGAACATTGCTAAAATCGTGGCAAACAGCGGAAACGCTTCGATCGGGACGATGCTCTTGCCTGGCCGCCTCTGCGGGACTCCCCGCAACGCGACGGGACGGATGGCACGAAAACGGCCGGGAACACGCGCGCCGACAAAAAACGTGTCTTGGAACTCGTACATTCAATTAAAATGCTAATTTAACTCCGACGTCGTCAGGCCCGCGGGGGCCTGCGCGAAGCCGACGCCCTCTTGCCAACACCGCCGTGTCCCCGTTTTCGGCGCGCGCCCGTGCCCCTAGAGAGCCGGCCGGCGGCGCTTCGGATGCGATGGTTAAATCGATTCTCGACACGATCGTTTACCATAGTCTTCGACTCGATGGTTCTCTAATGACGCCAGCCGGTGTCTAGGAGTTGCCGAACGAGAGCCCGGTTCGCCCGTGCCAACTTTCGTTTCGCATTCACGATCGACAGCTCGCGATCGATGCATCGTGTATCGGCGGTGCCCAGCTGCCGTCCGCGCAGCCTGTGATTTATTAAGTAACCTACGCGCTTCACGTTTTTATCCGCAACGTAATTTGCAATTTTTTTTCTGGTTAACGAGAATGTTCGTCGCGCCGACAGGGGTTGGAAAATATTCCGAATAATCTGGATTTAAAAAATTACAAAATTGTAGCAGAAATTTTTCGTTGAACGGCGTACAATGCGCCGGTGAAAAATAAAAACAAAATTAGAAGAAATTTCGAAATGCAAACGAACGTTTTCGCGCAGTTACGCGGCCGGTCGTGGAAAAATATTTGTGAAAATATTTTTCGATCCGTCTGTTCCATAATTGATGTCGTTTTTTAATAGAGACGTGGGATGCGAGCATCGTAGGGTCAGCCGAGTGCGACAGAAACAGTCTATGAATGATATTAGTGCCGAGCACTAACGGTGGCGTTTAAAGTAGAACGAGTCAATGGTCGGACAAGTGATACAAGGCAATAAAATATGAAACCCAACTGGCGTACAATAATATCAACCGGAAGTTCCGATAGAATACAGTCTATTAAAATCGGCTAAAGCGAAACTCGGCAATTAAAATGGAATCCAAGGATCTCCGACTCGTCGTCGAGAATGTATCCACTTGCCCGCGGAACGAGGGCAATTTCAATTTCTAAAAGCATTCGGAGACTAGAATACTTTACAAAACGAAAGCACCGTCCTCCGTCGATTTTCATCTATGCCGAGCGGTTATATATTATCGCATGGCGCGCGCATCCGCTCTTCCGGCACGGTATTCATAAAATCCGTTATCCAATTAATCCAATTACCTATTTAGGAGTTTAATTCAGACCTTAACATCCGGGCCCGGTGTATGCTCGAGGCGTGTAATTCGCCGCGCCGCGCCGCGCCGCGCCACGCAGACACGGTATATAGCAGTTGACTTCAATTAGAACTTTCGAGCACGCGATGTTACATCGGTCGGCGCGCGTTCAGCCGTTCAGGCGTTACTACTTAAAGAGGAGTTTCCATTGGCACGGGGACGAGTCGGGATGACTATTGTTATCGACGTGACCACCGTAGAGGGTTAACAGGATCCGAGTTTCGCCGCGGCAATGTAATATCGAGTGCTCATCGGTGCGCGCGGCTGCCGCGTCCCTCCCTCCCTCCCGCCCATCCCGCGCCGACGTTGTTTCAAACGTGTCGCTACACATCCAATTTCCGCGTCAAGATTTCATGCGCTCCCCGGACAGCATCGCTCCGCTGACCATTCCCCGAAACAATCGGCCGCGCGCGAAAGTACCGTGTTGGTACCTTCGCGGTTTCTTAATTGAATCAGTTCGCGCGCGGCGAGCTTACACGCTTCGCGGAAAAATAACTCGACCATCGGACAGCGGACTTCGTGATAAATCCGACTTCGTAATAATTTATAAAATTAATCACGAAAAGGAGATGAAAACTTTAAACGTTAAATTATCCAATCTTTTATTAGTTAAAAAGTTTTGCTGGATATACTCTTGAACCCGTATATTTGACAAAAAATGTAAAACAGTCGATTTTCTAAAAAAAAAATTCAAACCAGAATACTTTTTATAAATTCACAGATAACGTTGGTCCTCCATTCGCAAGTTGTTTCAAAGAAAAAACAACTTTGGAAACGTTCCGGTCTCATAGGTTATTAAAATCACTTTGTCGTTCTGCTGACAAGCTCTCTCAAACTACGAAAATTAATTACTGCGCCGCGGCCGTTTGTACAAATTTACATATACGTGGTCGACGGGTTCGTTAACTAGAGCGAGAGCGAATTTTATTTACTGCGCCGCTGACCCCGAAAATTTAAGAATAACGTTGAAAATACGGTAGAACCATATTTTCTGAACACCGTTGCTTCTCACGTTAATAAATCATCTGACTATGTGAATTCGAATTGTAATTCGCACAGTTTATTCTATTTAGTTTTTAGGATTAACACGTTGTACCTGTTAATATTACGCAAACGTCTACCTTCACCTCGTTACAAATACAGATGTGTATGCTAAACTTTTGTAAAATAATTGCACGCTAGCAGATGCTGTACTTAGAGATCTGTGCTGTGGTTATGTAGTACAAGCAAGTAGCACTGAGCTGCACAGTGGTTAGCCAGTAGTATAGGGCTGGGATATGGTCGTGCAAGTAGTATAGGGCTGTGACATGGTCGTACAAGTAGTATAGGTCGGTGATATGACATCAATACGCTCCTGCCTTAAACGTGTGGAGAAATCTCTTGAACGGATATTTCTATGAAATCCGCGTTCAATTCGGAATCGAGGAGCGGCGGCCGCAATGCATCACCGGCGCCGAACATCTTATTTAGCGGAGGCCGTGAGACAATAACTCACGGTCCGACTCAAGCAGGTCCTATACTTTCTCGGCGGGGATCCCGTCGCTCGGAGGCTCGTAGCTCCATCAAGCAGTCTCGGTGGAAGACGTTGCAACTGCGCCCGGGACGCGACACGTGTACGGTTTACGTAGAGGTACGTCGTCGGGAGGAGGAGGAGCAGGAGGCGGTGGTTGCGCACACAGAGACAGGTATCGGAGACGCAGGTAGGACAGTCGGAAGGGTTTGCAGTTGGTACGGGTGGACGATGTAAATTTACGGGGTGACGGTGGACAAGGGGACCGAGCGCATAATTCACTCGGGCGCATACGTGCTCGGCCGTGTACACGCGTTTACTCTTCCACACGCGCGCGATGCGCGATGCGCGACGCGCGACGCGCACGCACGTGCGTCACCGACAATGAGCAGTCGGGCTCGGAAGCCCGAGAGGGCTTAGCCTCGAAGCTCGCAAGCCTGCTGCTAGCGAGCCCGAACCTCTGCTTAACCTGGGCTGGTATGCCTTGCCCGCTTGCCTGCCTGCCTGCCTGACTGCTCTGCCTGCTCTGCCTACCCCCGCAACCGGCATTAACCGCTTGATTTATTATCTCCAGAGGGGCGAGTTTGCGAAACGCGGTTTGCACGTTGACGCCTCGAGATCGGCCGTAAGTCTGTACGGAAACAACGAATTTTCGCGATCCGGCTAATGCACAGTTCCGCTTGGTCTGGCTCGCGGCGAGCATTACGCCCGATCTTCGGCTTGGATTAGCTGAAATGTTTGGTGGTTCGCATGCCGGAGGATAATGCGGTAACGTAGTCTTGCCGGCCGGATTTTCTCCTGCCAAATAGATGAGGGAGGCTAATTCGGTGTTTAGCAGATGATTTTGATGCTTCGTGGATCTCCGGGTTATGATAGTTCGCGCGCAAGATTATTTTTTCTATGGCAATAAGAAATTTCTGGTCCAATCGACGGAAATAGTGGTGGCTGGAGCAACTTTTGAGTGGATAATCTTTTCCTTTTTTAATTAATTATTGAAATGGAATGTTCTCTTGATCGTAGCGTTCTTTGATCACAAGCTGCTGCTAACGCGTAATCAGATCAAAACTAAAGTAATTTATCATTCAGATGTAATCTGCGATGTTAATTAACGGCGCATTAACTTGGAGGCTCTGATACGCAATGATCTTATACCGCCGTTCTAATATGGGAACATTATATAATGTATCAATTAAGATCATGGTAATGATGTTATTAACGGACTCAATTAGCGCCGCGACTATTACATTAATCGTTAACACAGCGCACACTGTAGAGCAGAAGCGTAGCGATGATAATCTTCCGTCCAATTATCAAAGTGAATAGGGAGTGATCGTCAGATGTCTGTCTTCGCGCATGATTGAAATTTCCGGGAGACTATAATGAGCAGTGACAGTCGCTAAATTGTTATCGGGGACACAGCATTACGAGACTGTCATTGCAACAAAAACAAGCTGCGAGGAATTTCAACAAAATTGACTGTTCCAACTCTCCCGGAAAATTGGAAACGAATTGTTTCGGTTGCTCGGCAATTTTACTATCGATAAATTAACTTGCTGGTAAAAGAGGGATACGTTCGAAAGACAATTATACCGGCGTCACATAATCGGCATTTGCGTAGGCGATATTTCGGTGATGGTTCCATTGTAACTGGTCGATTCGAACAGAGTCCTCGAACTTGTTGATCACGGGAGCAACACGCGGAACCATTTACGCATCGAATAATTCGCGAACCGAGTCTTTGCAACAATAGCAGCGCACTTGCGCATCGATCGGCGGTTACCAAAGGCGGAACAACGACCGCTTCGATTCACTCCCATTCATTTCCAATAACTTCTGTCCCATAGTTCGCCGACGATCGCTATTATAGCTCGTCGGTCGCCGCGCGGATCCCCGGTACCTCCGGGACAGGATGTTTTATTCGCGTATAGAAATTCGCATGCAAACGAGAGACGATTTCCGAGACCAGGCCCCGCCACAAAGAGAAACAGACCGAGCCATGGGCGCCACCCGATTGTCTTCGATAAGCCAGGGATCGACGATGCACGAACTCGTCGTATAATTAAACCTGCGGTACAATGAACAACAAGTCGCCCCCCGATGTTCGAGCGAAACGGTTGCCCCGTTCGCGTTCGAGATTCGCCCAACAGGCCTGGGAACTCCGCCTATAAACCACCTCGTTAAAAAGCTTTTGTATCGCGAACAGCCGGCTGATTATTCGAACGCGAAACTATCGGAAAATTCGAAATTCTTCTTGGCTCGGGGAGAGGTCGCGAATTCAATATAATGATTTATTTCCTGCCCGAACTACGTTACAACGAAACGAATGAAATTCTATTGGAATCCTTGTCCGATTTCATGACGGAGTCGTCGTGGAAGGGGTTGGAACTGTTATGCGTCTATTGAAAAGAAAAATGTGTGAACAGGGCTGCTTTAAAACTTGGCGAAATACTGTAAGTCCAATCTAAATTGATATTATTATTATTATAATTTTTGATATTTACTTATTCAATCGTCGCGCCATATCGCCGACGCTGTAACGCCCCATAACATTTGCAGTTTGAAGGATGCATCCAACAAGAAAAACGAAACGAAGTGGAATAAAGTGGCTGATCGCGAGGCGAGCCTGAAAAAAGCTGAAGTAGTTAAAGAAGTGGGAAGAGAGTTCTTCAAAGAGAAAGAGAAAGAGAAAGAGAAAGAGAAAGAGGAGTCTCGGACGAATCTTCATAATTATCTCGAATCCGGCGACGGTGGCCGCGTTAACTATCTCGCGAGCATTCCTCTCGAGATTTCCGCGCCACCGGATCAAGCGTCGGCGGCTGCGCGGCCATTTCTTTAAATGTCTTCGGGCCGAACAGCGCGGGAGGCGGAGGTGGCCCCGCGTAAAAACCGTGAAGTGTGGACCCTCGAGAGCCAGAGACCGACTCGCGTTACGCGCGGCGCGAGCCGAGCAAATAGGTCGGAATCGTTTAATTTCCTTTGCGCACACGGCGGAAAGAGAAACCGGTTTGTTCCGCGAGCGGCGTGTCCCTGGAGCGGGAAACACCTACGCCGGATCTTCCACGGCGAGCGCGAATAACCCCCTGGAACCGCGCTGTTTTATCGCCGGCGTGGACTGTCGCGCGCCGCGCCGACGGGAAATACGCGTCGGGTGCTAAAAAGCCTGAATTGCTAACGTAAGCACGGCGGCGGTGGCGGTGGCGGTGGCGGAACCGTGGACGCATTTACGGCAAAGAAACGGCGATACTTGTCATCCCGACGTCGGGCGTACCCGTTCGCCAGCTTCCGGCTCGACGCCGCGATATACCGGATCGAATGGGGGAGATATACGAGTTTTCGGGAAACTCGATGACGATCTTACGCGGCAGACTTTCAATTAACATTAAACCCGACGACGACAATACGACCGGAACTTGTTCCGCAACGATTGCGATCAGCAAGACGCCGGAGATGACTAACAGTTCGAAGGAGCGATAACTTTTCACGGAGTTCGGAGATTTTATGTCTGGATAGGAGAATTGGGAAGCTACGACGAGCGATACCGATCGGTTCTCCAATCTTATAACTCTCGAATAAACAGTGGAATTTCAGAAATGAAGCAACATTGTACAGTGTCTCACTTTAACCCATTAAACGTTGGTTACCTCGATTCTCCTGCTCACGTATTCTATTAATTATAGGTTCTCCGGTTACAAAAAAATCGCAAGAAGAACCGTGTTCGACTTGAAAAATTGCAGCACAATTCGCGCGAGAATGGAGAATCTAAGGTACCGAAAAAATTCAATTTTCCGTATCAACTTTCGTCGCGTAGAACGCGAGACGTCGTAATCGCTCGTACGACGGTAATTTCGCGTTTTCCACGGGTCTTGAAACGCAACATAATTGCGGCGCGATTGCGACTACGTGTGTCCCGTGTCTTAATTGCTAGGTCTTAACTGTATCACGCTTTTATAGGTCGAGTTCCATCGTCGAGCCGGAAATATGCTCCTTGGAAGACGGAAGTATACACATAAACCAGTTACAAGATCCCTGGCAACCCTGTTAAAACTGCTCGCGGGAATTGAAACGGGTTAATGATGAATTTATTGGATCGAAGAATGTAATAACAAAATTATGAACAGGTCAGCAAAAATGTCTTTGAAAAAAATTGATATTTTTAGAATGGAACACCTTAAGAACTATAACGAAGCGAATGGAGAAACAATAATGTTTTTCGGCGTAAATATTACAAATAACGTTGAACTTGCTCGCGGATGAAATTTTCAATGGAAATATTCCGTCGCGCCAGTGTTAATTTAAGGAGAACGTCGGGGAATAAATCGGACCGTTCGAAGAGGACCCGGGGCACTTTAGCATCGCTGTAGTTCGCGCCACGGTTTCAGGCTCTCTAAGTATTTCCCCGGCATCCTGGCATTCGATTCCAGACCGTTATACGAACGAGAACAAATGATCGACCGTGGAATACTTTAAATTCGTGGTAGGTTCGTATCGACGGAAAGTTCTCCGCGAAACAAAGTACGAATCTGACGTGAAAAGCGGAACGAGGGAAGAAGGCCGGAGAATACGAACTGGATCTACCATTATCCGGCTGAATGAGCCGCGCGCGCGCGGCAGAATGTTTCTCGTCGAATACCATTACGTGTTGCTTTTTACACCGTCCAATCTCTCGGAACTTTTGCAGAGGGCGAGAGAGAGAGAGAGATAGGGATGCAACTATTTTTGCAAATCCGTTTCGATTTTACTCGATCGCATTAATTTTATTTCGTTCTATTTAAGTTTTACTCTCAATAGTATAAGAATTATATAAATTATATAATTTTATTGTACAGCTATTGTAAAGTTATATACAGTTACAAATTATTAATATAATAACATAGATATTTATAGAATTTAAATATAAGCTTCAACACAGAAAGTTAAAAGATATTTTTCCTGAACCTCCTTGACATTTCAATCGTCGCTATATATTTTTTTAAAAATAAGGCGAACTCAACGACTTGTATAAAGCGATCGTTACGCCTTGAAGCATCGCTAAAATCGTCGCGAGCAGCTAATGCTTCGATTGGGACCGGGATGTGTCGCCGTTGAACAGGTCGGGAAAAAAAGGCAACGTCCCTGCTTCCTTCGCCACGCTTCCGGAATGTAATTTGGACGGTATGCACCGCACTGCCACCGAATCCAATTGGAACGACCACTGCCGCGCTGTTCTTCCCGGCTGAATACAACTCGGTGGAGTAAATTTTGCCGTGACTATGCGCGAAACGAAGAACGGGGAGTCCGCTAGTGTTCTCTAATTAAGTTTCGCGAGGGAAAAAACCGGCGGCCGAGCATTACCCGGCCTACCAATTACAATATACGCGAAAATATACGTATTATTTTACGACGTATACACTGCCGGCCAAAAGTTTCGAAACACTTGCAGATTCCTATCGAAGTCGAGTACTTTTCCTCTTCTTTCGCACGTACTTTTCTATGTTGGCGACAGGTCGATTTAAAGTGCCGTAATTTGGCGAAGAAGAATCAGCCAATATTTCTAAATGGTATTTATTATTTTCTGTGTATATATAATTTTCTCTGAATATTATAGACAGCAAAATCACTTGAATCTCGCTGCCACGAGCAAAGTGTTGTAGAACGATTTTTAATTTAGTAAAACAGCATTAACCTATTGGTTACACAGCGTTCGTTTGCAGAATATCGCCAACACAGAATCCACGGCAGCGAGGGAGCGAGCGCGGAGCAAAGGGGAGGGCGACGGGGAGGAGACGAGAGAGAGAGAGAGAGAGAGAGAGAGAGAGCAGAAGGGTCGGGCCGGGCCAGGGGCTGCACGTATTTACTCGGAGTGCTCGAGGCTTTCACGTGACGTAGCCCGGTATAGATACGTGTTCGAGCGGTAAAGCACGTTTTGAACGATTCTTTCGTGCGCTGTGCTCGCGCTCGCTCGCCGGGGCTCGGCGGCGTTCACCTCGGTAAAGCGATATGTCGGAGAGTCTGGAAGCCGAGGGAAACCGGCGCGACGCGCTGCCGGGACTTCGACCGAAGGCTGGAAATGATTTGCAGTGATACGAGGCTGGGATAGGGGACACGTTAGGAGTAAACATCGAGCGGACACAGAAAGTGATCCAGAGTAAAGAGATGGGAGCCGCGCGCGCGCGCGCGCGTACACGTAGACGCGGCACTGATTGGGATCGGGGAAGATGGAATGGAAGTCGGTTGCGGTGAATAGTCGGGGATCGTCTGTGGACCCGTCCCCGATCAGACAGTGGCGAGGACGACTGTCTGAGATGACCAAAGTAGAATGAGAGAACCGCCAGCTGTACCGGGAAATGCATTTCCTCGGGGAGACATTTCAGCCTGAGCTAAGTATTGTAGAATGTCAGCTGTGGTCTGATTAGTAGAGTAGAGAATGTTGTTTTCGCGAGTCGCGTGGAATATTTTGACCGTTCCAAGCGGTATGAAGCATTGAATTGTTAAACAAGAGGTTAAGACGGTCTCCTCTACACGATCACAGAACTGATATAAGATTCCCGTATACTCGTACCAGGAATTCTGAAGCAAATTGCGAATCATTTTCCATATCGAATAATAAATAATATCAATGAAAAGATTTCTAAGGGCAATACCCCAGTTTCGTCGATTCGCGTGTCCCGATTTTCTTGCTTTGCATCGAATTCACGTTCCCCTTGCTGCTTGGCTCTGACCCGTATCTTTCCGGCCTCAAACAGAATCGTCTGGAGATAAGAAGCTTATCGAGGCGTGCAAAGATACAGAATTGGCCACGTTATTCGATAATACAGCGGCCCCATTCGCGATTACATAAAAGTCAACTCGAAACGCGAAACGCGAAACGCGGTTTGCTTATCGAACGGCATTCTGTGCGCGAGGCTTTCACCATACGGATACATCTACCATGACATCGACAGTCTTCAACATCCGTTCCGCTATATTTTAACTTTCGCAAGCGGAACAATCACTTGACAGTGACGAATTAAATTTCATTTGAATAGATCTTTTCTCGATCAATTTTTACTCGGCTGAGTATGTATACATATTGATAAGTAAAATATTGGCCAAACTCTGATGCGTTCCACTTATAGTCTCGTTCTTTAAACATAGGAATTTCTTATTCCGATCGTCTTTGGCCATTTCCGGTAATTTTGACTACTTCATTGAACACTGGTTCCCGTCTAAGCCGCACGCCACGCGCGCGAACATTACCGGCGGGATTCAGCTCGCTCGTACGCACAGATTCCGTGAAATTTTTAACAAGATCTCCTCGTTACAGAATTGTATAACGAGGCTCGAGTAATTGGAGGAACGGGGGTTTGGTCCCTATGATCCGTTACAGGCAAGCCTCCGATCGCTTCGCGGATGCAAACTTGCTACTTCATTCCCATCCAGCTCAACCAACTAATCTAACGCTAACAAGAACACACGTTCTTGTACCTTATCTGGCTGCCCGATACCCGAAACGCACCCACGCAGTTTAACAAGAGCCCCGGTAATAGTCAAACTTCACGGGGCTTCGGCCGCGTAACTGGGAACATTGATCATGCAGTTTGTTGGCAAATACTAATCTCTCTTTGTCGACGCGCGCGGCGCCGCTGGCGCATGTTAATTAAACTTACGGAGAACTCCGCGGCCGCCATTGTGCTCGCGCCGTGTCTCCTAGCCCCCGTCTCCGTTCGTCGCGCCCTGCCGCGATGTTTTTCGATCGTGTATCGGGGATCCGAATGACAAAGCGATTATACACGGTGATCGGGGACAATGAAAACTAATTAAAAGATAACCTGGACGGTGGACACGTTCCGCGACCTCGCAACCCTTCTCGACCAGTTGTACAACGCGTTATCTCATACGTAATGCGAAGACCTGAAATTAATTAAACCGCCGGCAAACCGGTTACCAAGGGTCTGGTTTCTGTAATTAAATCCTCCGACCGCCTGATATTCCTGTCAGAATGTAATCGGGCTGTTTTCCGTTCCGTGCCTGTACACCGGAGATTTTCAAACGGACGAAATCCGAAAGTTTGATGAGAACGAAAGAAGGAAACGAACCTGGGTGATCGTCAATTTTTCGTTCATTTTGAATCGCGTTCAACCATGCTTGACCAGGTTTGAAGCGAGTTTCATCAGATACATGGCCAAGTTTCATGAGGCTCCGAGTAAGTGTGATTGGGTACATAGCTAAGTTTCATGAAGTTTAAAATAAGCTTTACAAGAAGCGCGCTTAATTGTAAGATTGATCAAGTTTGGAACAAGCCTGTTCAGTAACATACATAACATACGCGATAAATGTGAAGTTTTAAAGGACCAGACGAGGACATGAAATAATTAGATTAGTTTACGATTCGACCTGTGGCAAGGAACACGAAGGGGGCAAGTATGAAATTTCCGAAATGAATTTTTCGATTTTTGAACGTCGACTGCGACACCGTGAAGCGGCTTGCTGTGTTGGCGGCAGTGTTGGCTCCCCGCGGTATGTTTGCACGATCCATCGACGTCCGCGCTCGCTATGCTACACAACGGCTGCCTAATCCTACCGTTCCATCAAACTCCGCCGCGCAAAGCTCGCAATCGCCCCGGCGAAGGTTAAAGCTTGCCGGGGCTTACAGGTTACGGGGGAGGTTACGTAATCAATCGAACACCGGTAGCCGGGGCTCTTAAGGGACAATACTTCCTCGAACAATCTCCTGGATCGATTGGGGGGATTGTCGTAGAGTGGACAAGGCGGCGTGGCCCGAGAGCCCGAGCCCGACAGCCCGAGAGAGCCCGAGAGCCCGAGAGAGCCCGAGCGCGGCCGCGCTTTATATCCGAATCTCGTCTAGTTATTTGCTTACACGGGGCACGTGCTCCGCCCAGGCTCGGGTTATGGATGAGTTACACGTAGCCCGGGTCGGATCGAAGACCGCGCCGCCAACCTCGATGAACTTATCGTGCAGCTATGAACATTGCCTGACTACGATTCCCATCGGCCGCGTTCGAATACGTCGCCGCTGATAACCAATTTGCTATCAGCGGATTAATTTACAGATATTTCTGCATGTAAGAAATTATTTGCAAGCAGTGTCGTTCTCGCGAAAGCGCAGCGGCGGATTGCTCCAAGGCGGCATCATCAAACATTCATCAAGCATTCATCAAAGATTTATCAAAGATTGACATTTTATATTTTATCGACAATTTTTAATATTCATTCATACGATTAGCAATAATAATGAAATATACGCAGTCGTTCAGCAAATAGAACAAACAAGACGAAAGCTTGAAATGTAGGCAAACAATTGAAACGAAGTGGTCCGATTGTAACGGTAACACAATACGGTAAAAAATTAATTGGTTAACTGCAACAATATCCGCTCGAACTGATATTAATTACGTGGAATAATATTCGTTCCCCAATTGTACAAACACGCAATTATTTATACGCGGAACGAGAGCATGTTTGCCAAGAATCACGGAAACCGGCCAGTTTCCGTTCATTTTTTTTTTGTTCATCGGTTTTCTCCGCTAAAATAGCCCGGCGGTGGCTGTTGTTTGAAATTTGTCCGACACGTTCCGGAAATTTGCATGTTATGAGAAGTTACACGTACGTCGACCAGGCAGATGCTCTTTCGTGCCACGTGCTACGCATTACCATGATGCGCCAATTTTTAGTTTAATGATTCTCCGGCTGTACGTTACCTGGGCGTCTCCCATCTAATTGTCCGTTCTATGGATTCCAGGAAAGGTAAATCTCGTTAATTAATAAATTTTTTTCGAGTCCAAAGTATTAATAGTATTTTAATCCAACGCGTTGCACACGCGCTAGGATTAATGGAACGGTTGATATTTCCCGAAAGAAGAATATTATCGTGAAAAAATCCGGATAGCGCAGCCGCAAGATAAACGCTAGATATAAATCGCGCGTTTCCCGCGATAAATTCGAAGCCGCGAAGAAAGTCTAATCACTGTAGCCCGCGGAATAAACGATGAGGCGGGCAGTTAACTTGGTCGTGAACGCCGCGAGCCTATATTTTCCAATTAATCCAACGGTTTATATTTTCCTGAAGCAATATCAGCTTAAAAAAGAATCCGGACCGGCGGAGGAGCACACGCCGCAGGAGATAACGATGCGTGGGCGTAGAAAAACCGTGGTAGCCGGTATACAACGCGGGACCGGTGCGGGAATGGGCATCGCGAGCCCCCGTAGAACGACCGGGCAAATGGCTCGACATGAGTCCAGTTATAAGTGGCTTACCCGTGCTGCGAACGTAAGCTCCATTATTCGACTTCCAACGAGAGACTTCTATCGATCGAGCTCGTTCGACTAATACCGTTAATTACTCTCCCGTTGAGGACGTACTCAGTGGCTGGAGCCGCCTAACGAACGCTAATTGAACGCCGCCGTGACATCGTAATGCCAAGAATACCCACCAATCTGTCTGGCCTGTCCCTCTTTTCTGCCCGGAGCCCTCTCGAGGGCCGGATCACCGAGTCAAACGCGGGGGGGGGGGGGGGGGGGGGGGGGCCTCCGCCCCCAACCGACCGCGACCACCCCCCCCCCACACCCCCTCCCCTC